>NC_059478.1:19011666-19370000 GCF_018139145.2 Gymnogyps californianus | reverse complement strand
TTAAAAAAAATTGCTTTGCATTTCAAGCTAGGAAATCTCTCTACGTTCCATCTGACTTATGGATTGTGAAAAGCTACCATAGTGAAAAACAAATCGTTGGATACATATCACATCGAAGGTTTATATGATATATCACTCAGCATGGAGCCTGGTTTGATTTACTTTGCACCCAAGCAAAAGAAACTGAAACGAAAATAGTGCTTTTCCATTCCTTGTATTCCCTGCAATATTCTGCCATCCTTTGGAAGGTAAAGCATGTCATGAAGTCACTGTAGGTTTGCATTCAATAACTGATGGCAGGATAAAGCCTTGCTGTCTAGGCGGATGGTACATGGCAGCACAGGTAGAATTAAATGTCTCATTTCTCAGTTCATACCCAATTCAGAGAGGATTGTGGATCTTCCTGTCTTGCAGAAGAGACCAGGGAGCTAAGGGGCAGAATAGCCTCTCCCTATGCACTAATGGCTGCTCTGTTTTAGAGACACCAAGGACCTGCTGTGATTCAGTTGGGAGTGTTACAAGGACTACAGTACTAGGCAAGTTACTCACTGTCTGACATTTGGGAGCTTATAAAATGTTAGAGAATATTTAAAATTATGCAAATGAATATTTTCATACAGTATAGTTGGCTGTATTCCTGGCCTGTATTATCTTCCTGGGTTGGATACCTCCATCTCCAACAGATACTCAGTCCTTAAAAGGGGTTGGCTTTTATTTTATTCTATTTATTCTTCTGCCATCTATTATTCTAAAGAGATGTAATGGATCAGCCCAGATACGTTTCATGTTGTGAGGAGAGGGAAGGAAATAGCCTGAAAATCATCTACAGTTCAACATTGAGCTGATATTTGTGGAGATGAAAACTTACTCCACAGCATTTTTACCTTGTGATTTGGATTCCACGGGGTAACAATCAGTTTTGAAAATCTCATCGTGACACTGTTTTCAAAGTCAAATAAGGAGCATCAATGAGAACACACCACCCCCCAAGTGGCTCCCCTCCAGCTTCATAACCCCAATTTATTTTTGACATTGCACCGTAAGACTGAAATGATTAATCTATAATAGATTATTTATCTCACAAATTTGCTACAGAAGAACAGAGGATGTGATTTGCTCAGGATTTGGCACACTGGCAATGGCATGTCACGGCAAAGGGTTTAATGAATACTGTACAACAGAAAAACAAAATGGGGAGAAGCTTGGGCTATTGGAGAGGGAATTTCACACGGTGCGAGGGAACCCACCTTCCAACAGTCGCATTGACCACTGACCACTTAACTTACTACTAATATTTGAACAAATAATTTCCATCAGCTTTCCAGAAAGACTTCTCCAAGCTTAGATGTTCAACATAACCTGCCTTGAGCTTGCATTTCAGAAGTGCTAAGTACCTATAAAACAGAAATAGAGGCGTTTACCCCACCTTTGCGGTTGCCCTGTGGGGTCACAGGATGTATGCTACAGAAGTGCAAAGTGTAGTTATTTGTGAGAAGTGTTGAATGCCTGGGGGAAACACAAACAGCTGGATGGCTACACCATGTACTTGTGCTACTGAGTGCTCAACTTCATTTCAGAGAGTAAAGGATGTTTGTGTGGAACCTGCTGCATAATTTACTGTACTGTGAAACGTTTACCATGGATAAATTTCATCCTATGGAATTCAGTTAAAAAGGGCAAGCATATTTTTTTCTGGGACGTGAGTACCTCTTGTACCAAACTGAGAAGCCAAAAGCTATCAAAACAAAATCAGAGTAATGTTTAAGTTGACAGGCTGCATTTTCTGCTGACACTGAAAACATATTTGCCAGGTAAAAAAAGTTATTGCCCTTTTCTCTCATTTTAAAAATTGCTTAGGAACACTAGAAACTTGAGAAGAAATTCTCTCTCACCTGTCTGACCTTGGCCAAATGCTGAAGAGCAATCATCCACCTGAGAGCGGGACACTGCAAATGGAAGGCAGAGTAAAGCATGGTTGTACTGTTATTGCCATTCAATGACACCTTCCTGCTGCTAAATCTCCAATTCTCTTTTTGCAGTATCTCACTATTTACTAAGTAGCCTGAGATAAATATGGTGCTCTAACCTCTATTTCTGCTATCTTCAGGGAGATTTACCTGCCAGTCCAGGCTGTTCTTTCTGGCATCAGAAGTTGAACAAAGTTCTCCTTGTAGTAACGGAGTTTATTAGTCTGCAATGCCCCTTCTCTTGACCTGTTGGGACTTCTTTTTTGCTAGTGCTTCTGTCAGTCCTTGGCCTTCTGTGTGGGGCCAGCGAAGGTCTCAGTCTCCAGACACTTAGGCCAGAACCAAGACTAATAATTCATTTCGCGTGCACCATCAAGCAGCAGTTGTCTTTAAATTGTTGACCCAAGGCAAAGGTGCAGGTCAATGGTATCTCTCATGGAAGGATGGCAGCAGTCTGTAAGATAAAATCCCACGGATGGGCAGCAGGCTAGGAGGTGTCTGAAATGGCTCTGGGGCCAGGGAACTGCCCCATGAGCCAGCACTGTTGATGGACAGCTGTGACAGACAACATCAAGACACCTGTATGCTGTTATCTCCACAGCCCATCAGAAGGAGATGTTAATAGTTTCATATTAGCTGGTTTTTTGTCCCAAAATGGTGTGGGCTTTCTTTGGTTTTGTGTCTGTATGTGTGTGGGGGGGTGATGGCAACTTTTCCCCTTTTATCTAACAGCCTAACAGCCTGAAGCTTGTCTGGGTAGTGCTGACACGATCCAGCTTCTGTAGCAATGTACAACGTAGCAATGCACAACATAGCAATGCACAACACAGGAAAGTAAACAAACCCAGGAAAATAGGGATGCTGCTGCCACAAATCCTGGGGACCTTGAATTTAAATCCCTCCCCCTCCCTCTGTTCAGGCCATGCTTCTCCCTAGAGATATCAGAAATTGGGTCTTCCCCTCATGCTCACCCAAGGTCCAGGAATGGGTTCCACTTCTCTCTGCTGGGCCACCCCAGCCAGGAAGCGAGTTATACATTGAAAGTTATATGGGATTTTTGACTTGGTTGACAGCAAAGGCAGCATTAACAGCTAAAATTTAAAGGGGAAAAAATTTGTCTGCCAAACAGCACTTGAAGCTTTTGGGGGATTGATGCAAGTGGTTCAGCTTGATGCAAATTTCTTTCCAGGCTATTTTATGAGCATTGCCACATGTATTTTCTCCATCTCCACCTCTAGGCACTGCTGACCGCAAGCTGAGGTCTCACCTGCAGATCAGGGATGGTGGGGTGCCCAGTGGCAGTGATTGTCATGGAGCTTAAATTTACTATATCGGGTTTCACACCTCCAGTGGGAAGTATCAGGGGTCTTACCATCACAGAGGGCTGAAAGCACCTGCCTCGAAACAGGAGTCAGGGCAGGTCTAGGTCGTAGGTCTGGCTCAGAAAGTGGAGGGCAGTGAGGTTTCACTCCTGGCTATGCAAAGCTCTGAAATCACTCCCTGCCTCGTGCTTCCCCTCCCATTCGCAGCACCACAGAAGAGCTGTTGTGCTTATGAGATGCTTAACTCCTCTCATGCTTTGGGGTCATCTAAATGCCAGGAAAACCCAAACACACAGAAGTGGACATGAAAAGCCAGCATGCAGACCCTGGTCCCAGCTGGCCTGAGAGCCTGTGTCCTGCTCTACCACTGCCGCTTCGGGCTCAGGAGTGCAGGCGAGTGGCAACGGTGGTTGCCCTCTGCAACCGACTGCCCTGGGCCTGTGAGTCCACAGACTTCAGGGGTCTTGGCAGTAAGGTGTAAAATGTAAATGTAAAGAAGGACGGTCTGTTTTCCAAACAGGCAGTCTGAGATCGTCTGGGTCTTTTCAGAGTCCAAGTTTGGGATTTTTTGAAAGCCAGTAATCATAGGAATAAAGTAGTTGGATGAACCATAATTCACTACCATGAACTCCCCTTGCCTGGGTATTTCTAAAGGTAACAACCATAGAGGCTGAGATGGCTGCACTTTGGACAAAACAAACGCTGTAAGAGCAATAACAGGATGTAGCTGTAACAAACCTGTCAAAGTTCATAAGCAAACACTTACCCATTTAATCACTAATTATTAATCCAATTCTGATCTGCAGTTACTCAAAATGAGCTGTTTGAAAAAAAGTGAGATTTGTTAGTCTAAAGCAATGTTAAAACATGTGTCCAAAAGTAATGCATTGGTTTACTGTGGAACAATCCATCTGTTATTACAAGAAAATTAGGACAGGAAATATAAACCTTATCCCATGTGTCCTGGTTTCGGCTGAGATAGAGTTAATTTTCTTCCTAGTAGCTGGTATAGTGTTACGTTTTGGATTTAGTATGAGAATAATACTGATAACACACTGATGTTTTTAGTTGTTGCTAAGTAGTGTTTATACTAAGTCAAGGATTTTTCAGCTTCTCATGCCGAGCCAGCAAGAAGGCTGGAGGGGCACAAGAAGTTGAGAGGGGACACAGACAGGACAGCTGACCCAAACTGGCCAAAGGAATATTCCATACCATATGACATCATGCCCAGGGGGAGCTGGCTGGGAGGGGCGGATCACTGCTTGGGAACTAACTGGGCATTGGTCGGCAAGTGGTGAGCAATTGCATTGTGCATCACTTGTTTTGTATATTCTAATTCTTTTATTACTATTATTGTCATATTATTATTATTATCATCATCATCATTATTTTCTTCCTTTCTGTCCTATTAAACTGTCTTTATCTCAGCCCATGAGTTTTACTGTTTTCAATTCTCTCCCCCATCCCACTGGGTGGGGGGAGTAAGCGAGCGGCTGCATAGTGCTTAGTCGCCCACTGGGGTTAAACCACGACACCACGAAATCAGCCATATGAGAGAAGAACCCTTTTGAAACTCCCCCCCAGAAATCCCAACCTGAGTGCCGAAGGAGGCAGGCAAGCGTTAATGATCAGGGGTGCAGCCTTCACTGTATTCCTGCCCCTGTAAAGCAGCAGAATTACAAAATGGAAGGGCATGAAAGAAATTACAGATTTGCTACAGATATCTGCTGCTTAGTGCCTAAAAATTTAGTTTAAGGGGCCTCTCAATCTGTGTATGGAAATGAGTCAACAGCAGAAACACTTCTGACCTGCTTGAAGATTTTTAACATCATCTCAACTCCTCCAGAAATTAAAACCTTTTCCAAGCTAATAATTTTGTATTCTTGAATTTTAGTTATTTTTTTAATCAAACCTGTATATATTTCAAATTTGTCAAATGACTGGACAAAGCAGTGTTAAAAATTCAACTGCACTAATTACTAGCTGAGCAGCATAAAAACCTCTGAATAAATGTCAGTCTAGGAGATAAGCTCTTATCTTAATCTAATGACTCCACAGACTTAATTTGTCAGGCCAGCCTAGTTGATGAAAAACAGGTTTCTATTCTCCAGTGTTAGCAGCTACATCTTTCCAAATCTTTGAAGCTGGATAGAAATACCATCAGTGTCATCCTGCAAAAATCTTGTGACCAAACCAATTTCATTCCTATTGTCCTGTTACACTAATTAAAGTTGTTTTCGACCCCCATTGGTCTGCAATAGGTGAAAAAGAAGCCAATTTATTTTTAGATTTGTTACATTCTGGGATAATAATTCTTGCTTTTTTCCCCCCACCCTCAACAATGCGTTAAAATTTGCAGCGCTCTTACGGTATCAGAAAGCCAGGCTTTTTAGCAGGGCTCCACAGACAGCACAGTGCTATCCCAGGACAATTCCTGCAGTGCAGACAAAGTACGCAAGAGTGTGTGTGTGTGTGTGTGTGTGTGTGTTTATTTGTGTAGAGAAGAATAATTTTGAGCTCGGGCAATGAATTTGATCTTAAGAGATGATTTTAGGTTTTGGAAGTTCTTTCCTAAAGGAGCATTTGACATATTTAGAGCTAAATGCACCAAATGTTCATATTGTTTGGACAAAGTGGATTAACAAATAGAAAAAAAGAAATTGGCTGCAGTCAGTGTTTCCAGTCGCCCAGTCTTCAGCTAACCCTTCTGACGGGAACCTGGCAGGCCTTTTTATGCACAATGCCCCATTTCAAAGGATACCATTTAAGCATGGTATTCTTTATCCCAATCCCAATATTTCAACAGGGATATGCTTAGGTTTGAGGAGTTACTTGGGAAGTGAACTTTATTCTGATGATACTTAGGAAGATTACAAGGTAAAAAAACTTGAGGAAAATAATAGGGTTAAGGTGTGATCTACTGAGGCAAATCAGAAAGGCCAGGGGTCAGTCCTGCCTGCTGCTCTGGATTCAGTTGACATTAACATTATTAACTTTATCGACATCATTAAATATATCGAGCTGGATACTTGCTCTGTTGCATCGGGTTTCATGGCAGTGCAACTCCACTGACTTCAACAGCGTTTCACTGGCATGCAACCAGTAAAACAGAGTGGAGAATCAGCTACCTTTTTCTAGTATTACTTCAAAATCCCTGATGCCCAGAGCTGATGGCTCCAAAGCCCACTCTCCTCCCCGGGCTGGCAGGAGTGCAGGGTCAGAGGCAGCACCATGTGTGTGCAACACAGGTCATTCTGGGATTTGTTCTTTAGAAGCATTTCACCGTCTGGCTGTGAGCACCCTCCTGGATAATACGGAGTTAATCAGTTAGATCACAAATGTCCATCCTCTCGGGTGAGAACACTGCCTCCTCTCAAATCTAGCCTGGGTAGGACTGCAAGGGGACCACACAGGTCATGTGCTGGTACATCTACAAAAGTATTCAGGAGCTGGTCCACTTATATTTTCTGTTTCAAAGGCTCATGTGTGAGCATGGACACCCAGTTCGGCATCTGGGTCCTCCTGGGTGTAACGTGAGTTGGGTGCCAACACTGTAGCAGTCAAAGCCTTTGAGCCCATGCATGCAGGCCATGTTGCCTAGCAGGGCTTCTTCACCTGCAGCAGTGCAGATCCTTGACAAGGGACACACGGAGGCTGGGAAGCAGGGTGGGAAGCTTTGCATCTGCAAAGTCTTTAAATGGGAAAATGTAATTACCCCAGCTTGATTGTGTTCTGCATCTGATGTATACAATGGCATCTTCTAACATCCTGGCTAGCACATCCCTGCTTATGGCATTTTCCTGTCAGTTGAGGTCCATAATACATTTTCCTTCCTTTTTTACCCACAGCTATGCAAAGGAGCAGAGTTTGCAGAGTAGTGCCATGTAGAGTGCTCGTGGTTCCAAATGTGATCTGGAAGGATAGGGCTGCTGGATAAATTAGAGGCAGATTTCCGCAGATATTTGAGCACCTCTGGATGCAGATCAGTGCCTATTTCAGATTTTTAAAGCTTCCAGGCTCCTTGTTGCCATTGGGAGTTGGGAACACATGGGCTTTTGAAAATCCCAGAGGCTGAAACATATTTAAGCACTGTTGCCTATTGCTTCCTTGGATGAAGACAACTAAAACTCTTTGAAAGCACTGGGCTGCAGTCAGTACCTATCTGACCTTCTAAACACTAATAAACATTTGGTGCATGGTCTGCAAACTTGAGGCCTCATCTGACCAAAGCTTAAATTATATTCATTGATTTCATCATAGAAGTGATGGTCCACTCCCAAACATGCCAAATTCGTTTATCTTAGGGCTATGGCCTGGAATGGCATTTTTTTCATAAGAATTAATGGATCTTCATTTCTCCTGCTCTGAGCCAGAGTTTAAATCTACAGACCATTCCCAACACAGCTGAAACAGAAAATGAACACACTGAAGTGAAATTTTCCAAGTGACATTTGAATCCTCTCTCTCTGATGAGATCTCGCCTATTGATCCAGTCAAATGACTGCAGTCTCCATGGGTCCATCCTGCAAACCCTCCTTGACTGGCTTATTACTGCAATTCTTCAGGTGCACTGTGACCATCTTTCAATAGAGGACAGGTGCCAGCTAATCAAGTGGAAAAAAAGAAAACTCCCAGAGATTAAATCCTAGTCCTGGTGAAAGCCATGGCAAAATTTCCATGGAAATCGGTGGCTACTTGTATCTTAGGACATTATCTCAAATCTGAATCGCCATTTGAATACTGACTTCCTGATTTATGCAGTGGGTTTGACTTGGAATAAACTAATTTCTTGCCCTTTCTCCAGCAGCTTGAGTATTGAAGGGGCTGGCTCACATGGGAGCCATTCCCCTAGGGGTGGTGTAGTGGGATCCAGCTGGCTTGGGTCAGACTGTCCATGCTCCGGGAGACTTTGTGGCTTCATGGCTCCCTTTGCTCCTTCCATACCCTCCACGACTTGCTCCTATCATCCCACTACAAAATATTTACCTGCTTTGGTCTGCAAAGGAGCCCTGCTATTTCTGGACTGCTGTCTACAAGAACAACTTGGGGTGCTGAGGAAAAGCGAATCCTTGTGAAAGAACAAAACTGGGTCCTTTGTGGAAAAATGTTGTGACTCTCGATTGGAGGGCTGTGGATCTGGATCAATTCTCCTAGCAAAGGAGAATAACTCTAATCTAAATACAAAAAGGAGTCTGTCATGGTGAGATACAAAAGTATGGGGTTAACTGTCAAGCTCAAGATTGGTCTTGATGAAGTATAGCGCCGACAAGCCAATAATGAGCTAAGGCCCATGGTGAGGCTGCAACAAGCTGGGGCCACTTGGCTTGGCTAACTGAAGTCCAAATGCTGGCACCACTGCTGGAGGCAGGACAAGCATAGTCAAAAGGAGCAGGATTTCTTTCTTGATTTGCAAATAGAGTATCACAGTTCATATGCCCTGTGTGCGGGTGCACGGCAGTGTGTGCTAATGCACATGCCTTGCCTTGGCTTTAAATGGTCTCTGACTATAAAAGTTAATAGCTTTGATGCAGCATTCCTAAAAGTCTGTCAATTTTGCTATAAGTGTTTGAGCGCAACAGTCTTAATTCAATGTGTCAGATAAGAGAAAATCATGTTGGCTTATATTTATGATTTATCACTTCTATCTTAGCACTAGAGATGTTTGGAGAGCAAACTAACTCTTCAGTTTGTGTTTTGCTTTGCTTTGTTTTTTTATTCCTCTAAGCCTTCCCAGGCAAATCCGTAACACTTCTATACCAGTGTCAAATCTGCTGGGGAATGGGTGGGGAGACGCATCTGGAATACACTGATTTTTGATAAGTCACAGCTTATGAGACTTAAGGGGAGGGCAGAGATTTGAAGATAGGCAAGATGTGAAGACAACTTCATGATGGATAGCTGAGGCCCATGCTACTGCATAGGTCAAGGAGAGCCACACTGCCACACCCAGGGGAGCACTGATGCCTGCTATTTCATGTGGCCCTTGGGAATATTTGGGATTCTTGAGCTGAGATTGGAAAAAAGATGAGCCTGGACCCTCAAGTGAGTAACAGAACCACAGAAAAGCAAAGAAACTTGTAGTGAATAAAGAAAAGGCCAGAATGCAAGCTATTTGTTCCAAGGTAAAAAGGACCAGATCATCTCAGGAATTTGGGTGCTTAAGTGTCTTTGTTTAGGATCCTGCCCAAAATGCCTTTGATGACCTGGGCCAATACAGGTGGAGAGGTGTTTCTTACACCTACAGGTTGGTTACCAACTCTCCAGTAGCACCAAAACAAACAGAAGAATCAGATGTACCGTCTTGGTAATTCTACCATCTGGTCATGACTGCTTTTCGAGATTGTTACATGCATTGGGCCAAAGTGGGTAACAAACTGTTTGGGTTAATCTCAGTTGTTCCAAAACATACTACATGGTGATTTAGTATGGCTGCTGAAATGTTTGTGTTAGGCTTTTGCTTTTATAGTAGTGCTGTGCAATACAGAGAATAAACAGCTTTGTGGAGATAACGTTGGCTTCCCCCATGTAGGATGCTCTCTCCCCTTTCATCTGGGCCTTGGTAAGTGCACACCAAAGATTTTCCACTTCTGTTTCAAAGGGAACTTCCACCCACCCACTAGTACCAATAACTATTTCCTCTGGTCTTCACAAGCTGCTATGGGCTCAAACACCTTCCCTGCACTCTTTGGGAGAAGAGGCAGATAATACAGGGAGTGGTAGAGCTACTCTGATTCTTGGGACTAACAGTAAAGGTACCCAGTTAAAGGACTTAGGAGGGGGTGTCAGATTTGCTTGCAGAGTCCTGTGTGTCTTTTCTCGCGATCAAAGCGACTGTAAGAAATTGTGGGTTTCAATTCATTTTTTGCATATGGGAAAGAGGATGGCTTTGTGCAATGGCTGTTTAAAAATACTTCAAAAGAACTTGAATCAGTCCATGGCTGCACTATATACAAATTAAAATAATTGATTTTTGGCAGCCTTTTAGGAGATCTATAAATTAAAGGGATCACGTTTCTGATACATTTTGGGGGGAGTTTATTTTATGTTGACTTTCAGAGTGCCCTCCCTCCCGGAGCTGGAAGTCAGCCACCAAACTAAAGAGAGCTTCTCACTTTCATTTGCTCTGCCCTCCTGTCATATGAGTCACTGGGTCTCCTTCAGGAGTGCCCATGGTCACAGTGGGTCCTGGACCCATGCCAGCTCTGCACCCCTCCCTTTCATTTCTGCTTTGAGAACTTTACATTGAGAAATAGAAACTGCCCCAAACTCAACAAGAACCACCCCTCTGGGGAGTTAGTTTCTCTCCCTTTTTCTCCATCAGTAGAAACTGATACCCTCACCCAGTTTGTGTTGCACCTGGGCTGTCCCCATTCTGTGCGCTGATGGCAATGGGTTCAGCTCTATCTGTGATAACCTAAAAATAGCACTCAATTAACATTGCATTTCAAGAATTGGAAAATTTCCCAGAAGTCCATTCTTTTTTTCTTTTTCTGTTTCATTACATTTTACAGTAATAATACACAAGCCTGTAGAAAACATGACGGGTAATGAAAAAATGTAATTAATATAAGCAGTGTAAAGTATTTTTTTTCCCTCTGTTGTCCTTGCAGAAAATTACTGCTTTAAACTGAGCAGGATGTGAAAATGCATAAAGCAAACAGTAATACACTGTGGTTTGTAAATATCTTATGCAAAACAGTTAAGTCAACTGCTGTTTATTTTTCTTACTTTGTGTCACAAGCTCTTACTTTCTTTTGTTCATTACTTTTTCCATTTGTTCTCTTTTGGGGGCTTGCTCTCTTTCATCTTAAGGAAGCCACTGGCTTAACTATATTTTTTTCTGCTACAGCTAATTCAATCAAACATATAGGACAGGCTATTCCACCTCTTTTTACCATCGCCTCCTGTTTGCTGGCTCTGAAATGCAACATATACTGCAAAAGTATACTAAGCCAGGTCCTCACTATACTGAGGATCTGCTCTCATTGTTTTGGGCTTAAAAAAAAAAAGGAAAGCACCCTTTTATCCTACTAACAAACAAGTAATTATCCCAAATCCTGCAATAGCTTTATGACAAACTGTAGCATTCCTGACTGTTACTGTAGGATTCTGCAGTGTTTTTACAAGGCTGCCTGGTCACAGTTCTGGAATGGGCTGTGAGCAATACGCAGTCAACATTAACTAGGATGGCATGGTATATGCCAGCTCTCCTTGGGATATTTCTCTCTGGCTATCTGTAGAACTTGTAATACCCAGTGATATCTGAAGGTCACAGCAGAGTTTCTGAGCTGAAATACAAAACAGCATTCCAAACACATCTTCTGTGGCCAGACAAGAAACTGCTTATGGTTTATTTTCCCTCCCCCCTCTCCGCAGCTGACATCCAGCATTAGTTATTGTTTATTTTTGTCTTGTTCCTGGTTCTAAAGGTTTCCCTTATGGCCCTGGTTTATGTGAACTTTCAGATATCACTCGGGGCTTCTCTGCCTCATCCCCTCTGATGTAGCTGGTTCCCCTGTGAAGGTAGGTTTCCCCAGCTGAAGATCTGTGCCTCTCTCCTGTGGCATTCTGTGCAGCCATTTG
Organism: Gymnogyps californianus; assembly: GCF_018139145.2. Classification (NCBI taxonomy): domain Eukaryota; kingdom Metazoa; phylum Chordata; class Aves; order Accipitriformes; family Cathartidae; genus Gymnogyps; species Gymnogyps californianus. The sequence goes on along the minus strand of NC_059478.1, from coordinate 19,358,128 downwards.
GAGTCCCAGATGTAGGAAATGAAATAATCCACGCTCATACAGTCATGAAAGTGCCCATCTGGCACACAGGAACATCACGCATTGGAAGCACACAAGCGTGAGCTCACTTTTGTTATGGCATTTCATAAACAGAGATGCAGCGAGCCAGCAAGTAAGGTCCTTTGGATAATAACAATCGTTTCCACCACACGTTGTGTTTAAAAAATAGGGAAAGAAAAAATCAAGCCAAACTGGAAAGATTTTCTCTGAGGCTTCTGAGGAGAAATTTCTACTTATAAATGTTTTCTCCCAGTGGCCTGCTGTACTTACACCTCTCTAGCTCTCTCCCACTCTCTATGTAGCTGTATGACAATGGTGACAGTTGAAATGTAGCCAGTTAACTCTTAATTAGCTCTGAAAGCTCTTCTTCCTCACTGTTCAGTTAACAAAAGGAAATATTAGATCATACTTACAAAAGTGAGTTCTATAAAAACAAATTGCATGTTACTGCTTTCTTATCACTACATAAAACTCACAGAAACAGTCTAATAAATGACCTCACCACTCAATTTTGAAGTATACAAATTAAAGACAGCAACAGATAAGCCAAGAGAGATTAATGTACAGTGTGTGCGCCTGTATGTGTGTGTTTGCATGCCTTTATGAGGATATACCCATATGCTGTTGACATTCAACCCCTGGAATTATAATTAGGGGAAAAGACAGATGTGTAAATTCATCTTGCTGGGCAGCGTATATATGTTGCACTAGTCCCTGATTAATTCAGGACTTGAACACTATTAGTCCAAGACACAAGGTTTCTGTTGGGATATGTTGGCTCATAAAGGAGTGGAATATGAGGAAAAAATGAACAGCCCAAAATGATGGACTAAGTTCAATACCAGTAAGTAAAAAGCAAGGTTATTTATATTATTTTAGTTTTGTAAACTAATTGAAAAAAGACACCCTAGGAATTCTGTTGGAAGTCATTGCATGCTGTAAAGAAATCTTGGGATGTATTAAACTTCTCAAAAAAACCACCATTAGCCCTTCTGACAGTGCTGGATCTTCAGAGGGATTGCTCTTCAAAGGAGTGAGATTTTTAAGGTCAAGAAAGAGCAGAGAGAGGTGTCAGGTCTCCTGAACCATTGCTGGAAAACCATGCCCATTCCAAAGTGGGGGCCTGGGCTTGCCAGGGGCAGGTGCATGCCACTCCATGGTTTATTGTGCTGGTTTTGGCTGGGATAGAGTTAATTTTCTTCATAGTAGCTAGTATGGGGCTATGTTTTGGATTTGTGCTGAAAACAGTGTTGATAACACAGGGATGTTTTAGTTACTGCTGAGCAGTGCTTAGAGTCAAGGCCTTTTCTGCTCCTCACACCACCCCACCAGGGAGCAGGCTGGGGGGGCACAAGAAGCTGGGAGGGGACACAGCTGGGGCAGCTGACCCCAACTGACCAAAGGGATATTCCATACCATAGGACATCATGCTCAGCATATAAAGCTGGGGGAAGAAGAAGGAAGGGGGGGACGTTCAGAGTGATGGCATTTGTCTTCCCAAGTAACCGTTACGTGTGATGGAGCCCTGCTTTCCTGGAGATGGCTGAACACCTGCCTGCCGATGGGAAGTAGTGAATGAATTCCTTGTTTTGCTTTGCTTGTGTGCGCGGCTTTTGCTTTACCTATTAAACTGTCTTTGTCTCAACCCACGAGTTTTCTCACTTTTACCCTTCCGATTCTCTCCCCCATCCCACTGGGGGGGAGTGAGCGAGCGGCTGTGTGGTACTTGGTTGCTGGCTGGGGTTAAACCATGACATTTATGAACACTATAAATTATGGATAATAGTAAAAGAAAATAGTCTCTGCATTTTACATGAGCCATTTTTGTATTGTATTTGGCAAACAATATCTGGTCCAGTATATTTTAAATACTAAGTGCTAAGTTGGGAAAACAATGAGATGTTTGTAAATATGATAGACCATTACAATATACTGCTTCTCATTTGAAAAGTCATTTGTGCAAGAAATGATTATTGACCCATGATATGTAAATGATTGAAATGCAGAAATTAATATTTGGGTCAACTCATGTATTTTTCAACCATGAAATGAAAAGCTCAGTATTCACATTCCAATTCATACATGAAAGCATTACAGCACTATTACTTGGCTATTGTATTAATTTATTATTGTCTTACTTAATGATATACAGAGTTATATCTCTACTTTCAAACGAGAAAAAGGCGTTGCTATGCCACAGTAATGTTTCAGCCCAGGAATGTCCCTTATTCTGGACTCTTCTTGTACTGGTGACAATAAGCCAAATTCACAGCTGATGGAAGCAAATAAACAGCACTGCTTGCATTAAGGAGGTTTTGGCCCTAATATACCTTAAATGTTGCACAGGGAGGACTGGCTCCTGCATTGCAGCTCCTCTGTTCCCACTGGGTTTGATTCTCATCTCCTTCACGTGAGTTTTACACCAGCGTGATGCTCCTTATTCACTGAAATTAATCCAGAAATATAAATCAGCACAGGATCAGTGCATCTAGTACTGTGAGGTAGCTGTCTTTTAGTCTCTTATTCTAAGGGGTTTTGTTTCTGCTCCCTCCTCCTCTTTCCCTGAGCCACGGGGAAGTCAGTGGGAGTGTGGGTTTCTAACAGCACTGGTGGGAGTGCACATTCGTCCTGAGGGAGCCGCAACAGGCCCCTCAGCCCAAGGTGACTTTCATTACAGTGAATTTAGTACTCATGAGACATGCCAGGTTGTTAGCCCCAGAGACTCAGGTGCTCTCTTTCTCCCTAGAAGGCGTGTCCCAAGACCTGGAGCAGCAGTTCAACCTTAGTCCATGCTATGCTCTGTCCCCGAGGCAGCGAGAAGGCAGCCCCGTGACTCTGCGATGAGGTACTTCATCAGCCACTCAGTGCAAAGGTGCTCAGCTGAGGTTGTCAGTAAGGGACAAGCTGTGCAAGCTAGACCTACGATATGGTGGGCTCTTGGGCTATTATCCATTACATTTCAATTCCATTGGCTACCAAGCTTAGATGGATTGAGTCTGATTTAAGGTCAAACATCCAAATAATTCATTAGTATCCTATAAACTGTGTGCTCCATCTTCATGGCTTTTTATGCAAAAGTAAACAATGCCTCGTTCTTTGTGCCACAGGGTATTGTATCACTTGATGGGTCTATCTCCTTAAAGAGATGCATAATTTAAATACAAATAAATGTATGAGTGAAATCCATGTAGAATGACGTTCGTGATAGACAAAATGAATGAAGAAAAAATGGGCAAAACAATTTAGATAATACTCAAACCCAAAGCATCACAGCTAAATCAGGATTAACCCATGAAGCATGATGTGTTTCATGAAATGACTTTGGTATAGTCTAAAAACTACAATGACTCGAATTAAGCAGGGCAGTGTTGCACCAAGGTTGCTCCAGTGTTCATACCTGTTACATACATACTGGGTCATGCCGATGAGAATGGACCTGATTTTTTTTTTTTTTAGTTAAAAATATATATAAGTATATTTGCATATATTTTATAGATAAAACATTTCTAAAATTTATTTTGCATAAAACAATTTTATATTTTAGATAAAAGTTATTTTAAGCAGCTTTAAATGGCAATAGACCCAGCTCTACATGGCTTGCAAGATAAGGAAGTCCCAGTCTAAGAGAATGTTTGAGTGGTGAAGAACAAATGTGGCTACCCCAGCACTATATAAAATTGTGATGGAGATGAAGCAGAGGTAGTGGTGGTATTCAGCGATGTAGCCACTGCCCTCATGGTGTGATTTACAAACTGCCCACACTGGCCAGCTGTATGGGAGGGGTGACATCCTCTTGGTCCTGCCCAATTAATCATCCTCTGGTTTTCTTAGCCTCTGGTGCAAAAGGCAGACCCAGATGACTAATTCTGGCAATAGAGGCCCTACTTGTCAATGAGACCTCCCCTTGATAGAGGCGTGATTTGGTTTTAATTTTCTTGTGGCCCATTCATTTATTTGAGGCTAATAGCTGACATGAATCATAGTGTTAGGAGGGAGAAGCACGATTTGTACTAGCAGCCTAAAAAAGATGGCATGTCCACCAGGGATGGTAGGAACAGAGGGTGCAGTTTCTTGATGCTTTGACCACAGGGGAAGAGAAGGATTGGCAGAGCCTCTCCTCAAAACCCAGTGCCTTCCCCCTGCTCATTTGGAGGGTGGCACTAGCTGAGAGCACAGCCAAGGTGTAAGCGGAAGAACATGTGCTCTTTTGCAACGGATTCATGTAGGAGTCTCAAACTGACAAGGTGATGATTACTGTGGTCCCAACCAAGCACAGCCTTTGTTTACTTTTACTAGTATGAGTAAGCTAATTGGCGTCACTGGGCCTGTATGTGTGCTTAAAAGTTATGGCTGTGTTAAAATGCCTTGGTGGGTCAGGGAATAATGGGTGTTTAGCACCTTGCAGGACACAGCCCTGGGAGCAAGCCTTGCCGTGACCTTCTGCAAAGTAGGGTGTGTGCTCCAAGGGCCTGATTTTGCTCAGCCTGTCGTTGCACTGCCTCACGCACTCCACAGCCGCATAATGCTGGGGATTGTCTAAATCGTGAAACAACATGTTGTACCAGGGCAGCCAAAAACAACAATAAAATTAGCAGGAGCCAGTCCAGCTGACTCTATGAGCGTCAAAATTAATCTTAAATTTACCTCTAACCCTGAAAACAAAACTAATTGCAGAATGTAAGGCTCCCTGAACATGTTCGGGAACTTGATGGGAATACGTCAGAAAAAACACAAACACTTTAGATAAAGCCCCCATTTTAATTGTATCAATTCTGCCAATTAATGATAATGGAAGAGCAGTCCAATTAGCTAAATAGCTAATAGTTTTATCAAGCAGAGGCTGGCAATTTAAAGCAAACAAATTCTTTCTAATTTTATCCCCTTGCACACCAAGATGTTTAAAGGATAATGGGGGATCCAATAAAGGATATTGCTCAAATAGAGCTACATTTAAATCGCCTAATGGCTTTAAGAGTTTTACCCCAATTAACAAAGAAGAAACATGAACATTCAGTGACTTCCAGCATAATATCTAAAAATCTTCATTAAAAAAATAACGTATTCTCCAACTAAGGGCAGAATGGAAAACATCACTGACTTTTCCCTTAAAAGCACTGATTTCTCCCAAAACAAAGGCTCCTCTGTAACAGCAAAAGTATCAGAAAAAGGACTCTCCTGTCTAAGCCCCAGTATATAAATCATCTTCAAACTACGGTCATTAGTTTTAACATAACTGTGGATTTGAATAAAGGAGATTGACCTATCTAACATATTTAAGACCAAATCCTACTGTTACCTAAATCTGAAATAAGTTCAGGCTATTGAAGAGAATCAAAAGCCTTTTCAAAATCAATAGCCAGAACAAATTCCTCATGATCATAATTTTGAGGATAAAAAATCCATTAAAGTGATGTCTTTGATTGCTATTAATGAAGCAATCTGGAATAAATCCAGAGTGATCCATATGGATAATCGAATCTCTCATTTTGTCACATTTTACAGGGCTCAGATTTGGGGCCTGATTTATATTACAGTGATGAGCAAAAGGCTCCTTTCCTTTTGACACTCGGCTGCCCAGCCTGGACAGTCGATGTCACCGTCTCTAAAGGGAGCTAGAGGAGCAATGCACTCAAGGCTCAGAGAAAGAAGAGCTCAAATAAATCAGCTTCCAGCCTCCACCATAGATCCCCAAATACCTCTCCTTCACTGCAGGTCTTGCGGAGGTCACTGTGGGCTGCAGAAACCACAGAAGTGTGGTTTGCAGAAACCAAGTGCTGCTAATTAACTGGCACAAACCTCCTTCCCTGATATCCCCCCCATCGCTCAGAGGTGCTTGGCACTCTCACTGCCCTGCCAGGCTCAAGCAGAGACAGGGATGTCACCCACGGCGCAGAGGTGGCCTCTGGGAAAGCCCCAGGTAAATACTTTGACTGGAGCTTAGCCAATTTTTTGGGGGAGGTAGAAGGACTTTTTCTTCACTGTTAAGCTCCTGTTTCCCCAATTAAACAGTAAGAGATTTAGGCTTCTCTCTCATTTTTTTTAAATAATGCCACAAACCCAGAGGCAATGGCCCCCCTCAGTCCTGGAGCCGTGGCCAGGTCACCTCAGCCCGGGGTGGGGTGGGTGCAGAAGGGGCCCTGCTCCTCCCTGTGCCCCACCACAATGACACCCCAGGAGCTTTACTGCTCTCCTCCTCTGCCATATTCTTTCCAGACAGGAGACTCCAGCACCTCAGCCCTCAGCACCTATTTTATGGCCTCCAGATATATCCTAACCAATCTCTTCACCCACTAGCAGTCCCCCCCTTCCCTCCACGCCCTGCTGCTAGCCAGGCCACCTCCACGAGCCAGTCTGCCTTCCTCCCTCCCCTTGCCCCTGCATCTCTTCTTCTCCCACCTGGCTGTCATCTTTCCTGGTGCCTCGCTTTCTCCTTGCAAAGCTGACCACCCCTATTCTGGTTCCCTTGGAGTGGCTGAAGAATTTGCAACTCATCCCAGCAACAGATTTTGAAAATTTCAGCAGAAAACCATTAGTGCTAGAAAGGAATACATAGTTTCCATTTGTGACTTTGCTTTTTTGCTGCCTCTAACATCTCTCCAGGGTAGGCGCCCACCTCCTTTACCTTCCCCTAAAGTCAGAGTTGCCTGTGGTCTGGAAACTGTCACATCCTGCAAAATGCTCCTGGCCCCATGCCACAAGGCCAGGACTTGGCCCCCAGTCTCTGAACAACACTGTTTCAGTCAGAATTCAATAAAGTACTTGTATTATATGAATCTTGTAGGAATTGATTTTTATTTGAAACCAAATTTTAGGTTTCAGGCAAGAATAAAAAAGTTAGACAGCAGGTCAATACACTTTGTATGGGTATCACACTAGGTCAGAAAGATTCCGAACTTTCACCTTCGTTACCATCCTAAATTATCTTTGAGTCAAATGTAATTTCATAGGTGTAACAGCTCCTTTTCCTTCTAATCTACTGACTGCACACTGAAGGCGAAAGCTCAGGGGTTTGGGTTTTTTAATATACTTTTATCCAAAGCGGATGCAAAAAAGTGTTTAGAAGGCTGATCTATATGTAAGGAATAGTTAACAACAGAACCATCTGCCTCTCCAACAGCTGAAATTTTATGTAAAACCTTTCACTCCAACTTCAAAACGAACTGATAGTCTCCTGTTGCTCCCACCCCTGCAACTCTTTTCTTCATTTAGTTGCCACTAAAACCCATGCAACTCCGAGTTGGCTTCTGCTACAAGTGCTGCTTCTATCATGTCAGCCAGCTCAATGGATCCATGTGTCAGAGGTGCCTCTTTGTAAAAGGGTGCCCTTGGGTGACCAGGATCAATATAAATTGCTGCTTTTCCATATGACAGTGCAATTAGGATAGAAGCTGTCTCCTTTCTACCCTTACTAAAAATGATGTAAACATAAAACCCTAAGACCAAGCACACTAGGTTGAACAAAAATCCAACTATTCCAATATTTTATGTCTGTTAATTACCAGTAGTGGATGTTCAGAAGTGTAAGAACAGGTCAAAGGCTGCAGTTTCACCAGCGTTATGTACCCTCCCAGCAATCTGTGGCTTGGGCAATCTTGTCCAGACCTGCTGGTAGCTGGTGAGGTTACCAAAATCTTCAAGCTAGACTGGAGGCCAGCCGTTGACAATTCTTGAGAATATATAGAGATTGCTGTTATCATTTTAGAGTACAAATAATGTTTTTCCTACTTTTTAGAGGTCTGAAATGATACCTGCAGCTCATCTAAATGGTTCACATTTGTTCTTCATTGCCCACAGCACTGAATAGTTTTCCTCAAATCCTTTAATGGGCTTGAATCTGAGAGGTGAAAGCAGACACTTTACCACGAGCTTTCTGGAACTTGTGCAGACACAGTAGCTCTGGAAACACCTGTGAAATGTTAAAAGGATTATTAGGTAAATTGAGAGAATTCAAGGGACCTGAACCAGCACTGGCAACATCAACATTTTCTACTGATGATGAGAGAGAATAACTATTCACTACCAACATTTGCCCTCGCAGATGGGTGTTTCTAAGAGCAAAAGTGCTAAGCCCTGGCATTTGTAGGATGGTTTGGAGATTGTGGAGCAGGCTCCAGGAAGCTTGCCAGTCCCAACACAGCCCAGCCAGGTGACAATCTACAGTGACCACAGAGCAGCTCCTACGTAAACTAGACAACTCATCTAATTTAAGGGGTATCCTTAGACAAATATTTGGCAGATCCAGTAGGGAAATTTGACCTGCAAAGTGAATTGTCTTTCTCCTGTATAGAGGCAGTGCCTAAGATGGAAGGAGCAGGGAATGGGGCAGGGGCATAGCAGCATTTGGGGTGGAGTGATTCAGCCTGCTGAGCCTGCCTGTCATGGCCCTGACATAGAAGAACTGTTCCACCATGAAGTAAAGCTATTGAAAGTAAGAGGATTTCTTCGCAGCCAGCCAGGGTAAAAGAAGGGATAGATGAAGTTTTCTTCCCAATGTTATTAAGAGTCTCTACCAACAACACTAATGGGCAACATAGCAAATCACAGTCACAGCATTTTCTTTAAACACCTCTGTCACTAGTAAGCTCAGGGACACAGACTGAAAAATACAAATGCAGTTATGAATTCCATTAGCTTTTCTGAAACCAAAGGGAATTTACCACCAGAGAACAAATTCTGCTCCTAGTTACAGTGATGTAATTTCAGGAAAGCTGACAGAGTACTACTAACTCATGTACAGGAAGAATCTGCTCTGAGCTCCTGGAATGCATGTTAGGCTGTGCTGAACAGATAAAACTATCTCACTACGTTGAGTAAGAGCAAGAAAGAGAGACCTTTTATGATGTTCTACCCATTAAAAAGAAACCTGAACACACAGCTTATTTTTATAAATAAATGTGTTACCTGAAGAATAGTTGCACACACTCATTTGCATAGAATTTGGTATACATCTGTGCTCTTCAGTAGATTATTCCAAACCTTGAGTATTTCCTATAATTAATATCAATATGCTTGGCTTATTCGTTATAAAAGCATTTCTAATTAGCCTTTTTGATGTGTAAAACTTCAGTATTTCTCCCTAGTGTTTTCCAAATCAGGTTCCTTTTTTTATATTCCTGCACAGAGAGAGTGAGGCTTATGCACCACTTAAGTTTTATTCTGAACATAGTTTAAACTGCATGTACATAACTAGGCCTTGAGCTGGCCCTCAACATGGGGTGAGGTTCACCTACTACCAGCGATGTCAGAAGTCCACGTAGTATAAACTGGCCTTGTGACAAGTCAAACATTCCAATTTCCTGTTAAATTCAACCAACACTTTGCATATTTCCGTTTATTATAGTGACACATACAATCTACTTTTCAACCAAAGCAAACCCTACTTGTCTTCACTGAACCTCTGGAGAGACTTTGGGAAGAACAAAACCTTCACAGCAGTGCCATTCAGAGTCTTATCACAACACACCAGGGACACAAGTAAATCTCAAGCAGTAAAAGAGAGTACAACTGTGGTGAGCTGCCTAGATGTAGCAATAAAGAAGGTCAAGGTGAGCACTTTTTTGGACCAGTCAACTCTGCAGAAAGGCCAGCCAAATTAAGAAGTTTTTGCCAAGCCAAGGGATTGGTCCTATCAGCAGCCAGTAACAGGAAGGTGGAAAGTTGAGTGTACGGACTCCCATCTCTTACCACCTACCACTCTCTTTCTTGGGAGAAACTCAGCACTGAATTTACATTTAAGTAAAACCATGGTACCAGACTGACCAGATGCCTGTTGGAAGCAATGGGAATATTTTCCCTTTACTCTGGGTCTTGGATTAAGCTCTAAATGAGATCAGAGCTAGACCTGATCTGTGGAGGCATACAGGAAAAAGAAATTGTGCTTCTCTATTAAACTGGACAAGCAAAGTGCTTTACTGAGTGCTGAAAGAAGATGTGAGATTCCATGACAAGCTCAGGTTGTTTTTCTTTCCCATGTAGCTCTCATTTAACACAAAGAAGCTCATTTTCCATATCACGGGGCCCTTGATCCTGAGCAATAAATATAGTATCTTCCCTAGAAGCATGAAGGCCCTGCTTTATAGCCTTGGCAAGAGAGTTGTTGGTTGATTAGTTAATTCAAACAAGAATAGCAAATTCCTAAAACTTTGGCCAAATTAACATCTTTTTCGCTGCTCCAATGAACTAAAATTGTTGTGGAAACCTGGAAGCAGTAGTCAAGTCTTTGATGATTTATTTAGTAGGAGTCATCTAGTAGCTAATTGTCTGCAATTTTTAACCTCATTCATGTACACTGCTGATTCTTCTTCCAGCATCTGCAGTTTTCTCTGTAAACTTTCTTACATCTCTGTATGTAACATTTCCAGACGGCAGTTCAACTTTATCACAAATATTTTTATGAACTTGCCAAACCACATCCAAGATCTTCAGACTCAAAAGTAAAAGATAAAATCATCCTCAGAGGGCACCTCACCCTTCTCCACCCAGGCACATGAAAAAAACCCAGCTTTAGGCTCTGACATTTTACATTTGTAATGAGTCACAGCTTAGGTTTGGGGTTTTTTTTTGGTGTTGGAATTTTCACCTTTCCGTTCTTCTCCTGGATTTTTCACCTTGGATCCATATCAAAAGAGAGAAAATACTGGTAAGCTGTGTAAAAGAACCATCCACCTTTTCTGTCTGTACTGCAGATCTTACCATCTCTGTAGTGCTGGCCCCAGTGAAGTGTATGCCTGTCAGTCACTGCAGATGTACCATAAGAAGAATGAGTGATGACTAGGCAGGGAGGTTTTGGCCGGGAGTGCAGAAGACTTTTGTACCATATTGGCAGTAAGTCTTAGCAGAGATCAGAGTTAACTAAAATGCTCAAGACATTTGATGGCTGTAACCTAGATCTTCCTGGGTAAGTTCAAAGAAGAATCTGATTCACTGTGTGGTTCTCTTTCCACCATGGTTTAAAGATGGTCCTGATGTCTGTTAAATCATACAAATATAACAGTTCTAGTCAGATTTCTGGTTAATCTCATGTGATTCTTCATGAGATAGAAAGTTCTTCTTGTTAATTTTCTGCATTCAATTATTCTGGTGCATGACTCAGCAATTGTCACATATCCGTTTTGGGGTGGCCATGAGTGGATGAAGGGCTCTTTATGCCTGGTTTCTGTCTCCTATTTGCATGTTTATGAAGAAGCCTGGGTCCCTTGGGAGATGGAAGATACTCTATTTGGGCAATATTATCACCATCATCTACTATGATCCATGCCTGCAGGAAGATATTTTTAAAAAGAATAAGTTCTATTTTGCTAATGTAGCCATTGTTTAAATGTAAAATATAATTAGAGTACCCACCCAGGGTGTATGTTGTTGTGTAATTTTATAATACTACGTCTAGATGAGTGTTGGCATTCTACCTACATACTTAACCACACCCAGGAATGCTGGTATTACACAATTACACACATCCTGTTGACTAATTACATAATAATTAGTATTTTTAATATTCAAAGATGCACTCAGATCAGTTATGCAAGACTTTATGTCACTGCAAATTAAAACTAAAACATAACAAATATATGTAGTGAACAATGCTGTTCAGATAGCTTACTGAGCATGGACTTACCTTCCAGCAGACAGCACATAATACTTCATACTTCATACATTTTATACACATTTGGCAGACCCTCCCTCCCCCACTGTTACTTTCGTTTACACCTGCTTTATAAAACTGTTAAAGTAATTTTGTATTCAACACAGTTAGAATTTCTGTAGTCTGCCTACTTCTGAGTTATGATCACTTATTATGACCAGAGATAATTTTTGGCTGAAAAAGCACTGTGACATGCCCGGGGAAAGAAGATTGTTCTTTAGAATGGCAACTCTGGAAGGAATCTGGAAAATGCACTTTAAGTTAGCAATTACCTACAAAAATATCCCAAATACTGTTGTTTTAAGAAAGCACTACTGATGAGCCTGAGCCACTTGGTTTTGGAATAGATTTTCCACAAGCTTGAGTGGAGTCTCTTGATCTGGGCTCTTGGTTCTCATGATGGAGATGAGAGGCCAGATGCAAAGTCTGGCTCACCATTTGGATTTGGGGGCTTTAAGATCACAGACTTTTTGTTGCAACCATGTCTGACATGTACTTAAATTGTTTATGTAACTTAACTTCTAAACTTGTTGTTAATCTTAATTCAGGCAAAATTCACAGAAGAAAGCACAGAGGCCAAGCCCTGGGTCTTGCCATTGTATATGATGTTTCAATGGTGTTTCTGGCCTGCCGTTGTTAGTTTCCCTGGAGTCCCTAGTTGTGCACATAGACCTTTACGATGGAAAAGATGGAAAATATGGACTGTGTTCCCACCTCCAACTATGTGTTTGTTGGGCAACAGTAAAAAAGCAACAAACATTTTGCACATAACTTCATTTTTTTTCTCTTCATTAATTTGATTTTTAACTTTTCAGTTACTGTGGCGGCAAATGGTTTTTCAAGGCCTTGAAAACAAATCACTGCCCAGGAGTTTCTTATTGGACTGTTTCTCTTTTCATGGGCCAAGAGGTTATAGTGCAAGACCAGCTTCTTTATGGAAGAGTAACTTTTTGCTGCCCTGGTAAGTTAAAAATTGGCATTTTAGTCTAAATATTTGCCCCGCCAGGCAGTTATTTTTTAGCAAACCAACACCTCTATGAAAGCAAACTGAGGCTGTTTGGAAGGAGCAGGATGTGAGACTGCTGAAGTAAACAATACTGCTCAGTTCAGGGACACATGCAAGGTAGCTTCACAACTGCCCCCTCCCCAAAGCCTCAGCAACCCCTTTCCTCTACCCTAAATATCAGCAATAAAGTCGCTACAGTACTGCAGTTCTCTGCATCTGGAAGACACTTAAAAAGAGGCCAGCTTTTTGAATTTGTAACTGGGGCTTCTGTTACTCCTAAAGGCTCTTCTTTTATGTTCACTGTTTTCTTACCTGGTGCGCTTCGCCCATGACTCTGGCAGACAAGAAATTTCTGAGGGACAGGGGAACCATCCTCACCTGTATACCTTAGTCACCACTGGCAAGCACGCAGCAACCTGATTTCACACTGAGAACCAGTGTTTCTTCTGAGAGCAGTTGCTTGAGAAACTGTTCTGCAAACATGAAGTCCCATTTGACATGATTGGTCAAATCCCTCTTTTCCGTTTGTTCCTAAAGAAAAACAAAGCCGCAGTGAACTTATGCACTTTACTATTTCCCCCCAACAGAAATGCTGTGGCTCATTTGCATATATGATGAACAGTATTTCATTATTGAAAATAATTGAAAACAAAAAATTGCACCTGGCCAACAACATAAGACCAACTTGCTTCCTGATGTGATTTTAAAAGGCTGAGATATTAAAACACTGAAAAACGGGGTTTATAATGGAAATACTGACAGACTATTAACTATAGTGGCACTGCTCTAATAAATGGAATAGCCTGTCGTAATCTCTAGTTCATAAATATGCAAATACAAAGCAGAGGATTTGCTCCAAAGGATGTCTCTGTAATTTTAACTGACCTTTACTGATACTAAATGAGCCTGTTGCTTCTGGTTTTGAGCATTAAATTGAAAGTATAGGGAATCTGGTCTCTCCCCATTCAAGGCCCAATGCGACTCCCATCAGTGCCAACAGCAAAATCCTCACTACCTTCAACAGGAAAAAATCTGGCCCCAGAACATCTAGAATGTGAGATGCCTGGCATTAAACTGAACTCTTGACTGTACTTGATTTTAATTCTGTTCTCATCTGTGTTAATTATTATTATATTAATTCTTCTGTTTGGGAGAAATTAAGCACACATTCGCCCCATGTGTCAAAGAGCTTGACCTGCCAAAAGGCACTCACATGTTCGATGATAAACAGACCATCAACACAATGATATAAATGTTGAATTTTAGCCAGTTTCCTGTTCTGGACCAAATGGAGGTAAATCCACTGACTTAATATTTAATAACCTAAATGTAATTTCTTTTTTGTGCCTCGCATTGCACAGTAAAGAATTGAATGGCTAGCAGTTTTGCAGATTCCCAACCCCTAATTATTTTAAGCTATTCATCCTGGTATCTGTCCATTGATGCTCAGCCAAATTGCCAGCAGGGGAGAGATCTGTCCAATCCAGGAGCTAAATGAGTCACTGAGAGTCAATCTGTTTTTTTCCCTTGCTGCTGGGATTTCCTTGGGTCCTGGCCTCTCTCTGCTCCAATCACACACACACAGCTCCAGGCGTGGGTCCTCTTTGGCTTCAGCTGCCTCCTGTCTCCCCATGTCTGCTCTGCTCATCACAGCTGTTGATGGGTTCTCGCCGGCTGGCCACAGAAGACCAATACTTCCATCACGCTGCTCTTACAGCTCTTGCTCTGAAGGAAAATGAAGACATCTTGGTCTTGTTGAATTTTCTGCTGAAGTAATACATCAGGTATCTAGATGGAAAGCAAACCACATGAATAAAGTGTGTCATCTGGGTTAGATACTAATTTATTTGCCTTAAGTTCTGGGAACAATATTTGCACTTTTTCCAGAGAACTCGGTTAAGTTCCATAGAAACTGAACACTAATATGATTTCTGCACCATGGAAAACAAATATAAAACAGAAAAAATAGACTCATCAGAAATATTAGCTGCTCAGTATTAAAATATCTGACAATGCTGCAAATACAATTTATAAACAGGAACATTTAGAGCCTAACTATTCACTAAAAAGCAAACTCCTTGCTTCCTCCCTTTTAGGGTCAGGATTCAATTACACAAAAATATGCAGCAGACTTAAGGACTGCATGTAAGATTAAGATAACTGGTATTTCATGGTAAATGATTAAATTAGCTGACACAGTTTTATCCTGAACTTTGCCATTAAAACTGACATTTTTGTGCCACGCACATTGTAGGCTGCTGGTAATCTAAACTGCCTTTCTTTTTTCAAAGACTTTAAATAGCTGAAGAACTCTTGTTCTTTACTCTATTTGCAAATGTGTGGAAAACATATCTACATCATAACAAGATGAACTAAGCACAGGACTTTTTTTCCCCTCATCTATCATACAAATACCCTAAGAAAACAGCAAGGAAGTTCCAAATGCCCAGATTCAGCTCTGCAACATGCACTTTAATCAAGTCATTTATGTGACTCCACAGAGATGAGAACATGCTGTCCTCCTCATGGTAAGTAAAAATAGAGAAATGACAGAAGCCTCTTACTAAAAGTTTAATTATTCCTAGTATACAACTCTAAACCACACTATGTTTATTCCTCTTCTTTTCAGGCTTGCTTTTTTATGATGGCAAGGAGTTACGGGAATAATTTTGATAGAAAACAGAGTTAGGACTGGATGGATGAAATGTTGGCAGAGCTGGTGGTTGTAGTCACTGCCCTTCAGTTGAGCTAGCTGGGAAGGAGCAACTCAACTCCTCTGTGAAGATACTCGGCCTTCAAAGCAAAGTGCAGGCACGTGTCATTGCACACAGCAAAGGCAAGGCCAGTCTGATCAGAGATTTGAACTATGAGAGAAGCGTATCTTCTGAGTATTGTACTGAGAGACCACCAGAACTGGGTGGGAAGAAAAGCCACAGAAGCACTGCAGAAATGAAGAAAGGCAGCAGGACGTGCAGACAGTGCACCCCTACAAGAGGCCAAGGGTGAGCATAAGGAATGGGCTCTGGCTGAAAGAGGTCTCACAGGCAATGGGATAAAATTCTTCTATTCTTCTAGTTGTTTGACTTGTCCTGTGGTCAGAAAAACAGATCTTTGTCCTTTTTTTGTAAATACATGGAGTTACATAAAAGTAGTACATGACTTTCACCAACAATTTCTCCTCGTAATTAGAATAACCTGGAATATCTAAAATTTTTAGCTAGCCATAAAGTTCAAAAGAAGTAGCTCTAACAATACAAAAGCACAGGGACTGCAATACTGGTCCAGAACAGTGGTCCAGCATGTCCAGTCTTTCACAGTCAGGAGCCTTACACACTTGTGAAAATGATGTAATAGGAGTTACAATTATTATTATAGAATAATCTACCTGAATGGGACACTTAATTCCCTACTCACAGGCTCCAAAAGTTGAAGCTTTATGAAGAAGTCATGCATGCATCATCTTATACTTCTTTCTGTGCACTGGCACAAAGATAAAAAAAGTCTCCAAACATTGACTGTACAATTTGGAGGGGTAAAGACATGTCTCTGTACTTCAGCTTTTAGTAACCAAGGTCTCTGCTGAAACAGGTTGTGGAAGCTCAACAGACACCAAAGAAATTGTAGCTTTTATTCCAGCAGAGAATTTGGCCCTTTATTCTTAGTGCAGACTTATCAGAGGTGTGTGCATAACAGGAATGCTATGGCAAAGTTTCTGGATTCCTCGTTATCCATAAACAGTTGAGCAAGACTTTGGACTCTTTTTCACATCTTGGATCTTCTATCAGTTCTAACAAAGAAGAAGAACACAGCTTTTTACACAGCACCTTCCCTAGGAGTTAAAAATTGCAGTTATACAACACTCACACAGTCACACCACTATCATCAAAGGATGACTTTCAGTGAAAAGAAATGTCCATGAAAACAGTTTCATTGTTTGAGAACTCATGCAAATGCTGAACAATGAAACTCAATCTGATTATCAAAAAATCAAACCTGTATGACCATCTCACAAACTGTATTATTCAATTAAAACTTCTCAGCTCTCCTACATAATTTCTTGGCTTTTATATATTGTGCAAAAGATATAGCTACTTTTACTTCTCTTTGTACGTTTTAAACTTTGAAAACCTTTCACAGCAGAGGTTATATGAATCATCTAGCTTTTCCTATTCCAAAATGTTTCACTGATCATTCATTATTAACTGAGTAAAATGAAGAGAGCTATGATAAATTTTGATCTATGTCAAAGTATTAGAAAGGATATGAAAACATCTTGTTCATAGTACTAACTTTTAGATGACATATGAGGGTACAACCCCAGTTTTTTCACTGTCACATACAATAAGGCCCTTAATAACCCAATCACTTATAATTACATTTTTTCCCATTCCTAGGCACTAATAGTTTCAGCCTGGTCTGCCATTTAGCAGAAATGCATTCAAACAATATAACCATGAAGGGACTGGATGTTGGTGACGGGAAGCCTGTCAGTGTCAGAGATTAGGATCCTAACTAATGTCTAAGTTTTTTTCTAATTAATGTATGTTCTCTAAACAGTTCTACATACATATATGCCTTGACGTGAATGCTCTGGAAAGAGACTAAGAAGTCTGTGGCCGCTCTTAGATCTGGGAATGACGTTTTTCAACACATCTCAGTAACTGGTGCTCTTTTACTAAATATACTGCAATGTAACTATACACAAAACTTGAAAACACCATGAGAAAACAATCCTTTTCAAGTGGCTCAACACAGGAATGAAACACAACCTAGAGAGGAATCATGCTAATCCAGAAAAAAGAATGAACTGGCTCATTTTAGTGAGTCGAGATCCTGGATACATCTTGCTGCTTTTCATTTGGCTATCCAGACAGATGGGCTAGACTGAAGTTAGCGGGGCTATTTGAGATGTACTCCACAACTTAATGTATCTGGAAAAAGCCATTATAGTATTTTACTCATTTACCTCTTAAAATGCTTTCAGTTTCTCTACAGCCCCCCTCAGCTTGGGTTCTCCAGGGTCAGAGAGGGTCAGGCCTATGTGTAAGGCAAGCAGACGGGGACAGAAGTTGTGCAAAGCTGGTCATGGACTTAATAAGGGCTTGATTCTGTACCAATGAAATCAACAGGAGTTTGGCTCATGTTTGCAATGGGAGGTGGATCAACGCTTTATGCCAGCTGTTCCCTGCTGGGTAGGGATAATCCCTTTGAAACAAAATATTTAACTTGTTCTCACTCTGCTGTTATAAGAAGGCTTCCCATGATAATGCTTTCATGAGAATTAAAAGGTGTGTCCCATTTTTTCTTCCAAATACCCCCCACTTCTGTAGTATATATTTGATGGTCCAAAAAAAAAAAAAAAAAAAGAAAGAAAAGAAACCTCCTATTAACCATGTGGGTTTACAAAAAATGCCACAGCAACGAGTTACAGGGTGGATCATTTGTTTGTTCTGCTGGCCATGACAGCACTTCTTGCAGTTTCCTCAGCTAGAAGATGCAGCAAGGAGGCACGTTAATTCGAACAGCTACAACTGAGGTCGGATCCCATGGGCAGAAGAGAAATAGCTGAGGTCCCTGCAGGCAAATAAGAAGATGATAGAAAAAATAAACTGCCAACAGTCATGAAAGGAGTCATGAAGAACAGAGTGTGGGAACAGTATCAGAGAGACAGGAGCTAAGGGGGGATAGTATTAACAATAAAATCAGATATATGTGTCCTGCATTCTGGATCAGAGTACAGCATTTAGTCTCAGTTGCTGTTTCTGTGTTTTGGTTTTATGTTTTACTGGGGAAATGAGGTTCTGAAACATGGCTGAAGCTGCCCACGTTGCTCTACAGATCAGCAGCACACTGTGGCTACTTGTAGCCTCTGCATGTGTTAGTCAAGTTCAAAAACAGTGTGAAAGTTGGGCCCATTTACCCCAATTTTCAGTTTGGTTCACTCCCTCTCACCCCTCTGGCTGAGATCCATTTGGCTAACAGACCTAGAACATAAAGTCTGCTAAGTTTTATAAAGCAATTATTTAATTTTAAAAGTCTCTTCCATTGCATTCTAATGAGATTTCCATAAAATACAGAGTCCTCCACATCCTCCTGGGAACTTTTGTTTACTCCATAAACCATGACACTTTTTGAAAAGCTCTAGAAGACTTCAAGAGAGGAAATTTCCAGAGACAGAGTTGTTTGGTCTCGCAACCGGGAACTGAGCTTTCCATAGAGTTACGTCCACCAGAAGCAGAAAACGTATGGAATCGTTTGAGCTTAAGAGCCTGTGACATTTTTATAGAATGAAAGGAGGAACTGAGAGATACAATGACAGAGCTGGGAGCTGCATCTGGCTGGCTGTTCCACGGAGCATTCTCCTTATAGATTTTTATGGCTCTCCTAGCCCTAATATTAAACACTTGACCTTTTTGTCAAATACTGTTTTAGATTATTAGGTTGGATGATTAGTTACTAAATATACCATCTATAGTAAATAGGAAATTGTGTAGTCTGATGCTTCAGTCTCAGACCTTTCAGGTATTGCTCCCTTGGCATTTAACATTAGAACATTGAGTCCCCTTATATTAACTTAAGCCACTTGGTAAGCAAGAAGTGCACAGCATTTTCACACAGGGCATAGAGATTTCTGAGGTAGCACTACTAGAATGGGGATGTCTTCTTTCCCTTGCCTCCCCCCGCTAAACTGACAGCTTTAAGGAGAGTGCTGTAAACATTGTGAAGTCAAGTATAACTAGGAGCCAGCTCATGCCAAACAATACAACTTAGTCTACTGCCTACAAATAAGTGCATTTACCTTTTAAAGTTCTGTAAACCAGCACTTTGCAAATGACTCTGCCCTGTGCCTCTCTCCCCGGTGAACTCTTCCATTCATCCTCTCCCCTCCCCGGTACAATGTCCCCATGTTGGAAGCAGAATTAATAATTTGCTTTTTCACCTCTCCCTCCCAGCACCTTCGTAACTCCATTTGGGAAACCCTGCTGTAAACTTAACCCCTCCCTCCCATAAATCCCACCTCAAATATTTGGATTTAAAGGTATGTGGTTACAGACAGCATGACCCTGAACTTGTGAATATTTATAATAGTTTTGGAAGACAAAAAAGATCAAAATTCTTCCTGGAACTTTAAATGGTTTTAATAGGAATGGAACAAAATGCTAGTGCAGAAACATCTATCACCCTTAGAAGACAAGCTGCATGAAGAAGAAAAAAGAGCCTTATTAGTAAACACTGTGGAGCATATTTAGAAGAGCACCCCATGGAGTCCACGTAACATATTTATAATGTACAAATTCAGCTTGGACATAGAGAGGTTTAAGATTTGGGTAACTGATTCCTCACTACCAGCAAGTGACAGAACTGCTTTATTTTTCAGCAGACAGGATCTGGTTCTGGTCTCAGTCCTGAAATGTAAGACTGGTACAGCTCCAGTCATTTCAGAAGAATCATTCCTGCCCCATACCAAGGTTACAGTTAGTCTATTAGATTTAATAAAACCAGCTGCTCTAAATCCTAGCATGGATTTCCTCTTTGTTATTACAGGATGGTACTTGTTAGCCAAGCAAAACCCAAGGACTCAACCGTTTATGTGAGCAGTGGACGAACAACTAGACTGCAGGATTGGACCTCAAATTCACAGAGCTGTAATTATATTTTCTTTGATTATGCACTAGTGTGATAGAGGCAGCCTATGTGCAAACCAGATAACACTACTCTTCTTCCTGCAGTTTAATTTCTTGGCAATTAAAATGGGTGTGTTTGAGAATGACAAGAATTAGGAAAACCACTTAAAAGCCCAGCCCTTCTAAAATCACACAGTGTCTGAATGGTTAATGAACAGTGAATCTTAGCTAGGAGCACCACCATGCTCCTATAACTGTTGTACACTTTTGTCTTTAATAATAATAATAATAATAAAGTATTACTGAAGCTGGAGATACTCCACTGCAGTTAAAGCATAGTTATTTAGCAAACAATTACTTCCAAAATAAACTGCTGAAAACCTGCTGTGCTCCAGCATCTGCCAAATTGAGTTCCTCCCGTCTCCCCTCTTTCCAGATGCCCTCTGTGTTGCTTACTTTACCTCTTGGCACACACCAGTGCAGTGACATGTGACAAAGTTAGGCTTAGGGCAGTTCCTAGTCATTGCTTGAAGAACCAGAAAGAGCTGGGAGTCCTCCGCAGTCCCAAACAACAGCAACCTGCAACGGTGGAGCTGCAGCAGCCGAGAATTTGCTTCCCAGGCATCATACAGATACTTGCTGATCCCAGAAAGTCACAGAACAATAAAGCCTGGTTGCAGGCACAGCAATCCCACCTGTTAGGTATCGCGTTAGAGCATTGTGTGTTGGAAGACTTGGACATTCATTCCTTGATTACAAGGTATGTCTCTACAGCACAGAGCAACACTGAGAAAGCTTTTCTGGCCTAATCACAAGAGCCAGCACATGCCTATTTATCTCAGTGCTCTGCTCTCAGCTGCTACACCCAACTCATTGAACCCACCTGCTTCAGCTACCTTTATACCTCAAAGAAGTTTACATCTGCCCTAGCTGGAGATCTAAATTTCTGAAACCTATAGGTAAAGTGGTGATTAATTCAAATGCCCTTTTATATATGTATCTTGATGTAAGTATAGTCAGTCTTTGGCCATGTTCAACTCCCATATAAGCAGGTGCAGAAATGGGCATGAAGCAGGAAAAGAAGTTAATAAGAAAAGACAAAGTAAAATAGTTGTGCCACGTACAAGATCTTTAATAGTTCTTTTTATTGCTGCCACTCCAACTCTTTTGTCTAAGCTATTGACACAAAGGAGATCAAAAAAGGGTTCTTTGGAACACAGCAGGTTCATTGGCACCATTTAAGAATTTGGCTCGAGAAGTAAAATCACTGTTTATGCCACAGCTGGCCTTGGTCCATTGGTTTTGCTACATTACCAAATCTTTTTGCTAAAAAAAAAGAATTCTAATTCTATGTAATTGCAATATTGCCTTGACCCTTGAAGTCCATGGAGCTCTTCCAGGACTACATGAGTGCAGAGCAGAGCAAGAATGTAAAAACTGTTATGATGTTGGTGCTTAAAACAGAGAGCTATATTTGATGAAGGCTTCTGTAATGCTCTGGACTGAAGATAAAAAAGCGGTATATGCATAAACCAGTTTCAAACACATGATGAAATTTGCCATCTTACACACTTATGTCCTAAATCAGTAATTTTCTAGTCTGTATGGCTTATCAGAGTACTTCAGTACTTCTGGCTATTTTACTTGCATAAATTCCATTAGCTGTATCCATGAAAAGCCACTTCTAAAACAGTGTTACATCGATGAGTTTTTCCCAAATAGGTTAAAGTGAAATAACGGATGTTAAACACAAAGTCCATAGCAGGAAGTCAGTAGCAGAGCTGCAAAGAGTATGCCAAGGGTCCTGGCACCTAGATGCAGCAGGCCAGACCATGACAACACCCCCAGCTGAAAACCACTCTAATTAGTTAGCTGTCAATCACAAAGTAGGACATAAAGTTCTTCTCAGCAGTTAGTGAACATTAGCCAGTTATCTGTAGAAAATTATGTGATTCATTCTCAGAATTGGAATTAGGAAACAATTGCATTTCACTGAATCAGCCTGGGGTCCCAAGTACTCCAAAGCATGCCATGCCTATTCTCCCTCTCCTTCTGTCTGAAGGATTGTGTTTCTCAGTGTACCCAACAACAGCTACTGACTCCCACAGGTAGCCTCAATGCAAAATCTCTCTCTTGAGAATGAGTGAACTATTCCACATTTACAATTGACTCTAAGGAGAAATCAAAATTCAGATTCCATCTCTAGAAGACCATTTCCCAGTTACACCATTTCAACTTTTGTTCTCATACTGCATGGTTTTCAAGTACAATTTATCAATTGTGATATATCTTATAACCTCCCATAGTCCATCAGACTTGTGGATATTTGCCCTCTTCAATATTTCCCAAGGAGTTTAAATGGTTTTAGTCGGTATGGAACAAACACACACGGATATCTGATATAAATCATTATGGCCTTTGGCCAAAACATGTTTTAGCTGTGGGCTTGTTTTCCTATGGCTAACCATTTTTTTCCATTACATCTGGCAGAAAGGATAACACAGGCTACATTTGCTGAGAAGCAGTTTTCTTATAAATCAGGCCAAAACACAGTGGCTCGGCTTCCTCAACTAGGATCTTCAGGTCTGCACTGCAACCAGACATGTCCCAGGCACCATCTGCCCATCTGTGCAAATGTCAGCACAGTCACTCCACTGTAGCCAGGATGTCTTGAGAAAACAGTTAGTCATGCTGAGAAAGTCTAATCTCCTCGGTCACAAAGTTCTAACGATAATTATAACAGGTCCATAGCTCAAAAAAATGAGAACATACACATACAAGGACAGAAAATGGACACATAGGAAGTGTAATGTGTTATAAATATAGTTGCTGGCATTAACACAATGTGTTATATTCTGAAAAGCAAAGCATAGCAAATATGTCTTTTTAAAACACAAAAGCAAAAACTTTGCCTTTACCCACTGATGTTTCTAAGCTATTTATGCTCCGTCCAGCTCCTGTCAGCTTATCACAAGCTGCATGTTTTCATTGCAATCTACTGCACAGCATCACTCCAGCTCAGCTGGCATTTGTGTTATGAGAAAACAAGATGGATTTCACTGATTTGCTTCACTCCTACCCTACATCAATTCCTGTACGTAGAACCCCCTTTCTCTCTGTAATGTTGGTGGGATGGTAGTGGTGGGCCAACTTCAACACCTCACTCATCCAGCTCCTCCTCTGCTTAGGCACCTGTCACCCCCATGTTTTTGGTGCAAAATGCACCATTTTCCAGGCCTGAACATTTCACTGGAATGGTTTATATCTTGTCCACCAAACAGCACAGCAGGGAAGGGAGAAAGGTCAGATGGCCTTACTAATAGGACTTCATTTTGAAAAGTCTTCCAGTGGTGCATCCGGGGCCTCCAGGACACCCTCCCTGTAGTTATGTTGAAATGGCTGAGGAAGGTGAGCTAACCAGATTCTGGAGTACTTATTTTACTTCTATTATTACAGCTGAGGCACGTGACAGGCATATATAATCATTTCAGTGTGGTTTTTTCATCACTGATGGCAGAAAAGAAAGAACGCGAAACCTGAACAACACAATTATATGTTTTTTAAATAAGAAGCAAAGCCTTTTCAAGACTAGATACCACATAAATTGCTATTAGCCAATCCGTATACCAACCAAAGATGTATACCAACGATACACTCCAAAAAAAATGGCTGGGCATTTAAGCTAAATCTTGTTTGGCACAGTACAGGTTGGAGCTCCAGATGGACGTAAGCCCGGGGGGAAAGACATGTCTGCCTACAGAGTAATTGTTAATACTGAAGCGAGATTTTGTGTCTTCTTCCCCCATTCTGCATCTTTATCAATGGGTTCTACCCTCCCTTTTTCACACAGAGGTCACGTCACTTCACCTGTGACTTTCACTGGTTGATTAAACCAACTAAGCAATTACCTGTTTGTCCCCCTGATCTATTAGGGCAGATCTCATTGTGAGACCTCTGCAGATGAACAGCTGTGCAGAATGTTCTCACCCTACAGCTCTCAGGATTAAAATTCCTGAACTACATATAAATTTATTTTTCCAGTTAATAGTCAGATTATACATTCTGATTAGTGACGTTAGCAATTTTACAGGAAAAGTGGGAAATTTCTGTCACGATATGGTTACGTGACTTCATACAGACCCACATACATACACATACATTCTTTAATACATTATTTTAACTTAATATTGCTAATTCTCCCTGTGCTTCGACACTGCATCTGAGTCAGACCAAAGTCCAGACATGATGTCTGCTTCCTGTTTGCTGTTACACATTGCTGCTATGGCAAAATGGCTGACGAGAGAAGAAAGTCTTTGAAGTGTTCTGACAACCTCTGTCAAGAAGATCCCAGAAGCACAGATAAATGTTTTTTCTCTCCCAGGCCTTGCAGCTTAAAGTACCAAAGGGTTCACTGCTGTTACCCTTCTTATTCAAAATCCATATGAAACCACTAGAGGATATTGTGAAATGGCATAGGCTACAATGTCATCAATATCCTGATGACACCAAGCTCTACGTCTCCTTTTCATTGAAGCCATATGTTACAGCTTCCTTGTGTCTGGCAGAGATAAGACATGGATGAAAGCCAGTTGGCTGAGGCTTTCTCTAGATAAGATGAAGGTAGTGTATGGGTTTGGCAAGGGAAAAGTGTTTTGAGTTGACAAAAATCTGCTTTCAAAGTTGAGGGAGATTCCCATTGTCAAAATGTACAAGGGATTTACTGCCTCCTACCTCATCCTGGAGTCCCAGCTACAAAAGTGACCCAAATCCATTTGTCTCTTGCTAGACTTTACTCTAGGTGCTCACCGGGTTTCAGTTGACAAGTCTGTTGTTGTTGACCAGGCCTACAAGGTCAATGCGGGCCCTACTATGTCTTTGTAATTACTTTCAGATATTGTCTAGCCTATTCATAAAGATGTCCAGTGACAAGGACTCTACCTCTTCCCAATCTACTGCAGTATGCCACCAGATTCCTAACAGAATACCAAGTATTTCTTAGTGATTAACTGACATGTTTCTTCCTGCAGTTGAAGCCTATTGGTACTTACTTTCGCCCAGGAACATAAGAAAGGATTATTCTTCTTTTCTTTGGAGCCATGTTTCTCCTGTAGTTGAAAACCTACATTACCTTCTTTAAGACTCCTCTTGTTTAGGTTAGACAACCCCAGATCACTCAATCTTTCCTCAAAGATCAATTTTTTTTTAGACCGCTTATTATTCTTTTTGCTCTCTTCTCCAGCTGGACTGTATTTCTTGAAATGCAAGCCCCAAAAGGAGGTCACAGTAAATCAAGTGACTTTTAAGCTTCTATTAGATATAGGTAGGCAGCAGCACTGTTTCTGCTCCAGGCCTTTCTGGCGTATTTACCGGGTAGAGGATCTTTGCTTGTTATCTCTTCTGCAATATGATAGTATGCAGCTTAGTTGCTCTCAGCACCCCCAAACAAAATTATGCTTAGATAGCACACAGACACACAGGTCAATGCAAACCCAATAAACTCTACACTCATTTTCCAAATTCACAGCAACATTTTGGGTAACATCAGGTTCCTCTAAGATGTCCATCCTCTTTTGCCTGCAATTCAGAGCTCTCCTCTTAATTGTTGAGCCTCCCTCCCATCACATCAGCTTTCTTTGACCTTAGTTAGTCCCACCATTAAGTGGAACCCTTCTGCTATAAAGCATTCTGTCCTGATCCTCTCTCGTGTCCAAAGCTGCTGATTCTTCCAAAAGCTTGAGTCTTTATTGCTCCTTTTAAAGCCTTTCCTTAGTCTTTGCAGAATTTTCCACTCTCCACTTTTTTTTTTTTCACCCCTCTACAAATGGAGAAGCAGGGGGAATTAATTTTCTCAGCCCATTTGACTAGATGATCATTGAGGTTAATAATCCACCACTGTCCCTCGGCTGGCTGGCATGGGACACGGCCCTGTTAGTTCTGCAACCCAGCCTTTCCACGAGCCCAGCTAGAAGCCATAAACTGGATAATGACACATGTATCCACCAGCCACCACAAGATCGCCCTTAATCATGTTGTGCTGGCGAGGTAAATGGGTTCATCCCATTCAGAAGCAGACTTCATCATTTGCATATGTCTCTTGTCTTTTATTTCCACAGTGCTACACTGTCACTACAGGACTATTCTGGAAGCACAGAGGGAGCCTTCTCAGAAGCTTTGACTAATACAGGATAAGGCTGCTTACTCTATTGCAGGGCAGAGAAGAATAAATTAAAAAGGACAAATTACATGTGTTCTCCATACTTTGCATGAGCTGCCAAAAGCATGCTGGCCTGAGTACATTGGTGCCTGGCTTTCTTCTAGAAAAGTGAATCAGGGACACATTCTCTAATTTGGGCAAAGTAGCTCTGTAGGCAGAGCACTGCACCTCTTGGTAAGGCTCACCGCTGTGTCCAATAAAAACAGGGGGCTGGGAGAGTCAGAAACTCTTTGGCAAATAAGTAAAAGGAAGACTATATTAAATGAAGTTTATACAAGAACAAGGAGGATGACCAAACAAGAGCCATGCCGATCACTTCTTAATTACTCTATCTGCTAAAGAGACAGGCAATATTTATGTAAATTACACAGTCTCCATGTAGCACAAAGAAGTTACTGTTCTTCCTCCCTCTCCCTCAATGAAATTTATGATTCTGCAATTTATTAAATCCTTCTCTCACATGTGGAAATAAAAAAAAAACCAAAAAATCTTTGAGACACCCCCAGAGGAGCACAAGAGGCAGCCAGCTGATGCAAACAGCATGCCAGGGTTTCATGCAGGAACTAGGAGTATTAAAAAGGGGAAGCAGATACTTTAGAAAAATTCCTGATAGTGTTGGTGTTCAGGTTAGGCTGCCCAGGGAGAGAACTAATGTGTTCTCAAATCATTACTGGGGATTTTTGGTGACTGTAGTGCCATTCATGAAGTAGTTACCCAGATCTGTAGTGTGAACAGCCAAGATCTCATGGCTTTCTGATTAGATTTAAGGGGAATGCTGTGGGGCCCTCATGTTTCATGCCTTGGAATTACAAACTGTGCAGTGACCATCTTAGTACTTAACATACAAACACATTTAGTATAAACAACAGCCCTGAAGAACTGCAAGCTTTATTATGTGCACATCGGAGTCTTTTTCAGTGTTTTAGGAAAAAAGCATGTAAATATGCAGACCCTGAGGTTTCCACAGAAACCTCTGGTTAAAAAAGAAATGACAACAGACTCACACTCAAGGAGAAAGGGCAGTATGGCTAAGTGCAAAGAACAGCTGGGGTATATGTAATGTTACAGTTATTTTTCTGTGTTTCCTCTAGGATGAACCAAAGACTTGTTTTGCTGGATGCTGAATGCCCTAAAGTCCCATTACACATCTCAGGAAAGGACCTTAATGGTTTTATTGGGACCCATATCTGCACATGTAACATGGCCTTTGAAGATGAAAGGATTTTTTTTTCTCTGCTTCCATTTGTTGCCTCTTGCTTGACATGTTCCTATATGGACACTCAGTCCCCAGATATCTGTTGCCTAATCAGGGACATCAATAACATCCTCAATGGGAAAACTCTGGAACATCTATGAAAGTCAGAAGTGTGAGGAATAGATCTCAGATGATGCAGATGCGGTCATTGCTGTATGATCAGATAAGCAACATTGCAAGTTCATTTTTGTATGCTAAATAAAATAAAAATGTCAATATTTACACATAACCTTCAAGGCTCTTACATTTGCAGCTCTTTAGTATTCAGTGCAGACCACATTTTCTTTAGTCCGTTACCAACAGCTTGGAAATTTAGTTAGAGGATGCAACCCAAATGTTCCTCCAAATGTTGTTTCCAAATGGTCATCTTGAAAAATGCTGTTTAAAAAGATGAAACCTTTATGTGAAGATATAAGAGCCCATGCACAGAGCAATATAAACTGCAGGGAAATCATCTGAAGATTAAAACCACTAATGATAAAGATATTACTGTTAGGCATAGTTTAATTTGTTGGTAACTAAATCACCAGAGGCTTTTTACAGGCTGCTTGGAACCTGACTATTGTGTACTGCACATTCAACCTCTAAGTGTACAGTGACACGAACAAATAAAAGCGATCATAACAGTTGAAATGTAGTTAGAGACACAATTGAGAACATCTGTATTGTAAGCAGAAATAAATTAGAAATACTGAAGTGTTTTGTAGCTGTGAAACTGAGGGATAAAAAAATAACCTACAGCACCTGGATTAAGCAGTTATAAATAATGTATAAAGGAAAAATCTCATTACCCCCTGTGTAAACTCCCCCCCAATGAAATATATTTTATGAATGTTGCATCACAGTAATAAATGCAGCATTTGTTTTCCCCATAAACTTTCCATTTCATGACTATAAGATAGTTTGGATTTGGAAATAATGGCCAGTGAACGTACTGTTTGCAGGATTAGCTTCCCTCAACAAGCAGCTTTGAACTGACCTTCAGTTTTTTGGGCTAAAGAGCAGAGACTTACACAGGCTTAGCAGAACTCATCTTTGTGCCTACAAAGCTGTGGCAGTGTTGTACTCTACTTGCAACAGAACAATACTATATAAACAAATCCAATAGCATCACTAGAGAATATTTAGACTCTGAGCCTTGAATGTTATAATTGCCTGATATCATGGAAGATTTTATGAGATTATATTAGATAAAGACTATATATGAATGTGGAAAGTTTTCCCTTTGTAAAAAGCCAGGTCTTATAGCAGAACGCTGCACACTGCATGATACACAGTTTCTATTTACATTAAAAAGAGCAAGTGCTGTAGAAAAAACTGGAATGCTTCCTTTCAAGTTTCCAGTTTTTCTTTGCAAATATTCACAGTTTAGTGTAAAGATGCCAGGGCTGATTCCTCTCTTGTGTTAGCTTTACACTAAGTCAGCTTTGCTGAAGTACTCAACAGATTAATTCTAGATTTAGGCAGTGTGTTACTGTCAAATTGCACAATGGGCTTTTCTGTTGAAGATACCTTGATTTCCCACATACGAAAAGGGGTCAGCTTCCTGACGATCCAGGGCAGCAATCACTGATCCCCTTGGGAGATTCTCTGAATGATCTGTACACCCGATACACAATCACCAAGCCACAGCATGGTGAAACGGGGCTGAGAATGGGGATGAGAGGCTACAAAGGAAGTCAGCATCTAGAGTCAAATTGAAACCTAACAGATTATAAATTAAAAGGATAAGAACTTCCCACTGGCTGAGAGAAATAAAATGACACAAACATAAAAACATTATAAAGTTAGGTTTGAGTCTGGAGTGCTTTCCCTTTATGATTAATGATTGGGCTCAACCAGGATGGGAAAGGCAAAGCAAAGTTCCTCTTGAACTAGCTTAAAAATGCCACAGCTAAAGAAAAAAATATAGGAACATCAATTTAAAAAAATAACAAAACAAAAAACCCTCTACTAAAATGTAAAGGTCAGGAAAGATTTGGGTGTTTTTAAATGCTGTCTTGAAGAAATTTCATAAAGGTTAAGATGTCATGTAGTTTCAGAGTTATGGGCACTGGAGGGGGGTCCTTGAGTGCCAGCTATTCCTCGGGCCACTCGGTGACTGTGAGCTGCAATGACAGTGGACAGCGGGAGGCTGGAGGATCAGAAGCTATCACTGTGCCACTGGGGAAAACCCGTGTCTTGCTCCCCAAAGAATGAAGAGCTGTGTGAATATTTCAGCATCTGAGATTCAGGCAGTGGATAAAATACAAAAACATGCCTTAAATAACATACAAAAGTCTTAATTTAAATTGCCCAGAGCAAACATATTCAGCATTCAAGCTCTTCAACTCAGTCCACTGTGCCTGGGAGGAGCAGGAGGCATGGTAGGGATGTTACTCAGAGCCCGAGGAGCTCCTGGTGGCAGCCTCCTGTGTGCAGTGCAATGGCTCCGGGCAACACGTGGATCCCTTGTGGTTTGAGATCCCTGAGGGCACATGGTCAGGCAGGGCAGAACAGGAGCTGTAACACTTCTTTTTCCAGGTCTTACAGATCAGAGTAGGAAAGCCAACACAACTGTGGAAGAGTTTGGAGGGTGAGTTTTCCTTCGCCTGCGCTCTGCTATGTCCACTTGGCAGTTGTTCGGCTAGCTCCCTCCTCCTGCGGGCTCCCATGCCCTGCTCCCGTTTAGCACTGACCTGGCCCTCCTCCCTTGCCCGTTTCGATCTCTGGTTCCCGCTCTCTTCTCTGGTATTTAGTTCCCTCGTACAGCATAGCTGTTGCGTATGGACTAGAGCCACTGAAAAAAACAGACTTTGTGGCTTGATTTCTTTTCCCCACTCTCATCTTCATGACTTTCAGACTTGAGTCTGTATCCCTGGAGTAAGAGCTACCTTTCTCTGCTTCAAATATTGCCCCCCACCTCCTCTTCAGATCCTCCCTGAAAGCCCATTTTACTTTACTTTCTGCTTTTGGCATGCTGGCTAGCCAAGTGATCCTGCATATTCTTTCGGAGCAACTTGGGGAGGGAAAGGCCAGTGATTTCCACCCAGAGACTGCTACCCAAAGCTCCTACACGGGGATTGTGGACGTAGGGAAAGCAGAGGATCCACCACCGTCTCTTGGCAAATGAAATCTATTTTAACATGACAGGAATTTCACTTGTAGACAAAAGGTGAACTAGGAACTAGGTGAACTATTTGCTTTTAATGACCAAACAAATGCTACACAGAGACCATGAAATAACAGAGAATAAAATCTTAGAAAACCTATACCTGTTCTGGACAAATGTTACAAGGAGGGTAAAATTCCACAAATGTCAATTATTTCATGAACCGAAATAAAAGACTGGTGTTATCAAAATATGATTGAAACTCTTTTTCATTACAAATAGGTGGTACTTTTCTAACTGGAGATGTAATGAATAAAATGATCTTAAGTTATGTTAGCCTTTAACCTCCTTTCCCTACTTCTCCTTTTGCTCATTTTCCTCCTTTCCTATATCCATCTGTTGCACGCTGCAAGCTCCCTGTAACAGCTACCACGAGGCCTGATCCTCAGCCCTCTCTCTGGCAGCTTTGCACTGCTCAAGAGAAAAGCAGAAGAAAAACCAGGTCTGTTGCCCTGAGCACTCCTTGGATTGTGAGAGCTTGCTCAAAAATCTCTTGCCCCCGCAAAGGCAATATAGCAAGGACAGGACAAGATGTAGCTTCAGAAATCTGGATTGCCAACCCTAGGATGGAAAGAGGAGAAAAGTAGCCTAACTTTGTTTTCCCAGCCCTTCCTTAGTCAGATACTATGTGTAGCAGGGTATGGCTACTGGTATGTATAGCAGAGTATACTACAGGTCTGACCACTTGCCTTTTTTACTCTCTGAAGAGTGTCATGCAAAATTACAGTGCTGTATAAATAGTTACTGAAATAAAAAATAATAATGGCACCAAAACTTCCCACAGTGTTGCATTTGTTTCCTTCATTTACGTAACTGCCTGGTTCCTCAAAAACATCCTCTAAAAGTTGCTATTTTTTTCTGCCAGTCTAATATATACAATTATTTCTCTGAAAAGCTGAAACGCTCTGCTTTTGGTAGTAAAACAAGATGTTAGCCCAGTAAGTTTTAGAAACAGCAGCAATGCAATTAACTATAACTAGTCTGTATAGAAAATAAATGCATCTTTATCATTCTTGGAGAAAACTGAAAAATTGCATAGCTGAAATGATTTCTCACTCAGTGAACAAAGCCATTGTATTTTGTGAGATGTCCACTGGGTACATCTGGGTGGTTAAAGACAGAAAACCCTGGCTCGTGTACCCAGGCAAAGCAGCTCACAGCATCACCTCCCCTTGTCCTCAGCCTCTCAGTACACACTGCATCCTCAGAGCCTCCCGGCCACTGGCTCACATAAGTCTAGTTTTATTTATAGTTTCTCTCAATAAAGAAAAGGTATTTGAATACATTTGTCTTTTCCCCCTCTCTCTTACTCTCACAGACACAGATGTATATGCATGCATATGTATGCATGCACATACAAGACATTCACCCCTACCTTATTCTTGAGTTTAGTGTCAAAATGATGTTGAAACACATTATTAGGGCATATTTTTCTATCTGAAACTGGCTAGATTTTTCCCTAACAGCTGCACTCTAGATTTTAATTAAATAATACCAGTTGTTCCTTATTTAACTAAGCCAGCACATCTTCCTTATGTTCGGGTGTATTAATTTCATTTATTTATTTGTTTATTTATTTAATGAATAGGTTTGTATTTTGATCTGTAGCTCTCTATACCTAAGAAAACCTTCAAGTCAGTGTAACATTACATAGGTATAGGCAGAGGCATTTTTTTTGCCAGGGCAAATCTTGGCCACATTTTTAGCAGGCTTAATTTAAGCCAACAAACTTGTCCCTGGAAAACAAATACAGGGGTAGTCAAACTCCTTGTGCCTTTGGCTCTCTGATTTGCTGCTACAAACCTACAGGCAACAAGCTGAAGGCCACCTTCCTATGCATGTTCCCCTTAGACCATAAAAAGCAATTAGCCTTTGGAGTCACCACCTCTGTTGCTAATGCTATTTAATCAAAGAGGGTTTTTAGGGAAATTGAATATCTACAGTGTCTGGGTACAGTGATAAATAAAAATTTGTAATGGATTCCCCACCCACTCAGAAGCTCAGCATCTGCAAAACACCCTATAAAGGAGCCAAAATAAAGGTGTATTATCATCTTTGATATCCATGAATAACACCTGGGAAAGGTCTTGTTCAAGTGAAAGATAATGGGAGGCTGAGCAACTCCTTCCTTCTGGTAGATATTATAATATCTGGTAGATAGTTTGTTTTTACTTCATGACTTTTACCAGGGAAATGTAGGTCTTTATACATTTGCCTCCTAAAAACTACTGGTGAGCAATGAAAAAGCCCAGAGAGAGTGGGAACATGCAAACAAAATTGTTGTTTTAAGGGAATAAGAACACCCCTCAGCCTTAACCCAGTGAAGATCTTCCGCCTTAAGAGGAGAGTCACACAGAGTGGCTGCTGACACAGCAGCCTGCTGACGTTTGGAACATGCTCCCGTGAGCTGCACCTCTTCTATATCACCTGCATACCACGTTCCATCTCCAATTGCCATCAAGTCAGATGAGATCTACGTTATGAGCACGAAATAGCACCTGTAAAATAAACTTAAGGAGGAACACATCTAGAAAGCTGTGCAAGTCGGTGGGACTAGCCCAGCTGTGTGCTTGTGCAATTTATAGCAAGAAAAGCAGGGTGCACTTTCCGTGAAACTTTATTACTGCCTTGTCCTTGGAGGTGGCAAACGACTTCTCTGCCATAATTATCATATACACCACTGTAGGAATAAACAGAGCATGCAGAGTGTGCTACCCAGAACCTGCAGGGTGGAAACAGACCGCTTGTTGGGCTGGGTGGAGGCAGTGGAGAACAGAAGCTATTACATACCAAAAGGTACCTGCAAGAGCAGCCATACCTAAGTCTGTAACTTTAAGACAAATAAAATATATATATTTGCATCCACAGGGAAAAATTCTGCCATTTCTGAAAGAGCTGTGAAGATTTTCTCAGCCATTGCACAATTTGTCTCCATGATACTATGCTTCCAGTGTCATGTACAGTACGTCCTATATGTCATCAAAGTCAATCTCAACAGCTGCTTGACATGGCCCTAATCAAGACAGATACAAACCCCAGTAACAAAGGTATTGCTGCCCCCAAAGCAAAGTTAACACAATTGGCTGGTATGTTTATTTAAATGGCTCATATCTATCCTGTTAGCACATTCCAAATCAAAGTCCACATTGTTTATTTTAAAGTGAATTTTGGTCTCCCGCTCTCCTTTGTTTATGAATGTCTGTGTTTCTGACAGCTGACAAAGGGCATACTGAAGATTTACAGTATCCACAGCTGGTTGTGTGGTGCAGTGGGACTTTCCCCACATAATTTTGCTCTGTGTGCCTCAACCATAGCGAAAACTCCCCATTGAGCAGCCCCAGTGAGAGCTGAGTCCCGCAGTGAGGACTGCTTGCCTTGCCCTGGTATTGTTTTTCTTTTCACTGTGGAGAATTTGCTCTATGTCAAAGCCTAGCAAAAGTGATCCTGGGAGAATCTGAAGTCCTTCCTCAGGTGGAGTACATGGGAACAGGGGCAGTACTGGCTTCAGTGTGCTTCACGCCCAGCCCAACAGCGTAGTTTCTATGCCCATTAACACTGACACCAGGCAAAATGGTCACATGGCTTTAAGTGGGAGTAAAACTTGCTGTACCATATAGGCTCTGTTTCTTTATACCAGAGTAATTCCACTGTCTTGTTACTGCTGTAACTCTGAAGAGAGTCAGCCTAGAGACTCCTGCTTTTGCAAGTCCAAATCCTATCTCCTTTGGCACGATGCTCTCTTGCACACCAACTGGAATGGAGCAAGGACAGATGGAACAGAGTCCCTGAACTGAAATACCCAGAATCTTTGGCTCCAGATCAAAAATTTATCATTTTTGGCCATCTTCGGTCAATATGCTTCACAATTTCCCAGTAGTGGTATGACATGGGGATCTATGTTGTTCAACAACTTCACATTTTTCCTTTATCATTAGAAACTTGGTGTTCAAAACCTTTGTGAGATGGCTAAGGCAGCATCATATTCTCTTTCAACTGCACACATGCCAAGAGGGAAAGCTACACATTTGCAATGCTTGTACATCATGTCACATCACCTTTTAGTTTACAGAAATCCTCACTAAGACTATTGACAGCAGGGTGGAGAAATACATAAGTGAGCTACCTGCAGGTGAGAACGGCACAGGAAGAGTCCTGGTATAATTCTTGACTATTTCCAAGCACCCATGGTTAAAATATGCTCAGGCATGTGTCATGTGCTTTAGTAACTTCCTGCTCTCAGTAAATAAGATTCATGTTCTTTGCCTTTACTCTGCAAAATGTTCACTTATAGATCTAATAAATGGTAGCATTGGACAAAGAGACACTTTTTGCTTGGTTAGTCATATGACCTGACAAAAGGTAAGGAAAAAATAGAAAGACCCCCACAAAAAAGCCCTACGGAGAACAAAAAAATATGCCAAGAGAAAATATGACACACATACTTTATACATGTTTAATTTCTGTTGTTTTGGTTGGAAAACAGCTGCAGGTGTCCTCTAATTATATCACCATTTTCACAAATATCAACTGTCATATTTAATTTGTTATATTTACCATCCAGCCTCCTCAAACAGCACACTTCTTTCATTACGCATTTAGTGCCAGAGTTTCTAACATTCAAGCTAACTTTCAAGCTAGTCAATTAATGCATTATTTACAAGTGAAATGTTATTAAAAACAGATTCTTAATTTACTAATGATTTAGTAGACCCCAGGCAATATTCCAATTTGTTTTTATTGAAATTGGAAGAACACTTAGAACAAAGGGGAAAGTAATGTCAAGGATATTTTGGCCTATTCATCTGTGCTGTACTTTCTGTGATATTATGTCTACCCCTACATCTTCCCTCCCTTTTTTATATTGTATTTTTAATAGATAACCTAACCAGTTGCAGCATGATTGAGGGGAAAGGTCTATGAAAAATGAAAAACAGCACAAACACTATTGTGAGTTTTGTTTTTAAAAAGCACCAGGCAGTCTGGAATGACTCAATACACATGTTCACCATACAATACAGCATATTTTGATTTACAATGCTGTTCTAGCAGCACAGCAGGTTAAGAAGGTTAGAAGTCAAGGGAAATTAAATGTTATTAGCATTCCACCATTGTTGTGCTGTACAAAAGTGAGTATGTAACTTTTCAAATGCATTTTTAAACTCTAATTTGTTTCTGAGGCTTTTAGCTTGTCAGAAACTTTTATGAGCACGTGTGTGCTTCTTTTTCCTTCCCATTTTTTGCTCCTTTTCCTCTCCTATCTGTGCCTCTTCAGGATGTTCATTAAAGACTAATCCCACTCCTACCTTCCCTCTTTGCCAAACTGCCACTACTTACAATAATGCTGTTGTCATTAAAATGTTGACATTCACTGTTTAGGGCCACTTAATACAGGAAATATCTGCGATTCAGTGGCAATACTAATCAGTCGCAAACACTAAGCATCAACATTTGAATGGTGACTGTGATAGCTTCAAGATACTTACTTCTTTGTGTTTGTTTTCATGTGGGAATAAATGAAACCAAAGCAGGAATTCATGATCAGGTGTGTGTTTTACTCCCACAGGGTTGTTTACCAACCACAGATATGCCCAAACCACGCAGCTTCAGTTTGGCTTTAAGGGCAAGGTGGGGGATGCTTGGTTCGGGGCTCTGGCACTCACATGTATGTGAACAGCTAGCTCAGACCCAGGTGTGGACATCTTCACTGGGAGATCTACACGTCGGTAAGGTGGCTGGGGCAGGGAATGTCTAATTTAGGCATAGTAGCTCCAGCGATCTTGGTGAGGCTAATGAGGAGGCTAATGGGTGTTTTCAGAGAGCAGATAGGGCCCCAGGTCTGGTTGTTTCTACCCACATAAAACCTGCATCAGAAGAAACTTTGAATCTGTGGGCAAAAAATTACCACACCTAGCTAAATGAGAGCCAACCCAGATAGGTCTACACCGCTACTACCTCCCTTAAAGTGACAGAGGAGGCAAAGCTGAAGCCTGTCTCTGCCTCAGACTGTCATTTATAAAATAGGGATAACATTGCTGCTTTACGTCGCAAAGCTGGTACAAAGATAAATTCAGTAAATATCTGGGACAATCTCCTTTATGATGGCAACAGGACTCACACAAATCAGGCGGATGGATCTGTATCTTTCCCTACTAACCATGGTGTATTTGGAAGACCTCCTGTATCGTCACCTCTTAGGTTTGGGTATGAAGTCAGATGTATCAGACTGACCACAAAATGACCCTTTACTGACAGTGCCACAAGAGCTGCAATCCCTGCCCCGTCACCAAGCACCCCTGGTCCCTGTGGGCTACTGAGTGCCCAACACAGCACCAGTTTCAATGCACAGGGGGCCAGGTAGGCTGTGCACGGCCCTCCTGAGTGCCTTGTGGCCAAGCCTTCTGCTGCCTTGGTCCCTGACCACCTGAGGTTCATTATTTGGTAAAGGGTCCTGCAAAGCTACAGCCATTATCAGAGCTTTGACCCTTGTCTACCTCACCAAAACCTGCTGACAGCCAGTGCTGACCCAACCCATCTCCAGTGGCTGTTCAGAGAAGGGCCTCCTGCCAGCACCAACCCAGCTAGCTTAGCTTAGGTGAAGGAGGTAGGGTCTCTGGATTTACAAGTCCCTGCTCTCACTTCTGCTGATGAGCTGTTGTGCTGGATCATTGCAAAAGAAGTCATCAGAAAGTTTCAGACTTTGCAAACTAATGCTGTGTTTATTCAACTTTTCAATCATCCCTCTCTACTATCGGTGTTTCACATACCGTGAAACTGCACTACACTGTGCAATTGAATTAGTTGTACAGTGACTCAAAGGCATTAAACAATGACTTTGATATTTTAAGTACTGTCTAGGAGGGATTTTTAATTCCTTCCTCATAATGAAACAAGCAACACAAGAAAAAAACCCACAGTTACACGACCCTGAAACATTGATTTTCTTTTCCATCCTGGGTAGACCCCTCTGACACAGCAGAACAAAAAATATCCTTAAAGCCTTCAGCTTGTTTAGTAGCAGAATAAAAATAAAACAAGCATTGACACACAATTTTAATGCTAACCAGTAACACAAGAAATAAGTCCCTGTTATTATTCCACCTTCTAAGTCCACAGTATGTACTAGGAAGGCAAATCCTATGGGAACTTTCCAGATGCTGTTGAGTCTATGCGTAGAGATGTCCATCCTCCTCCAGCTGCAGCTACATCTGCTGAAATGGCCACTGCCCCAGATATGAGGCTGGTTAGCAAAGCCCTGGTATTTGAATTGTTCAGGGTAAACCAATTCATTGTGATTGAGACAGGTTAGGGAGTGCCCACATAAACAGCTTAGCTGGCAGCTTGGAAGGAGATGTTAACTTTTGGCAAAGGAGTGGTGACAAGCTGGTGGAAGGAAGATAGCCCCACTGCTGGCACATCTACAGCTGGAAGAGGATATGCACCGAGCCTGAACCCCCTGCTAGCTCCTGTGGAAAGCCGGGGAGAGGGAAAAGAGGAGACAGCTGTGCTTGCGCTCACTTGGTCAGCAGGATCCCCAGGGCAGCGCTGAAGCAAACAGCTGTTTCTTGGACCACGGGGCTGAGGTAGGCCCCAAAATGCCACCCTCACCTCATAGACAGCAAGGGGATCAGCTGCCACTATGGCACAAACAGCACTGAAGGAGACCCAGTTCTGCCATTGACAAAAGACTCTCCAGACAGGTCCTTGCTGGAGACTGTGCTGGATGTGGGGGCAGAAAGAGGGAAAAATGAGTGAAGAAATGCTGTGAAACTATTGGCATTAGCTGCTAACAGCACAGGGCCAGCACCTAAGTGATGACTCACATCTGACGATAAATACATGAATAGTTGTTGAAAGCTTGTTTGACTTTCACAAAGGGGTTTAAACAAACATTTGTTTGTTCATTAGTCTTGAGCAACACTTTTATGGCAGGAGATTCATTAAACCTTAACATACATCTGCAAGCGAGATATTTGGTTGTTTCACAGATTAAGACACAAAGCAATGCACACTGTTTACACAGAATGGCCTTGAAATACCTGTAATGGAGTGAGATACAGTTATTAGACACTGGCAGTGTGAATCTTCATTCTCTTGAAGGTTAGTTGGGACACCATGTCTCTGAAGATAAAGCCTTAAAGGGCCTGTTACTGCTGCTGCTTGTGTGCCTGCATCAACTTTCAGATTCCCTGGCTAGTTTTAAAAAGCAGATGAATGAAATCTGCTTTGTGAATTAAATTATACTGGTGTATGGGAAAGTCATTCCCTGTTACAGCTGGTGCTGTAGAGTGTGTACCACTGCTCACAAACTCCTCAGGACAGATCACAGCACAGATGACACTGTCCTGCATTTAGAAAATGTAATTCTAGTAGGAAACCCCTTCCCCAAATATCCTGAGCTGACAGCACCACAGCCACAAGAATTTTCTGTGTTAAAAGATTCCCATGGTATCAGACAGCATGGCCAAGAAGCACACATCAGGCTCCGGAAGGTGTCTGTGTGTGGGCAATGCCATCCTTACAGCCCTTTTGTGCTCACTGGCGCCTGGGCCAGCTGCCTGCTGGCCCATGTCCTGCCACAAGGTAGAGCGGCTGGTGGGCTGCACTCGGGTCACTTGTCAAGCTCTGACTCAGGAGTTGTTATGGCAGCTGGAAATCAGGAAGACCCATCATGCCTCTTTTGGTGGTTGCAGGAAGAGGGTAAGTCTGAAGTCATTAAGAAGGGCTCCCTCCTTTAGGGCTGCTTTGTACGATTTATGCTATATAAGGTGTTCCAGAAAAAAATGAACTTGGATCTATATACATTTTCAATCTACAAAGCAGATTGGGAAGACGATGTAACCAAATCCTCAGTGATGTAACACTGACTTCAGTGTAACTATCTTGATTTATACCTATCAAAACGTAACTATTCTCAAGTGAACAAGTTACACTTCGCCTCCTCTCTCTGGGTAGTTTTTTTTCCTGTAGGCAGTGCTGCATAGTGTAATGTTAGATGTGATGAGGGTCAGCAATAACATAATCACAGATCCGAGGTCTCCAATTTATGCGCCTCTGTGTCTTCACCTCATCTCACCAAATGGTAACATAAAAGGTTATGACGTGCAAAGCAAAAAGTCCAAATTGTTAACTTCCTGATCTTGAAAATATTACATTCCTAAAATTACTGCAAGCGCAACATACTTGACATCCTATACAGCTGATATGAATGGAAGATGGCATGCACATATTTCACAATATAGTGGCATTATTATCATAATAACCTTACGCATGTATTTTGATTGACAATGAAACCTGTGCATTACTTGACTTGGTATAATTCATGTCAGTATTTCAGATGTACACTAGTGACACTAGAGAAAACTTCTGTTTGGGGGGAAATGATGACCAGTATCTTTCAATACCCCTATGCACCGATGGCAGTGAAGAAATGGGTTTTGTCACTGAAGCCATTGAACATTGACTGGCAACATCTTCTACTTCTTTCTGCCTTTCTAGATAGAAAACCTGTTCAAAATCAGCCCATAATGACCATATTCTCCTGCAATCTTGGTATGGGCAAAGCTGGTATGGAAGAGATCTGAGGACACTGTATGTCCTGCTGACTTCACTACCATAAATACTTAGGGTGGCCACAAACCTTGTGATGAGAAATTGCAAGAAATTTCATAGAATAAAAATAATTGTTGGCATGAGAGAATTTCTAGGTGGTCTCAACCAGATGCTCAATCTAGTGGTACATGCTGTGGAAGCACAGAAGAAACTTTCACTGAAAGCTGACAACATTAGTCAGGCGTATTGCTTCCCTTCGGGGCTGTGTTACAAAGACTATCCATAACAGGCCACACTGACTTCAGAAGGCTTGGGACTGCAAATTCTTTTGTGGCTCTTCTGTATTATAGCTGCTAGTGCTAATTTTATAGCTTAGAAAGCACAGAGAATGATACGTCGTGCTCAGAAAAGAGGAAAAAGAGGAGCTCTCCCTTTTCCACACTTGAATACAACTGCAAAATGTGCAAGTCTCAGAAAAGTAAACCATCCTGAAAAGAACTTCTGCTCATTAAAGAAATAATAACAACCTCTTGCATTCCCTTTTCTACCTTCTCTTGCTTCTTACTATATGCAGCTCCATGTCTCTCAACATCTTCCTTTGAACCTCTGATTCCTCCTTCTTAATGATATTCCCCCTGCCTTGAACTTTCTCTAGGGTTGAGCCCAAGGCAGGCTGTAGAGCTGAATAACCCTGAACTTGATAAACGTGGATTTACATTGAAATGTATGGCACTGGCCACTTCTGCTTTGCTCTTGCAAACATGACAGCCAAATCCATCACTCAGTAAGCTGAACCCTTATCTCTGCATTTCCTGACTGGACAAGAACTCTTCTCTGCCTTGAATGTTGCTGCTGTAGATATTCAATACCTGTGGCAGTCTTTCCTCAGGCCTCTTCATGCCCAGCAGTTAAACCCTATACATGCTCAGACATGAATTCTACACAGAAGTGCAAAGTCTTAAGACATAAAAATCTGGAATTCACTCCTAGCCAGCACTTGGTAGGTGAGCTGATAATCACCTCATTGCTCTGGCACCAGGGAGAACTCAGATTTGCTGGTTGGGAGAAATTGAAGTGGTATAGGTGAAGACTGCAAGGAGAGGTTCCTGCTTCAGTAGGAGGACCACACTCAATTTATTGTGCAGTTACAAGAAAAGAGGACCAGAGTGGCTTTTAGGGAGAGCCTAAAACTTGGAAAAAAGAGCAGCTCAGAAAAATGCAGACGTCTTTCTGAAGGAAGGGGAGCCCAAACCATAGAGTTTAGATGAAGATCTGAAATTCTCCAAGTTTGAGAGTGTTTAGATTTTAGATGTTTGTCTCATCTCCATCGCTTTTCTGACTCAAAATACATTGATGCTTCCTAAAAAGTAGTCCAGCTGGGCCCTGCTAGAAGCAGATTCTCAAATGCATAGTTTAAAAGCTGAAATGGCAATATTTAGAAACAGTCTGAGGAGGCTGCAGGCATGTCTCAACAGAGAACAGAACAGGGTCTTAGCAAGCCTGAATCCTGTGAAGGATTGTAGGAGGGCAAGCTATGAGATGGTCAGGCACTGTACCAAGTTAACTCTGCTACACCCACTTGCTTGTCATTTGCTTTGAAACTCAAGAAAAAAGGACTAATAGCTCAATAGAGGAACTCAGTCATCCAAACAGGGGAGCGGCCTCCTCCACTGGACTATCATTCTTTTTTTC
The DNA here is from genome assembly GCF_018139145.2 of Gymnogyps californianus. Lineage (NCBI taxonomy): Eukaryota > Metazoa > Chordata > Aves > Accipitriformes > Cathartidae > Gymnogyps > Gymnogyps californianus. The sequence continues at coordinate 19,315,956 of NC_059478.1, read as the reverse complement.
TTTTTGATTTTGATGCCATTTAGCATTTAAACAGGTGGCATTTGAGTGGAATCAGTTTCTCCAAACACTGTACCTTATATATTGAGTACCAAAAAGTTATTTCAAGGGCTGTGTTGCTATGTGATTGCAGAAACAGCAGTGCAGGGAGAAATGTCACCAATAAGAGCCTTTGGAAAATAGAAAACATTTAGCTGTTGTGAGATTACTTTTCTCTTTCTCTTTTCATTGTTTAGAAACATATAAAAGGACTGTAGTTTATATCTGCACTTTTGATAGGTTGTGTGACTTACACTGTGATTACAGCAAAAATATCAAAGAGGAAGAATATACATAACCCATGGTTAGGATTAAATGTGGGTCGCAAATAATCAGTGTTTACAGCACATTTAACCTGGGTGCAGTACAGTTTGTTCAGATTTTATTTAAGGCTGAATATCCAGTGTTGTGTTTGGAGTAGTAAGTGCACTACTGACATCATCAAGGACAGGACTTGCCTGCTGAATGCCAAAACAGAGTTTTGCTGAGCTCAACAGTCTGGAAGTTCACAAAACAAGAAGTGTTTCTCGCCATAATTAAACTGCAAAAAGCATTTGCTTAAAAAAAAGTTTTAATTACAATTGGCATTTCCAATCCCAGTGCTGGAGGCAGTTGTCTTACTGAAAATTGATGTCCTTCATGGCACTGGCAACAGACAAACTCAGTGGAAAACCTGTAAACAAGTTTCTAGGTGAATTTAATATTGGTTTAACCACTGGAGAAAGCATTTTGGTTGTTACCCTATTATTAAAACAGGTTGGAAATGGATTCACACACTCTCCTCTGCTGAGTTAATTGTCATATGATTGGCATCACAGACAACATCATTTTTCAGCAACATGGCCACCTCCAGCACTAAGCACACAAATGCCAGTTGTATCCGAAAACTGCTTTTCAGTTCTACTACCCATAAGAACATTTTGTAGTTTATTTGTGATGAAAGACAATTCTTTTCTAAGAACAATAGAACTATTGGTCTGAGCAAAAGAAATGAAGCTGGGAACCAGCTTTTCAACTCCGTTTGAATTGTCAAATAGACTGCTGAGTGCTTACTGTTAGGCAAACTTAGGCCTTATTTGAAGGCGTGAATATGAGAAACTCACTCTGTGCCGCACATCAAAGAACCTGTGCCTGGGTAGGGCTGATGAGCACTTACACTGACTTGCCAGCTCCAAAAGTACACAGATGAATGCTGTGGCTAAACTGTGTGCTGCTCTGCTGCCCTCAGCTTCAGCCCCAGAGGCAGCTCCTGGCAGTCTCTGCTGGGGCTCTGACACCAGCGGCAGCAGGTCAGGCACTCTGGATGCCAACTCCAAGTAGAACCATTTCCGTAGCCCAAAGTCCTGAAAAAGGGTCTGAAAAAGAGGCCTTCAGCCTATGAGTACACTCAGTATGCATCCAATATTAAAGAAAATATTATTAGGTCTTTTGCAGTATCCACCTGTGGGATTCTAGGTGCTGACCAGAATAAAGATGGGTGACAATTTTCATCTTTATGTTTATAGCTTTCTTCCCTGTGCTAGAGATGTAATCAGGACTGAAATGAATAAGATGTGATGCAATACATTAGATACATATGCATCTGATACAGCCTGACTGATTAATTAGACAGGGTGAAGAGGTTTGGGGATAGGAAGACTCTCCCCAGTGTTCATGTTGGCTCCCCTCTCCAAGGGTCGCACTCGGTGGCTCTCCATTGGAAAGCACTGCAGCACAGAGCTAAGGCTGCATTCAGTATAGGATGGAGCCCAGCGTGCACTGCAGCGGGGGGAGGAAGGGCAGAGAGGACTGGCAGATCCTTAATGGCATCTCCACATGTTCCCCATTTCAACTTTTGTATCTGGGGGCTGTTATTTGATCTTTGCCTCTCAATTAAAAAAAAAAAAAATAGAGAATTTGAGTAAAATCATTATTATCTTTTATACCGACTACTGGGCCTCACCCATGGGGTGTAAGATAAAACATACAGTGTAAATACATGGACTATTTTACGTTTTAAACAAATTTACTGACATGGTGCTCTCACAAATTAAGAAGCAACATCTGTACTAATCATAATTCCTACAGAGCACATTTTCAAATGAGACACACATGTAGGGTTTTATCCAATCTGGCAATGGAACTGATTGTACCTGAGTTACCTGGCCAGTAACGGCTCAGCAATTGGATAATGTGATGGATTAACATTTCTTAGAAGAGATTTGACTAACCAAATGTGAATGGCAGAAGGACGCAAGGCAACGTGATCAACCCACAGAGATGCTCTCTGAGACAAACGAATAAATTACTCATGGCCCAGTTATAATCTCACTACTGATCTCGGCTGGCTTTGGACCAGTACTGTAGCCTAAAACTGACCTACTTTAGGAAAGAATCAGAGAGATGAGGCCTCTATGTCCTGTTACAACAGTCTCCCTTTGTAATGTTTTGTATATGTTTAAAGAAGTACAGTGCCTGGAGCCTAGTATACAGAAACAGTTCTACAGTAACATGCCAGGGAGTGTGTTTGATAGAGAAAAAATAACATATATAAGGAAGCAGGTTTCACTTGTGGGCTTCTGAGGTTCACTGTAAACCACAATAAGGAAAAATACATGAAAAACAGCTAGGTTATACCCTCAGCTGATGTAAATAGGTGTAACATCATTGCTGCTCCAACCCATAATTCAGAAGACAACCTCTTCCACATCATTAGAGTTCTGATATTAGCCCAGTGTTATTTTAAACATCTTAATTTACACACTTCTCCACATCATTTTTGGGTTTGCTACAAACACTATAATTTCTGCCCAGAACTTCTACAGAGAATTTCTACAGAGTGGCTAATCTGGACCTGGGATGGCTCCTAGCTACATGCATTTGAACTTCATTGTTCAAATGAATTAAACTGCATTAAGCACATCCTGCAAATTGCTGGCAGGGGCAGTTCTGCTGCCAGGGGACTGCTTTGCTGCATTGCAAGAGTCATGGCCCCTCTGCCTTGACACTCAGAGACAATTTATACTGTCTGTTTCACCCTTGGAAAGACTCACAGATGGTCTGCATGATACCCCATATTGGTTTTATGATAAATGGATATCATGGTTGTGCTACAGTAAATGATACATTGCTTCCAAGAACAGAAGAGCTTCTGTAAGGTGCACCTACCACTCAGCCCTTTTCACTTTTCTTCATCTTCTTTTTTGTTTTGGTTTTGATTTCTTTCCTCTTTTTCTGTCTTGGTTCACTCTGTGATCTTATCCTTCCAGAGCTTTGGGATCTCCAATTTCTGTGGATTCCATTACCTCTTTTGCTTGTTTTCTAGACAATTTATTGCAATCTTTATACTTGAAAATATGCAAAAGCAGCTTTTAGGCCTTTGGGTGGTTCTACACTATGACTTTGGGAGCAAAACGGTCTCACATAGTTGGTCGCTAGCTCCACCTCACTTAATACCTCCACCTGACTTTCAGGCTCTGCTTTGTATCTTGTTTAGTGGCATTTATATGTCCATAAAGAAGGCCTAAATGCTTTTTCGGAAGATCTGACAGTTTTTCACTTAGGGACATGTGACAACTCAAAGCGAAAGCAACAGAAAATCATGTATTAATCCCATGGGAAGAGCCTGTTCACCAGGCTCTGAACCAAAAAGTATGGCACAGTCTGGCTCATTAAAAAGCACAACAAGGAATAAACCTGACAATAACTTTAAACTCCTTCATCTTTACTGAGGAAAGGGGCAGGGGTAGTAATGACTGTTCTTTCAAGCAGAACACTTAGCTCATTGCATTAAGGAATATAAATCCATTATCAAAATCAACCAATAGGTATGCTTTTCCAAAGGTGTAGATGCCCAACAAAACTAGGTGAAGTCTGATATGGACAAAACAGAGTCCCTTCACTCCTCCCACAGGTGGTCTGTGGCAGCAGGCAGGGTGGGGCAGCTCTTTGCCAGAAAAAACCCCAACCCCATTGCTTCTACTGGTCCACGATGAACCGTGCCAACTTTGGGAGCCGCCTGCACCACCTGTACTGCACAGAGTAATTGCTGTTCGTGAAACAACCTACGCTGTGATCTCTGAGGCACACATGCTGCTCAGAAAGGGGATTTGCTGTGGTCTGCAGCCCCCTGACACTGCCACACTGCCTGTGGTACAACACATGGAAGGTGCTGAGCTTGTCATTCCTGTCCAGGATCAGAAGTGCCCACAAAGTGCCAAAAGCAAATGAAGAATTGGCAGAGCTTGCGGAGAGTGGAAGTTTATATGAATCACATCTTTATTTGTGAAAAGTTTGAGGAAGAACATGATGTCAGGTTAAAACATGTTCGGAAAGGAATGTAGCTTGCAGGACTAAACTGAAATTATTGTGTGCCTCTACAAACCCTGCTGCAGTTCTTGGCTCCTGCGACTGGAAAAGGGGAGTAAGGACAGTTCTAGAAATACAAAACTATAGTTCGAATGCCGCCAACTAACATTGTGGTGCACGTATGAGAGAAATAAGAGGGATGAATATTCAGAACTCTAAGAAACCCATACTAACATTTTTACTGTGATTTTACACATTTTTTTCAAACTACATTCAGACCGCAAGGTGCTCGTACTGTTATTAATAAGCAGTAATGATCCAAAGAAGAGCCATCCTACTAAATAAAGTCCACTGCATTTTTCTGGCATTTCACAGCACAGGAAAGCCTATAGTTGCTGTCACCTTATCTACTGGTAAATAAGAATACTTGTTGCCGATTTTTTCAAAATAGTTGCAGAGAGAGAGGATGCTAGGGAAAGCTTCAGAGATAATTCTATAAGGAAGTGACAAAAAGAAAGGGTGGAAGAGCTTTCTCTTCATGAGAGAGAATACAATTTTCTCATTCAAATAAAGTTTTTTGTTCAAAGATAAAAGAAAGCAACTCTCAGATACTATAACAGCATCACCTTACAAGCGTACAGGATAGTATGCATTTAGTCCTCTACAGTGAAAAGAAGCAGGGAAAGGTGTGTGAAACAGTTGCTTTTCCCATCTCTAGCAACAAATCACAAAGGAAAATCCAGGTGACAAAATCCCAGCCCAGTTATCTTTTCTACAGAATACTCTTTTATTAAGTAGAAGTTTGTGCTTGCTTTTTTTTATACTTTAAATCTGCAAAACGTTGGTTTTGAATGGCTTACATGAAGCTATGGGCGTGCCCCTTTCCTAATTTGTCCACATTAATCTTTGAAAAGGCTGATGTGGGAACGATCCATAGAAAGAAGAGCCTGTGTTTCATTTTGCCCATAAATGGAACTGGATGCATGGCACTGGATTATGTGGAATGTGCATGGGATCCTGCTTACACAGCCTGTGCACAAACCCCAAATGTTTGCAGGCGCAGTTGAAAGTGAGCTCTGCTCAGAGCGGATGTTTCTTTTCTGTATGTAATGCTACAGGAATGCCAATCATATTAGTAATTTTACATTACAGCAGACTGGTATTGCATTAAAACTTTTCTGACATGGAGAACAGTCCTGGGATAAGATGATGTGCAGGATGCCTTTCGGAAAAGCACCATTTATTCTCTAGCCCCCCCTTTTTTTTTTACAGATAGTATCGCTGAACTTATCATGCGGTAGTAGCTGGATGGCACATAAATGAGAACATTCATAAGGCAGAAAACCTCACGTTGCTGAATACTGAAGTTACTGGTCTGAAAGGATCTGTTCCCAGAAAATCATAGTTATCTTTCCATTTACAGAGAACAGTCTGTCTAATTTTTCAGGGACCTTGGATTCAATTCTGACTTTGCTTAAATCAGCTTTGCCTGTTTGACCTCAATCCCAGTTTACACCAATATTTCTGAAAGGCTCGTTCTCTCTCGCTTGCATTATAGTTCAGCACAGTAGGTGATTTAACTTCTTCTGATTTGACATAGATATGACTTAGCAGATGTGGCAACTTGCTCTGCTACATTTCTTATAGCTGCACTGTTGTTTCTCCTAAAGCAGAACATGTACAATAGGATCATCTAAATAATTAGCGCTATTATTGTTCTAAAGTACCATTTGATTGGCGCATACATGTTAAGGTGCAGATTTCGTCCTGAGCTCCTTATCTCTTTGTCTCCTTGACCAAGGAGCTGGGACACTGGATGCAAGACCACTTCCACAGCAACACTCTCACGTGAGCTGTGGAGAAACTTGTCATTTACTAAACAATATCCCACCATTGAACCCTCCTGGGTACTGTTCCAGGTCGCCTTGGAAGGCACCAGCGTGTATATTGCAAAGGAGGGTAATATAAAATGGAGGTTTGAGAACGGATCCAAGCAATCAAGCCCTTTTTCCCACTGCAGTTAAGGCTGAATAGAGGATCATTCTAATCCTCCTTAAATTGCTGCACAGGTGTTACAATGCCTGGTTTACAGCTACTCCGTCTTGCCCTCCTTGAGTGAACTATACCCTTTCCTGAAGTGCACCTGGGCTCACAGCAGTTGAGCACACAAAACCTCCTGTGAAAACTCCCAGCAAACAAACACTGTATACAGTAATCCAGAAGGAATAAACCTAACAGTTACTGCTTGATATTTGAACATTGTTTAATGAGTGCCCAGAATTCATCTGTAAATGCACATTGTTAATTTAGGGCCTGCTATTCATTAATTAGAGGCTTAGTGGCAAGTGCCATTGAGCTATCTGCAATGTTTAAGGTTACATCAAGCCCTGGTAAATGGCTTGCTGATAACAAGATGCATCCATCTTCATTACTTGGCCACTCCTGTCTGAGTTTGCTCTGCTTCCTGTAAGGGCTATGTCACTTGGAACTGAAGAATTAAACTTTTATCCAAACCAGATTCTGCACTTTCACCTCTTTTTATTCCTTGAGTAGTTCCAATTTATTTTACTTAAATGACATCGGATTACCTAACATGGAGACGAGCAGTAACTTAACCTAAAACAGTCTGCACATCTTTAGTTCTGGGATAGAGTGTTGCAGTGGGTTAACATTTATAGAAACCATTACATTTATATTTCATCTGATACCGGTCTCAGTGTAAAGAAATAGTTTCTCATTTTTCTTCTCATAAGGGTACAGCTTAGATAGGATAAAAACCCAGAAAAATACAGGAAATTAATTTTAAATCTGAAGAATAAATATCCCTTTGTTAAAGTTTACTTTTGCAGTGTTACACTCTCAAAATATATATCATTCAAGGCAATCATAATTCAAGTGAAATAATTCACAAACAGCATAAAGACATTTCCACGTAAATCCTCAGCTATACACATGTCTGTGTGTGTTCATCCAGGGCAAGATCACTGCAGCTAGTCTTTCCCTACTTTCTATTAAACATGCTCTATTTTGAGCAATAATGCTACTGCCTGGGTCTAGGGAGATGTAGTTGAACCTAATCATCAACTTCCTAAACTCACTGTTTTCCCTTAAATCTACAAAGTATGAGAACTTAAAACAGGAAACCAACCTCTTTTGGCAGATGGTCTTTTTAAGTAGCTGCTGCTAGATACATGTAATGCTACCTGGCATGGTTGTTTAACACATTAGGGTGCTCACAGGTATAGCCTTTTGCTCTCATGAACCATAGTTCAATTTTAAGCATCGCTGCTTGGGAAAGGTAATTGTAATCACAGTGGAAAGCAAGTTTCTGGATGTTGATGCTCAAGCTGTGTGTGTATGCAGGAAGGGAAGAGAAGGAGAGGATGCTTGTTGCAACGATAGCTCAAGGGAGAGTACCAGAAAACCCTTACACACTTATCACAGACTGGCAGTATAGATGGCAGGTTTCACTAGGGAAAAGCCTTCCAGGGTGTTACTGCTTGGCATGCACACTGCCAGCTGGTTCAGAGTGTATATACCTTTCTCACATGTAAGCAAGTAAACGAAATGCCAGCGGACACGGGGCAGGCAGATGTAGGGACCATGGTTACAGACAGTGCAGCACTGAACTTGCTCAGCCAGGTTGGTGATCCAAAAAGCGCACCATTGACTCTGTAGGTGTTGTACTGCTTGTGAGATATCCGTCCCCCACCCCCGCCATCTGACACACACAGCTACCAAATCATGGTGAATAGCAACTTTTACATCTACAATCAAATTCCAGGAGGGTTAGTTGTACTCATGTATCATTCTTCCATTAGCCTGCATCTTTGTTAGATACTAAATGAGAAAATAAAACTGAAAGGGTGGGGAGAAAAGACAAAGCAGACATAAAGCTTGCTTTGTAACATTTAGACACAAAGTTATCTACATTATCCGTGATTGAAACAGACAATCTTAAGCTGAGTATTTCTTAAATTTACCAGAAGGATGAGCTGGACTCTTGAGGTAAGTGCTCTTTGAAGCTAATGTGCTACTGTACAAAGAAAGCTTTTTTTTCCTTTGAAAAGATAAAGCTAATATTGTGGTGGCACAGGCTACAATGCTGCCACTGAAATGGAGGTCAAAGCTGAAGGTTCTTTGCTAGCAGAAAGCTAGATAGAGGTATTTTAATTTTTTTTATTATTATTATTTAAACAAAAATTCTGTTCTAGCGTCCTAAACTATACATGCAGGTCTCTGGATAGGAAATCACTCATCTGTCCAATTTCTATTATTCAATATTGCATTAAAAAAATCAGAGGAGGAAGAAGAAAAAACTTTGGGCATCCTCAGGTCAAGGCGATTTTTAAAAAGGTTAAAAGCTGTTCAGAAGGGTTACAGTATCCATAAAGGCAAATGAGATTATATTTAAAGACTGATGGAGAAAAAGCAATAATTGAGATAAAACGCTACTGTCTCAAAAAGGTTTAGACTGAGGAAATGCTGATATTAAAGCAAAGAAATTGAAAGACTTACAGATCAGCCATCACATCAAAGACAGCAGAGAATTTAATTAAATTTGCAACAATTATGTTTACTTTTAATGTTTACTAGGTTTTTTACTTTCTTCCATCATTGTTCAGTTAAATATTTTTGTAATAACTTGGGGAATACTGTAATTGTGTGTCTCCAACCACCAGCTGTCAACTGCTGACCTCTCTGTTCCCTGCATCTGTAATGTTACAAGCCTTTGTCCTGGAAAGAGTTATGATGTTTCAATCAAATACATTGTGAAGTTACAAAACACATAACATGATCTGGATAATGACTGCCTGGATACACTTATAAAATATATTTTAGAACCCCCCAGGGAACAGAGATTGGAAAAAAATCATAAACATTACTCTCTGCTGTTTGCCACTAATTGAATGAGTAATCATTACATGAGATGAGTGTTGAATGTGATGCCTGCTGCTAAGGTGTATGGTAAATAAAATGCACAGAAGTCCAAAAACACAAAATAGCTGGGTCAAAACATCATTGAGGCCCTGAAATGCAAGCCATAAAACTATCCTGAGTGCTGAGCCGGGCACAGGATCTCTGTTTAGCCCATATAATTTTGGTATTGCAACCTATTGAGAAATTACTATTTGGATTTCAAACTCTGCCCTTTTCTCTGCTGTGACTTTTACCCAAGATTTACTAAGTCTTAGAGGCTGTAGTAATTATTGCCAAAGGGAGTTGTGATAGAAAATTGTTTCATACCCAGCCAAAAAATCACAGCAATAGCCACCGAAGAGCTGTATTTGTCTTTTCTGTCTGTGACTCAGGAGCTTGTTCCTGTGCTGGGACACCTACAGTCTCTTGATACATCCAACCAGTTTCTTAAAAACTGAGGAATATGACAAGCAGGTTGTCTAGAATATAAATACCCAAACTGTAACACACAGGCCAGTTGAAAGTGGTGCAAGGCTTGATGCAGGGCTAAAAGCTGTTTGCCCCTCTCCCTCCTCATGGTGCCATGGTTGGCCATTGCCAGTAGCACGACCTGCCACAATTGCTGCTGCGTAAGAAGCAAGGCAGCAAAACCAGTCTAGGAACACACAGGTTAGAAAACATCTTACAATTAAAAACTCATTGAACTTAGCCATTCTCTGTATGCAAAGGATTTATAAACAGAGAGCGACTTCTCTAATGTTAAATCCCCCCTCCCTTCTTTTTCATATAGATGCAAACTAATTTTCACACAGATACTACTCTGTGTGTTGTGGATTGCTCAGGATCTCTTCCGTTTGAGCATCTTGTGATGGGCCAATTTGCAGTCTCCAGGGTGGGTGATTGGCCTCCTCAGTCACTTGGGATTTATTCTGCTCACTTACTGAAAAGCCAAAACCTTTGGGACAGTCATTATTAAGAGAATGACAAATGGTGCATAACAAATTGTCCACTTTCAATAACGAATTTTCAGAGAAGTCATTCATGGCAAAATGTCCAGTGGTCTGCAATGTGCTTGTGAGGGGCTATCATGAGGAAGTTCCTGGCTGTCTCAGTAACGTGATGAAAGGACAGCAATGCCATGAATTCACCACCTGTGTTGGAAAAAATGTTTGCACATTCCTTTTCATATTATTTATATCTGTTTGTGATAGGCTTTTCTCTGTTACCCTTTGTAAAGGTGTCCAAGAGCTTGGCTGAAGGAAATTTCTTTTATATTAAAAAAAAGTTGTTAAAATGACTTTCTGAACTTGCATGCTTTGTTTTATTTCAGCCTCTGGGGTTTTCAAACAGGTGAGTTACCATCTACCAAAATCATAAAGAAATAAAAATGATATAGAAAAAGAGCTATGAAACATGTTTCAAAAGAAGGGACAAACCAAGAAAGAATTGCACAGGTCTCTAAATTATCATTTTAATTTGGGACCTATGACAACCTTGACAATGCCCCTTTATGTCTCTCTCTATCGTCTCTATTTATATCATGCCATTTGTATTTACTGTTCATCTAGCAAATAAAGCCTGTCCCCAGCACTCAGAGTGCCAGGCTACAGAATTGCTGTAAGTCTCCTTGGAGTGGTGTTCAGCCATGGGTAAACTAGTCCTGCAATGAGATGCTCCCTATTCTCCCTTGAAGATCCAGAAAGAAGAAACTCATTGTTTACACTGCAATTTTGATAACCTAACTGGCAGAACAGTTATTCAAATTTTAAGCTTCTAAATGCAGCAAGATCAACCTGGCCATCCACATAAATAATTTTGACATGATAAGTATGCGAGTGCGATGATAACTGATAAGTGAAGCAATTACCTTGCTTTTTTGGATTATATTAAATGAAGATTCTGATAGAGTAATGAAAAGAGACAAAGCAGACAAAAAGGCGGCTGTAGAGCTTTTGGGCACTGTGTTATCTCTATTATACCATATTGAAATAGAGAAGCTATCACCAATCATGCTTCCTATGTAACTTCTAGCTTCTAACGGTGAACAATGAATAAATTGTCACAAGACAGTAACTGATAAATTGGGATTGGCAGTGCTTTTTAAAAGTGTAAATAAACTTATCAGCCCCTTCACCCTCCCCGAAAGGCAGTACAGTTTGCAGAGGATTTTTTATTTTGGTATGTTGTAGCTTGCAAGGTCTCCTTTCATTTACCCACCTCAATTGTCCTTTGTTTGGCCATCAGTTTTAAGTAGCCACTTCAGCATAAGAGTCTAGTCCAGCACTAGCATTCTTTTTGTGGTGTACTACAGAGCACTTTGCTTTTGTCCCTATGTGTTTTTTACTTCGGCTGTTATCCTCCTCTCCTAATTCCTGCCATTCCAATTAGAAGCTGCTCTAATTATATGTTTTTATGCTGGCTTTTATTGCATGCAGAGGCATACAAAGATATAAATAGCACCTCCAAGCAAAGGTGCCCAGATCTTAGTTTCTAAGAACAACTTTGCAGACATTGAGTACCTCATAGATTAATTAGAGTTCTCCAGAACTGTGCTATTTCTTTCCAAAGACCAATCCCAATTCTTTCTGAGAAGAGATTTTGCTACTGATTTTGGCAGGATGTGGCCCAGCATTCTTTTTGGCGGGGGATCATGTGCTGCAATTGATATTTGTACATTGCATCCTTTCAAGACAAGGCACAAATGGAGGGGGAATGTCATTCCCTTGTTAAAATTAATTAAGTAACCTAACACTGTACATCTGGGGAGAGGACAGAAGGGGAAAGGAAGTTCTCCTTGTTCTCTGTTTACCATTTAAGCCCTGCTGCATGCTGCAATAGCATCACAGTGCTGTTACTAAGGCCTCCTATGCTCTGCAGCCAGCTGGGCCTAAAGGCAGTGGCAGAGTTCCTGCTTTGTGGAGTTCATTGCTTTGGGATGACTGTGTATCCCTGGTTAGAAACTTGTCACACTTTTTTTATTTTTTCAACTTATCATACCTACACTGGACAAGCCAGGGAGTTTGGAAATTTTGCTGGCAACATGCTGGCTTTTTAGAAACCGAGTACGGCACGGGAAGCGGTTGAGAATTTTGGAATGGAGAGTGGACACAACCTCCTTCCTTGATGTCAGGAACAACGGAGGGGATCTGTAAACCAGCAAACTCTGACAGCAAACATCTGTCACCCTTCAGCTTTCCATCCTGATATCTGCCGCTGAAAATCTCTGATAATGAAGGCTAAGCATACTGACAAACTATAGTCCCCACTGAGTGGCTCTGCATTGCTGTTATTAGACTTCAGGATTAATGCTCCACAAGGGTGTATTGTTCTTGCACATTGTTTACTTATTCAAAAAGAGTTTTTGGTTTGGAAGTCTATCTGTGAAAATCAGGCAGATCACAAACCAAATTTTACTTCATGAAAATGAAAGCCTGTTTTTCCCGCTATTTTATAGGAGTTGGTGGATTATGTGGTAAATTCTATGGCTGCAGAACTGCATTAAAAAACCCCCAACCCTGACTACTACCTATTGTTCCACAGGATCAATTGCTCAGATCCATCTCCCACTGAAGTCAATGTTGAACCTCACACTGAATTCAATGCTCCTGCTACTTATTTCAAAAGAAGCATTTTAATTGACTCAGAACTATCCAGGCGCACATACATCTTGCCTATGTAAACACATTTTTGTTCCTGTTATCCCCGCTATCTGTTTCCACCCATAACGTTTCTTTACCTATATGCTCAGTCTGCATTAAATTAGCAAAAACTTTTGTTGTAATGACAGTGGGTTTTCCCAAAAGTTCAAGTTTCAAATTTGGGAAAGTATGAAAATGTATTACCAGTCCTTTGGGTGCTAAAAGAAAATGCAGCTTGGCTGGGGAGAGACCATCAGTCAGCATAAGCTGAGGCAGTCCTGTCCTCCCCCAAGATCCTGGCTGTATGTCCCCTCCTCCCTGCCTCCGTGATGCTGGCACAAGTGCTCACCTTACCATGCTTTGGCCTGATCAGGGTACTGTCCCGACTGGAGACAAATCTTTCCTTTGGGCTGGGTTGGTTTCCAGCAGGATCAGTGGCTGTATCTGTCTCAGCTGTGCAGCCACATGAGCTGCAGCACCCACGCATGGGAGGCAGCAGGAGGGCATGGCTGCGGGTGGGAAGGAACACCCCTTTTGACAGCTGCCTGCTGGTTTGATGACCTCAGATCGGATCATGGCCTTTGAGAGAACTGTGCTCTCAGGAAGTGGAATGCATTGAGGGTGGAATACGTCTAAAGAGGGGACAAGAGGAATAAGTAAAGGAAAATCTTGCCTCCTTTTTCATCAAAACTGTAGTGAACCTACCAGCTACTGCACTGTATCACATACCTGAGCTAGGATGCTCCGCACAGACTACGTGAATATTCTTTTTGCCCTCCTGAGGTTCATCATGCAATATCTTGGCTGCTAACTGTACTACGCTCACACACCCCGCACTGCACAAGACGTAGATCAGCCACCCTGCGTTGGGTGGAGCAAGTAATGGTCAGGGTCAACACTCTTCCCCAGCTGTCCAGAGCAATTTACAGGCTATTTCCTAGCAGTTGCCTGGAATGCCAATGACATACAACCATTAGTGGACCCAGGAATGTCAGCAAATGTAAAAATGACACATTTCAAATTCAATTTACTGGAACCCATTTTTAATCAGGTAAAGAGTCTGTATGGGTTGCATCAGTAGAATTGGGCTTGCGGCAGTATCCATTTCAAAAGCACTCATATGACTTAGAAATTTAAAGTCCCAAATGTAAGAGTATTAGGAGCATAAATATCTTTGGTTTTCAATGGAATCTGGACCCCAGAGTCACTGAGATGCTTTCAGAAGTCTGTATTTTGCCCTTGAGAAATTGTATTTCCCCAATCTATTTTCTACTGAGACACGGAACAGACAGAATTACTAGGCTATGAGAGTTGATTCTCATACAAAAGATTACATGATTTGCTAGATCCTGTTCTTTATGATCACTGATAAAATCAAGGAGAAAGACTAACTGCCTCTTCTTGTCGGGAACTGTGGAATGCAGAGGACGGTCTGATAGAAGAGGGTGGAGGTGGTTCACAAAGCAATAGATTAGATCAACTTCTTGTCACCTAACACAATCACAACATTTTCCTTTCATCTTTACTTTTAGCCTCTTTGGCCTGCAAAAGATAAGAAAGTAGACCAATCGCCTGGATTTAGAGCTGTAATTCTGTGATGGTATAGAAATTGGAAAAAGAAATTTCTTTGTGTACACTGATTTTTCCTGGGATGCTTTCCCAGTCTTGGAAACTTCCTTTCAGGCTAAGCATACGTTGCAGAGGGCGGAGGGGAAAAACACGTATACATGTTCCCTTGGGGACAGGTATCCCCAAAGAATACTGGACTCTCATGACCACTTATAAAAGTGTGGTTGATACCCTATCACCTCACACTTATCTGAATCTCATTTTTAGTCACCCATTCATACAGGGACCTTTTTCCTTCTGTATTACACAGGCCTGAACAGTGAACTCATTCCAGTGAGGATGTTCATGCTTTTTAGCATCCCTTGTCCTCATCAAAAGTATCCCAGATGCAGCAGGATGCCAAGTCCTGCAGAGCAGAATACGATGTAAGACTTCAGAGCTATGTGGGTGAAGATGCACATTCAAGGATGGGAACTGCAGAGCAGCTGGCTGTTGAGGTCATATTTTCCCATTGCTTTGCATGATTTGGGAAACTGATACATGACTTTTGGTCTAGCCCTGTAGTAATAATCAGATATGTACAGTGAGATATTTGGTATTGATCTACTCCTAATCAGAAATCAAACTAAACCTTATCTTATGACAAAGTGTAATGAACTATTTTGTTAATTACTATAATTATTCTCCCCACATTTATTTTGACAGCAGTGTCAGTAGCAGAAAACTATTTCCTTAAATTGCTGTTGCCTATTATGAATTACAAATTCATACAATTTTGACAAATGATTTTATTCTCCTTTTAGCAGCATGTTTTGCAACAGACAGCTTTTCAGAAAAAAATGGCCATCTACTTGAAAACCAAGCTAGAAAGGTCACACACAGAAGATTAGCTATACTGGAGCTAATAAGCATCACATTTGATCAAATACAAAATTCTTTTTCTTTCCTCTCCTGTGTAAGGTTCTTTGGACACCTAGATGACATTATGAGATGGGGGGGAGGGAAAGGAAGAAGAAGAAGAGGAAGGAAAAGAAGAGGAGGAGGAGAAGGAAGAAGAGAAAACCAGAATGGTTTATAGTTGTCAGTAACCCAGAGGTGGCCAATGGGGGACAAATGGACTAAATGTGACCCGTGAAATTCTACAATGTGTTTCGCCCATTGAAAATTATCCCCTTTCTCTCTCTATTGTGTGATGAGGAGAGGGAGAATACGCAGAGGCAGCATGACACATTGGTGGTGCTCTGGGACTCAGTACTGGTTTTAATTTTACCATACCCCAAATAGGTGACTTAGAAAGGAGACGCGGCTGTGGCCAGAAATCTTTGAAAATGCAGGAATTCAAGTGGGAGCTCTTCATATGCTTTTAAAGCTGGAATCAGACCATCTGCTCTGTGCTTCATTTAGCAACTTCTATTCTTAACTAAAATACTTTTTGAGCCAGCTGCTTCAGCACTGCAATTCCTTCTTTCGGCCCAGCAGAGCTCAACCTCTGGGGAGGACTGATAGAGCTTTTAATGTAGCGCATTGTCCAAGCAAAACTGAGGTTCTCTTGCTGGGACGAGGTCTACCAAACAGCAAACAAGACAGGTGGCACTAATAGGAAAATTGCTTGCATTAAGATGGGCCTGTATTTTCTGTGGGTTGCATCTCCCACTAGGAAAAGGACAGCGAAGGGAACAAAGGGGCCGAACCACATGTGACCCTAGTACGTCACCGGCTGCCTCTGTGATTTGCAGTTGCAGAGTCTGATTGCTCCTGAGCAGAATTCTTTGTTTCTTGTCTGTTTCTTTCTTCTGGGCTGCTGCTGACTCTTTGAAGGTGTCAGGATCACATTTTGAAATGACAGAATAGGCGAGCAAAGCTGGACCACTGAACTGTTTCAGCTGACACATCCCCTTTGTAGAATGGGAGTGATAGAGTTAACTGAGCTGGCACCTCTGCTGGGATAGTATAACACACCTTGTGTTTCCTAAGTGGTAATGACTAACATGGTCAGCAGTTGGTGCCAATACTGAGCATTTGGTTAACCTCCTAGTTTGCTTGTAGCAAAAGTAATTTACTCAGTACACAGACATCTACCCCCGTCTAATCTCCTTGACGAGAGATTACAAAGGGGTGGCGGGCTGAAGTGGCATAAAATCCCAAATACCATATCTATTTTTACTCATCGACAATAGAGTAATATCCATGGGACAAGGATTAGTAAACAGAGAAAGATATTCTTTCTTAAAAGCCAGCTTTTCTCCCTGGTTTAAAATTACAGTGGAGCAGATCTTCAAAAATGAAATAAAAAGTTCATCACTGTGCCATCCCAGGGATGGATTTCTGCAGTATGGATCTATAGGAGGTGGATTTCAAAATTACACAAAGCCACATAGAAATAAATGTGGTGTTCATATGTAGGGCTATTTATACTGGGTGTACTTGCCTGATTTGAGAACAAGAAACAAAAAGACCAGAGTGTGAGACATACGACTAACCACAAAAGGACCAGGGAGTTTGATTTTACTGAAATACCGATGTGGCTTGTGATACTTGGTGAGCTCCTAGAGTCACATGGCAAGATAACAAGTTCAGCTGCCATTAAAAAAAAATGATATTTCTAGCCCTTGTTACACAGGAAAGTTTGAAAAAATGACTGAATACACACACACTGTGTATTCTGTGTATACTGTGTGTAAACACACTGTGTACAAACACTAAAGAGACAAAAAGAGCCAAAATGCTCTTAATACAAACCTCATGATTTAGCCTAGTTTCATAATTTTAGGGTTTCTGAATCATGGTTTTTGAATGCATGGGTTTGGCAAAATACCATCATCATAACTAAGCAACAGCTTAATAAATGAATCTAGATGCATTAACAGGATGTGGAATGTAATGTCAACAAATACTAGATAGGAAATGAAATTCAAATAGTGAATAAATTTGAAGAAAATTATAATTTCAGAGATATATCATGAATAGAGACAGAGGGAAGGGCCTATTGCTTAGTTACTCTACTTCCTTTACACACAGCAGAAATTTACCATTGACGTTAATTAGATCAGGATCAAGCCAGCAATTAGCAATTAAAAAACCCATACCTTTAATATATTTATGTAATAACCATTATTGATAATTTACTTGGGTTAAAGTCATCACTGGCACTTAGGATATTCTTTTGCAAGGGAAAATACACATGAAGAAAAGTTTAAAAAAATCCATTAAGTAAAATCTTTGGGATCATCAATGGGCTGACACTAACCCTCACGCCCATTAGTTCCCCAACATCTGAAAAGCATTTCTGTGCATTTCTACAATTTTATCCAAAAATATGTATTGCCACCAATAGAAGAGCCACAAAATACTCATGTACAGACAAGGGATATGGAATCCAACCTGGACCAGACAACAGTCGTGTGGATTTCACGTGCTCTAATTCTACCAGCTCTGCAAACTCATTGGCATTTCTGCTCTACTCTTCCCTTTTTTCTTGGACACCAAAGAGAATATTCTAGGCCTTGATTACGCTTCTAAAACCTAAACACCACCAATATCAAGATAAAGACTCCCTGACAGCCTGACCTGTGTGTTCTGCCATCCTGGGGGTAGCGGAGGTGGACGCCTGATTCATCATCCAGCAACGCCCAAGAGTGCTTTAGGGCTGCTCACGATTCACTGCCTCTCTGGTGCAGTTCTTGTGACTTTCTTTGAATTCCCACAAGGATGGTTAATCATCCTTTTCATTCCAGTCCCAGTTCCAGTCTCAGTCAGTCCCAGCGCTTGGCGAGAGGCTTGTTACCCATCACACCACCTCCCCAGGCAGGTCCTCGAGGTGTCACCACCGGCTCTGGGGTGGCAGATGTGCCACCAGGCAGCTGAGCTGCTCTAATGCAGTCAGCCTCTGCAGTGCACAGGATTTCTCATTTCCGCCAGTGGCTTATGAGTGAAACTTCCCAACTTTTGCTGTCGATCTATCTTTCTCCATATTTTCATCAACAGACTGTTCCCTTTACCTCCTTTACTTGCCCTTTCCAAAACAATTTCTCTTTATTGGTCGTATGATTCAATAAAGTTATTCTCTTGATAAGTGTGAAAGGTCTCTTTCTTCTTGCCACCGCAGTGTGTACTTCTGCAGCTCCCCATTACCACAGCTTCCGCTTCAAACTATCATCTTTAAAGGTCACTTGTTTCCTTACACATGCAGTCAAGCCCGACAATGATTTAATGACACCTGAACAAGCTTGTATTAAAATTACCCACGGTGCGATCATAAATAATTATTAAGCAAAAGAAGAAGAAAGCAAACATGTTTCTTTTCGAGAAACCAACACCAAAGATATTAGTTAAAATGTTAAAGTATATTAAGCAATTACATAAAACCCTTTCATATTGCCTTGCTTCATTTCAAACATGGCACGGGCTATTTTATCTGTGAACTCAAGTGGAACAAAAAGCTGCAGAATGCAATTTGTGTCAGGAGCCGGACTGCAGAGGGACAACTAATTCTAATTAGTGCAAATTCCCCACGGGCCAGCGAGAGGCCTCGCGCAGGAGCTGCCGCCACCACCGAGCCCCTCTGCCCGCAACAGGTGGGCAGGGGCGCCCGCCGTAGCCCTGGCGACAGCTGAGGGCAGCCCCTTTGCCGGACACCCCTAATTAACGGCGTGCATGTCCAGCCTTTGAATGTGATATCTTTTAATATAGTTCTGAACTAAGGAAGATTGGCTCTTCTAATTGGTTAAAATTAAAGCGGCGGAGGTGTTTGCCAAGAACTGCCAGGCTGCAATGCCAGTCTCATTTCAAACTCGCAGCCTAAAACTCTTTGCCGATCAGTGCAAAAAGGGTACGGCGGGGAAAAGGAATTACTGGGGGGAAAAGTCTCAGCCGTCTGATAACACTGGTATTCTAGTGAGCACGTCCCTAATGCAAAATATTTCTGCAACTCATTAATATTCAACATTTGATGCATATTAGAAATATGCTTTTAAAATTCTGATCGATTATAAGAAATAATGGTGGCGAGGAAGGCACAGGTCATTAAGCTAACTATTAGACTTCCCAGCTAAGCCTCATTTTGAACAGTTCAGTCTAAAGCAAACGCAGGGTAAGACTGGCTGCCTGATTTCCAGCCTGCCTTCCATCAGACCTGCTCCCATTCATGAAAATGTGCTTCTGCGAGAGCACAGCCAGCCCTAATGAGAGAGGCAGCCCTCCCACCCTGCCTGCGGGAGGGAAGGGAAGGGAGAAGATGCAACAAGATTTTATACAACATGCCAGTTAGAAATGTTTTTTAAATAATTGAGCAATGAAGCATACTTCACACAGATTAGGATTATCTCATTTGCAAAGTTTTGTAACAGCTAAACACCAGTGAAAAACTTTGTTTTAATCCTGCTGAATTATATACATTGAGTTATATCAGGAAAATGCTTAGCTGTTAGAGATTTCAGCGACTGGGGGTCTGACACGTGAACTGTAAAAAGTGTTTTACTTGACTTGCTTTTCTCCACGTACCAGCCAACGGGAAGCTATGGCAGAAGGAAAACTGGCGAAGCCTCTGAGGAGCTCTGCTCTCCTCGCTTCCCGGCAGGCCGACGCTTCAGAGGAGTGCCAGAGCTGTCCTTGTGTGCTGCTGCAGCGACCCACCACGTGCTTCTGTGTGTGCTGCCCTCGACACTGCCCAGGCCGACATATTTTACCCAAACGATACTACCAGCTATACTAAACAGCTATTCTGCATGCCTCCGTTCCTCTGTACTAGGGGCTTTACTCAGGGACTTTAAATAATCCTTCATCATAATTTCACACCAGTCTTAAACTAACAGGGTTCATTTCTCTGTCTTTATTACACTTACTTTTACTACACATTTCAGCTAAAAACACTCCAGAGGGGTGTGCCAACTACGACTACATCACAAGAATGATTTTATTAAGAAAATGCCCCCAGTGCTACCTCATAGCATTTTCCACTACTGTTGTGTGGGTTGCACCAGAGGCTAAAATGTGGCTTCTTTTAATAACACATTTGCATAAGTTGATCTGAAAGATCCCCATGTGATAACATTACTCCAGGGTTGGCCTGTCATCTCAAAAAAGCCGGAGGTGCTGGTCCCAAAGAGATCAAACTCAAGAATTAACTAGTCTTCATAAAGCAGGAACATCTCTACACACAGTAAAACAAATTATTATCATTTCTTTTTGGCGATGGTCTATGCCAAGCTAGAGAAAAACAGAGCTTTCAAACACTGACAATCTGGTATATTGAAGTATGACCATTATTTTTTATTTTCCACATTTTTGGTCTGAAGACAGTTCTGAGTAATTGATTCCCATAATGAGCTATGGTTCGTTAGTCAATTTAATTTATAATTGAATTGGATGGATGTAACTCTGTGTAAAATTGTCTCTGAAGAATCTGTTTTGTTCGTCTGTTCAACTTCTGACAGGGATGGAAGAAAATCTAAATTATTCCCTTCTGCAAGAGGGAAAAACTCTGAAAGTCTCAGCATCCCTTGTGAAATTAAGAGGAAAAATATTTTTAATAGTTGCCGTGCAAAAATAATATGGCTTTACAAAAATTTATACAACCCTGACGATTAACACATTAATGCCTGGAATGGTGGCTTAAAATAAAAATCAAAACATGGGGAAACATATGAATCAGCAGTCCTGCCTGAACAGCTGGAAGGATCACTCTTAACCAGAATGAAAACCACAGATAGATATTTACCGGTAAGCCATGCCTTACTTCCTTGCAAATACTGCAAAATCTGGAGAATTTGCTTCTCCATGCTTTTATACCAATATTCCAATGATATAATGTCATTGGGAAATGCTTGGTGTGAAGAATCAGACCCAGTGGGTTAAATTTTTCTTCTGTTTACAACTTGGAAACCCAGAGTTGCTCCCACTGCCATGAAATGCGGGAGTGCTCTAAATTTAGTTTGCTTTTGTAAAGAGATTTGGGAATCGCTGCTCTACCCTCTGTGGGCCTTCTCTTGGCCATTGCAAAGTTCATGAAATAACAGAGCAGTATATGAGAATGACTTCTGCTTAGGAGCAGAGGCAGGAAAGAAATACCTTGGTTTAGGATTTTGAAGATGAACATGAGGTTCCATTTTTAAGTTAATTTTGCCCTGGGGTTCCTTGGGCCTCAAGACTCACGTATAAACCCACTTTCATTCCAGAGAAAATATTCAGGTTCTCATCATGTGCTGAACACACTTCCCTCCTAATTTTTCATGTCTAAAGAGAATCATTGAGTGTCTCTGTCTCCATTACTGGTCTTAGCAAGATGTACCAGTATTGAAAGATACATTTAGCTTACAAGGAAAAGCAAGTGAATTAATCCATTCAATAGTTGTATTTTTCTATATAGACATATAGATATTCGTCATTGATTGTGCGTTAGCAGACATATATGCTAGCAGTAAAATAATTGCTACACTGTTATGTAAGCGTAGTATTTCTTGTAATCTAGCCTCATGCAAAAGCAAAATATACATTCTCTGTTTGCTGAAAAAATAAAGTGTACTGAGAAACATTGCAATGGGATAGGTGATGATGATCAGCTATTATCAGTCCCAGCAGGCACATATTTTTTCTTAACAGCCGCAGGACTGCTGCTCTGAAAGCCAGGCACAAGGATTTTTTAGTTCAGAGCATTTCACATTGCTTTTTAGAGGCAGGCATGACACACGGCTGCACAAACTCTTATGGCCTCCAGTTAAGGGGTCGCTTAACAACCTCATTTGTCTACTTTTGCATCAAGTCCCCAATAAATTCTGATGGGCAACAGGCTCTCAGGCTCCTTACGTTATCCAGATAATGTTTTTTTTTCCTTTTCCTGTAACAGTAACAGTAGAAGTGTTGTGTCCAATCTTCATCATATTTCAGAGTTTGTTTATAATGTTTCCGACGTTTTTTTCCACTAGCAAGTATTTGCTCTGGTAGAAGGGATATGAGGCAAGTTCAGTGACTGGTCACACCTACCCACCTTTGCTGAAGTGAATGACGTCATAAAGGTGGAACTGAGGAGAAAATTTGGCCTATTATATCCACTTAAGAGTTACCACAGGCTGTTTATTTCTGGGCTATGCTATATGGATGTAATAGCAGACAGAGGCTGGAGCTATTGAAGACTGTTCTTATTCTTAATTACTACATTCTGGCTGAGAAATTCTTTAATATAAGTAATTTTCAGCACTGCAAATGCACAGGAGACAATGAAAGTTGTTTCTAAAAAATGTTAAAGCTGACATCAATCATTTATACATAATGCACAAAGCAATGAGGGCAAACTCTTCAGTGCAGATAAGAGATGTCACAGTAAACTTATGTTCCAAGGCAGTGGTATCAGTTACGATCGATCACTTGGTAGCCAGTGGAAGTTACATTTTTACTTTAGTCTTTAAACTCTTTTGACTGCACTACCAAAAGTATTGTTTTAATCTAAAGTGCTAGATCAATATTTCTGATCAATAAGCATTCATTTCCAACTAACAAGGACAATGGTTAGTGGATTCCTTTAAACATTTTCATTTCAAGGAAATCTCTGCTGTTCTAGAAATCAGATCTCTAACAAAGAGTACAAGAAAAAGGAAAATGAGCACATAACATAGCAGAGAACTTCCAGATAAATTCAGCTCTTCCCCAGCACAATTTTTCTCTCCTATGACGCTAAATCAGTAAAGATTCTGTATGACCTTTATATTTCAAGTAATTATAAAATTCAACAGCATTACCATTAATTCTTCCCACCAAAGCATACAAAGCCAAACCAAACAAAATCCAAACAACAAATGACCAAAATCAAACTGACAAACTTTAGTTGTTGGAAAATTAATCCTTAGTGATAACAAAGTACAAATCAACAAGCACAGCTTAGAAAAGTACCCCTGGTTCACTTGGCAGAAAATTTGGTATAGCTTCCATGGGCTTCAGAGAAATCCCTCCACTTTCAGCCCAGATGAATTTAGCCCCAAGAATGGCAACCTCTGGCCCAGCCAGCAGCCAAGAGCTGATCCTCTTTAGGGTGAACCTTTCTTCTTGGCCACAGAAAGATCTCGAGGACTGAGCTCTCCTCCCCTGTTCCCTGGAAAAGCCAGACACCACCTTGCCAGAACATCTGGAAGGTCTTTCTGTCCCTCCCTGCTTAGTCCTGGACTTTTCAGACACAGTTCTGCTTTAAATGTCCCAGGGACTCTGATGCACATTTGAGACACGTTTGGCTACAAAGAAATTAGGACTTTAGCCGCAGTGGTATGTACAGACCACTCCCTTTTATTTTACAAGCCTAACTAGGAGAGAACATGTTTTCAGTGCCTGCAGCTGTGCTTAGCAGTCCCAGCTAAACTCAACATTCTCCAACTTTCCATCACCCCCACACAATGATTTGTTTCTTCTCACACTCTCTTCTCCTTAAGACACTGGCTATTGTTTACATGGCAAGAAATACTAGAGCTAAAATTAAAAAACAACTGGATTCCTTCAGGCTGGGCTGTCAGCATCCTGCACTGCAGGAACTATGTGCTTGGTGCCCTCCATCCCCTCGCGGCAGTCCTGGCACTGAGGCGGTGGAAGTTGTTTAACTAGTTGTCCACAGGCACCTCTTACACAGGGTGTAAAGCCAGGCTGCTGCAGCCACTGCGCACCCCCTCCATTGGCATCTTCCCCAAAGGACGGGTGCTGAGGGGACTTGAAGCCGTGACTGGTGTGCCCTGTGCCTGGTGGGCCCTGCCTACACAGGGGCACTCACACGGTGTTGCCCTGCCTATGTGACACCAGCTTGAAAGCGCAAATCAGAGCAGAGCATAAAGCCCACTCTCTACCTTCTCCTCCTTCACAGCTGGTAACAGAGCTGTGGTTTGGATGGGGTGCAATTGAAATACAATAAATACAGTATTCTATTTTTCACACAGGCTTCATTTCCCTTCATACATCTGTGGCATTACCTTGGGTTTTGAATCAACCCCAAAATTCAAAGCTAAGTCAGACAATTTGTCTGTTTTAATTTGTATTTATCATAACCAGTGAATTTCATCTGGATTTCCCCCAGAAACAAAAATCAGGCATGATTTGCTCAAACGCATGTATCCCAATGAACTTTAGGAGGAGTCTGGGCCAAGCTTGGTGGTTCATGCCATCTTTGCTCTTAATTCTATAGATGAGATATAGGGGAAGCCAGCTGCTAAAGTGGGTTGCATGCAGATTACACTTTTCTCACTGGGAAATGATGGGAAAAGAATTTTGGCTCCATTAAATACAAAGTGTCCCCTCAGACAGAAGGCTTAACACAAAATGAATGGAAGGTCAAACTTTTGTAGGGCTATTAATCTGTACTGCGACTTATGCAGATTGGAAAATATATGAGAAATGTAAACAGTGTTCACTCTGCATTAGATAGCAGGAGATACGCAGAGCCTGAATAGATAACCTTTTTTGAATACTGGGAAGCTGGATTTTATGTGAGAGCTGTATGAGTCCTACTCTTTATGGTGCCTATTCATCTAGTACAGTACTCAAGTATGAAAGAGTGGGCGAAGGAGGAGGGACAAGAGGAAGCGGGCTGCTGGATAGATGCATAAATTTACCATAAATGGTAAAACTTTCGTTGACTTTATGCCAAGAAATCAGTCCTGCTTTTAAAGGCAATACAGCCAAAGAGTGATATGGGCAACGCAGGACTTTGGGCAATACTAATCTACATGAAAAAGTGGCACATTTATGAACACCCAAAATCATGCTAAATCTTAACACAATCTTATACATCATAAAATACATATTCTATTGCATCTTCCACTCTCTTTTTTGTTCAGTTTCTTTTGCCCCAGACATTTTGGCATTATTTTCCTTTCTTCAGGTGTTTTCCAGTCACAATTACTCCCTTGTTTCAAAACACTGGTTCCTGTTAATTTATTTCGCTGACCATGCCTTTTCCATCCTTCACTGTAGTCGTCTCCTCAACTAGTCATGACCTCTGTTTTTCTTCTGGGCTCTTTATTTTTTTTGCTTCTCTAATTCCTCTTCTTTCCCTTCTGCTTTTTCACACAGACTCCTTTCTATCTGTCATTTCTTTTCCTTTGTGTGGTATTCTCTTTATTTATCTCATCTTTACTTCCTTTTTACTTTTTGTACTTTTCCTACTTCTGTACTTGCTTTCTGTTATTTCCTTATATACCCCAGTTCCTAAAGGGAAGAATTGGATTTGGAAAAAATGGTGGGAGTTTCTGTCATTGTGTAACGATTTTCAAAATGGTTTTAAAAGTATAAAACCAAACAAAGTTATCAGTAAGGACTTTATTTGTTTTTCTTTGTTTTTCTTGCAGGAAATAGACATTTCCTCTGGGCTTGACAGCAACATTCCAGTTTGGTTAAAATCAAGCAAATACTGCATCATCTGAACGATCCATACCAGAAGCTGATCAGGCAGAACACAGTCAACTCCTTGCTTGCTTGGCTCATACCTTTTCTCCTTCCAACCATTTTCACACTACTACATCCCTCAAAACCTACAGTATGTCACCGTAACATCACTATATGACTAAAGATGATTCAGTAGCCTTCTGCCACCCACTCCAGCTAGGCATCCCTATAGCCTAGTCCAGAAGAAAAAGATACTGGATGTTTTCCACCCTTCTAAGGTCTAGGCTTGTAACTTAGGTGCTCTGAAAGCACCCAGGCTTCTCCTCTTCATGGGCAGTTTAGCTCTCAGGTTCCTGTGCTGCGCTCTGAATTGCAGCTCAGTGAGATGTTTAAAAGTAGTTAGTATAAATAATTCTCTGTAAGCTTACTACCTACCTGGTGCTCTGCAGCAAACACCAGGATTGCAGCGCCTTCTACCATTGCTTACATCAAAACAAAGCAGATGGAAAGAAGACAGAAGAGGAGCTAAACTAATACATGACAACAGTCTAGTCTATATGATCAGCCACAGCCCTGCTGGAATCTGAAGACTGCTACTGGCCCGTGCACTGGAGTTTGGGAGCCTCACTTAGCTAGGCACCTGAGGTACGACACCACTAGAAGTGTGTACAATACACGCGGCATATTAAACAGCTGATGTTACGTGCTTTGGGGGAATATTTCCCCCCAAATAACTGTGGGAAATATTAATTATTTATGGAATATTTGCATAACTGCATAATGTGTCTAGATATAAATAACAGATTATTTGCATAACTGCATAATGCCACTAATCACGGGACGAAAAAAAGAACAAAATATTTCTGGCATTTGATCACACTGTGTCATATATGCTCTGTGATTCTTCTTCAAGCTCTCCCAGAGAGAAGCTAAAGCACAACTAAGCTCTGTATTCCTTTATTCCCTAAAAGGAACAACAGGTAAATTTTCAAACACTTTGCAAATCCTGTGTAAACAGTAGTCCAGCTGCAAGGCCTTGCAAACCCCTACAGGCTGGATGGTGTTTTGCGCAGATTATTTGTCCAAAATTGGAAGAGAAAAACAGACCACATGCACAATGTGCATAAGTTTCTACAACCAAAATTCACACCTCTGTCATCCATCCTGAGTAATACTGTCACCACTTGTCTCTTAGGCAGCAGTTTGCATCAAAGTGCTTTACAAGGGGAAGAAGTACTGTTCTGCAGATAAGAACACTCAGGCCCAGAAATATGAAGTGAATTTCCCAAAGTCAGAGAGCAAATCAGGGCTGGAAGTGGCATTGCCAGGATCCCCTGCTGGCCTCCACACCAGGCTGCATCTCACCAGGCAATAAGAAATTATGCCTGACCATTAAAATTTGTGCTTGGTGCACGACTGCTCTGCAGGCCTGGGCTGCTCCATGCAGAGCTGCCCACCTTCTCCTTTCCATTAAGCTGGATCCTTTGCGACCATCCAGCAAGTTTCTTTGGAGGGGGGCGAGACTGGCTCCATCTCCCCTGCCCAGGGGAAGTAGAGACACTGCGCCTGTGGTATGCAGGCTTGGGTGTTGGGTCAGGGAGACAGGCTAAAGGCCTGTCCAAGGCCACGGCTCAGGAAAGCTAAGAACCAGTCTGGAAAGGGAAGGCAGCCCATGCCATGCAGAAAGATGTCAGTCCAGAGGGATAGCTGTGTGCACACTCTTTCTCCCCATCATCAGGGAGCTCAGAGAAACACTGGGGTGATCCTACTCTAGCTCAAAGACATCACTAAGCAGAAACAAGCCTGAAAATATGAGCTGAGTTTGTCAAGCTTTAATATTCCCTAATAACCACTGTTCTTTTCTCTGTTAAAGATTTCCTGATAACTGCTGTTCTTTTCTCTGTTAAATACTATTTACCTCAGTGCTGGAGTTTCTAACATACACAACACTGACTTCATTTTTAATGGCATTTTGGTCTAATTTCAGAGCCTGATTTCCCAGTACAAACTCAAGTAACAAATGTATAATTATTCTCATAAATAACTCAGCACCTTACAGTAGGTTTCAAACAAGTTTCCCCACAAGGCACAAGTGCCCTATATTAAATTCTTTTAAAATGTAAGTTGATTAAGGTAAAAATTAGTTGTTATTACCTTATGGACATTTTAGTTTTCACAGCATTTCAAAGCTGGTCCTATCAGGAGTAGATTTGTTGCCGCCCCCTGGTACAATCATCAGGAAAATTAATAATCATGTTCAGTCTGACTATAAATCATTGTGGTACAGGCAATTAATTTCTGTAGAAAAATGAAAGATCTATAAGTAGTAGTATTGTGTAAACTATATGTTGTGAAAACTCAGATCCAGCATAGGCAAATTACAAAACCAATGCTCCTAATTTCAGAGTGTGATAATGCTGGGTCATCTGAGGCTGGATGGCCAGAAGTTCTGAATAAATAATGCTGGCAGCTCCTACCAGCTTATCGTTGTTGTATCGTGTTTATGCTGCATCTGTAATTCTTGAACCCGATACAAGCATACATGCTAACTTACAGAGAGTGAGTCTGCACAAAACGATCACAGCTAAGTTTTTTCATACATCTTCTACTGCTAAAATGAGGCAGTTTGTTGCATTTGTTTATATCCTTGCTATTACACAGGGCAGGTTTCTATATAGCATGCTTCTTTTCAGTTAAGGCCATGGTGGTCCTGGTGAGAACAGAAGAAAGACGATGTGTACACATGCAGACCACCACAGGCCCCTTGTAAGCTAGATTTATATTTCTCTGCCAACACATGCTACAATCCTGCAAGGACATGTGTTTGCCAAAAGTTAGATAAACGTAGCATCAAGGCCATAAAGTTTAGTTTGTGTTTAAAATAAGAGAAAGTAAAGCAGTTAGAAGCTCAGTATTTTTATTGGCTTACCTATTAAGATAGCATGTCCTGTAGCACTATGAGAGATATTGTTATAGAATACTGAAGCTCAGTTTCATTTGTTATAAATAAGTCAAATGGTTTCCAAAATCTCTGGATTTGAGTTTTCAATATTTAGGAAATCAATCACACAAAATTCGCATACCAGAGAAACAAAATAATACTTTGCCACCAGCTTTTAGTGTATTAGACAAATTATTCTCTAGGGATTAATTTCAGTCGAATTCACCATACCTGAAAACATTTGAACAACATTTAATAATGCCTTGGACTGGAGGCTACAGGCTGGATGAATGGTAAAATCTTTACCCATTTGTTGCTGGGTTTTCAAAAGCCAGAATGAAAATGTGTAACAATGGAAGTAACCATGAAGTGAAGCATCTACAGAAACGAAAAGAGATAAAATAATTCACATCGTGATTATTCACATAGAAAAAATTTGAAATAAAGTAAGTAAATGTTTTCTAAAGGCATTTTAAAAAGACAGATAGACTTCCTTTTTTAGCCACTTATAAAATGTCTTCCGCTGCTTGATCCAGCTTTGAAATCAAGTACTTTGAGGTATAAGTATCCGGACTTCACAGGGAAGTTCATTATTGAAGAAGAGCATATCCATGAATAAGGAAGCTCTCCCTTGGAAAATCTTGCAGGACATTTTTAATAGTTTCTAAGATGGAAGCAGAATGGACAAATAATTATCTGGCATATGGGGCTCCCGCTCATTTCGTAAGAGCAAAAAGAATTTAATAGGCCATATGAATTGCATTTGTCATTTACTAAATGTTCAGATGTGTGTGTAAAAGTGCAGCTATGAACTATACTAGGTATCCCAGAGAAAATGTACCTAGATACTTTACTGGATGAAACAGCACGCTACCAGAAAGCTACTACAGGCAGTCAGAAACGAAAGCCCAATTTCCTCATTAGAAAATAGATGTAAAGAATTCAGGTACATGATGTTTTCCATTGAGATATGTGATGCATTTAATGCATTTTAAATAGTTGAAGGAAACTCCAAAGAAATGTACCTGCTTCCACAAAGTTCTACACAGATTTTTATATTAATATATGGGATTTTGGACTACATTGCTGTCCACAATGGTATAATTTGTTTACTAAAGACAAGCTTGTGCTTAAGACATTGAGAAAACCATTGAGAAAACTCTTTACCCTTCCAGTAAACCTGCAAACAAACATACCAAGATGGTAGAAATAAATTTGCTTGTCACTTTGTCTCTTCCCTTTTCTTTCCCATATCCCCAAAAGAAATTTGAATCTTGCAAATAAACCTAGCCACATCCTTAGTTGCTTTTGAGTAATGATTCATATAATTGCTATTAACAAAATTTTGCAATTTGTCAGCTAACCTGTAGGCTTTACGGGACAATCACTAACATATTTCAGGAAGTACAAAGGCCGTTCACATGCCTGGATGAGTGGTCTGTGCCTATCCATGCTGCTTGTACTTATACAGGCTTAGCAGGCTGGGATTGCCCACTGTACATTTGCCATACAGATGGAGAGGTCTGAAACTCTCACATACCACCCACATATGCCCCAAACCTGCTGTGTACTGTTAAAGCGTAGCTAAATGTGTTCTTTCATTTGGGTTTCAAATGACATTTTCATTTTAGATTTAAGGATTGAGCCATAGGCAAATCTGTGTTATCATCTAGGTTTATACGGTCATTACAGAGCCTTGATAAACATCTAGACATATCATATAGTTGAGTGTAATCTATCTAATCTATCTGTCTATCTCCTTGCAATTCTTCCCATATACGGGACATAAATCTTAGGCAGGGATTTGAGGATGTATTAGGATAGTATCAAAAGAGATGAAAATCACAGCTGTTCCAGCTAAAAGCCCTTCCTGATTTGTTAAACAAACATAAAACTGAGTTGAGAATTTCCCAGATTCACCTGGTTCAGCTGTATACAAAGAGTGGTTAAATTAAATGATCTTTCTCACAAAGGTCAAAAGTTAAGTGTCCCTGGTTACATGAGGCCTCATGCCTAATGGGATGATAATCCAATTCTATGGCATCTAGAAAGAATCCTTCTTCTAGTTATTAAATATGCATGTCTATCCCAAGCAAAATATATCAGAGCAGTGAGAAGTGGAGCTAATATACCGCACCAGAGTAGAGTTGCAAAAATGTCAACTTGGAACAGAAGAGCAGAGAAGAGAAAACAAACTAAACCTCCCACAGACAGTTCCAAGGGGTAAAAAAAATTAGAAAATTATTTGCTAAGTCAAATGCTCATAAAAAAACCTGAAAGAGGATCACTCTTACACTGAAGTTACGTGACTTTTCCCAGGCAATGTTTATTCTAATTTTGATGTAACATTTTAATAATCACATTAACTACTGATAAAAGAAAGAACAGGAACTTCATCTTGCAGGGTAGTAACTCCAAAGCAGGTTTGGTTTCCACAGACAATCACCCATATTATGTGTAAGATTTTCCTGTTTTCATGCGGATAAAATTGCAATTCCCAGTTGCAAAGAAAACAAAATGTCATTGTGGAAATTAAAGTTCCTTTAACCAGAAACCTTACAGGCGACCAACCTTTTAATCCTTCAGAGCTGTTAACTGCCAGAATTGCATGGAGTTAAGACCAGTAAAACTCACAAGAACTTTTAGTAATGCATTTCAGCACTCTTCTGCTGTGTCACACTGCTTTCCATCAACAGCTTGGGAAATTCTGAACAGGTAAATGAAAGAGGCAGTTGTCAGACCCTCTGATCAAGGTGAGCATGGGGGAATGCTAACTGCATTTGAAGGTGTTGGATGTTTTCTGCGAAAGAAATCGAGGGTTACAGAGTGTAATCCTTTCTGTTGTAGCCTCTCCCAGTGGTTAATCACTTTCATCATTAAAAGTATGGGCCTTATTTGTAATTAGACTGCCATGCTTTGTCTGGGAAGCCACTGGTCCGGTCCTTGTTACGCCCTTCTCTATGAGCTTATACAGTGTAATACCTGGAAATGTTTTTTTTTGCTGGAACATACATTATACTGTTATCTCTCAATCATCTTTCTGATATACTGATTTTGTGAAGCCCCACTCACTGTAAAACTTTTTGTCCAGTCCTTAATTAACTTGTTGTGTTATTTTTGCACTTAACCTCCTTCTTAAAATAGGAACACCAAAGCTGAACACAGATTCCCAGCGTAGCCTCATAATAATGAACACAAAGGTAAAATCTTCTTCCCCTTATTGCTCACTGCTCCCCTGTTTATACAGTAAGGACTGCATAAGCCACTTTGGCCACCTGGAGGTCAGGATCAGTGCCTAAACTTTTCCTGAACCAGTGTTTTCCTGAGCACAGTTCCCCTTTCCATACACACAGATGTCATTACTCATTCCTAGGTAACATTGCATTTGGTGACCATACAGCACATTGTATTTGAACAGAGTAGCCTACCAATGCCACCGCTCCATGAACTCTTAAGCCACCACTCGCCTGCTGGCTGCTGATTCTCATTCCTGCATCGTTCCCTGTGCAGCCATGACTCTACATTAAAAATAAGCACTCTCTCTTCCTGGGAGAGTTTTAGCTGGCACCATTCCCCTGATCAGTGCACCAACACCCATACCAGCAGTGGAGGAGAGTGCAGGGCTGGGAACAAGTACTGCCGTAATGGCCTCAAATGGTTGTACAAATAAAAAGTCAGTGATTCAATTTCTTCTGTCCGAGAGCCTTAGCCTGCTAATTAGCTACCAAGTTACCAAAATGCTGTGAAGAGAGGAAGCGCAAGGGGAAAGGAAGAGAGCTCTGACACCAGCCGGAGCAAGGGGGAGTGGCTGAGGAGCGAGGGCAATGGTGGCTGCCTGAACGCAGTTCCCCTCGTGTCTGTGCCGAGCTCCTGCTGCCAGACCCGTCACTGTTTCCCACCCAGAGTGCACGAGAGGCTGACTGATTCGAGCTGCTGGTTGGCGGCACTTGGGAGGGAGAACTCTGCTCTGGGCTGAGGTCCATCGTTGCCACCTGAGCAAGGAAGGTGGGTTTGGTGATTTACTTCACAGCCACCTCTCTCCATCTCCCGTGTCCCCACTAGCAGCTGCTGCCCCCTCACACCCTGGGACTCCCTGTGTGGCAGGGGCCAGCTGCAAGTTCAGCTCTTCAGGGCTCTGCAGAGGCAGGGTGAGCAGCAGGACCTCGCTGCCCAGCACTGGTGCTGTTTAGCCACCGATAACCCTGTCCCAGGCACCGCGTGAAGCTGGCCATGCTGCGCAGCCTGC
This sequence comes from Gymnogyps californianus, assembly GCF_018139145.2. Taxonomy (NCBI): domain Eukaryota; kingdom Metazoa; phylum Chordata; class Aves; order Accipitriformes; family Cathartidae; genus Gymnogyps; species Gymnogyps californianus. The sequence goes on along the minus strand of NC_059478.1, from coordinate 19,282,970 downwards.
TGGCAGGGTGCTCCCCTGCGAGCCCCAGCCTCCTGCTCCTCCATGAATGGGCATTTCAGAGACACTCCTCGAACAGAAACAGGCACCTCAAGGAGCAGAGACCAGCAACCAAGTCTCCCTGTATCAGCTAGCTGTAGATTAAAACAGATACAGAAACATCCAAGGATCCAATAAACCCTCGAAACTTTGTATGTGACTCAACCAAAGGAGCTGGAAAAATCACCTCTGGCTTTTTTCTGATTATCCTTCCCCAACAGGCAACACAAACTCTGCTTAGCTTGGCTTCATACTGAGCCCCACCCAGCCCAGGGAACTGAACACCGAGGAGTAACACAACAGAGACAGCGAGTGGCATGACCACTCATATGAAGGCAGTGAGGACTGTGTGATGTGGCTCCTGTACCCCACTCCTGCAGCTGAGCAGCAGGACTGACAGAGCGCAGTCCTCTTGTAAGGTTGGGTTTGTCCTCTCGTAAGGTTGGGTTTGAGGGTGAAGCAGAGTAGAGCTCAGTTGCAGATTTAACAGTGCTCATAGGTTGCCATTTCAAGATTTCCTTCATAATAGAAATTTCATGAGACTCATCAAGTTTCCCACATGCTCACACATTACTCATCACTGTGCTATTTGAGCACCTTAGACCAGCTGTTTCATGTGAAACCCATTGCCATGGGCCAAAATCTCAGGAGATTTTGGATGTATATTAGTAGTTCCTGTTCAGTTTTGGGTCCAACATAGACTACAAACTACTAAGACATTTTGAGGACCTTAGATACAGAGGTTCCACTTTGGACTGATCTTTCTTCCTTTACCAAAAATCACTGTTTAGATCATTTCCACTGAAGTCACTCTCTGTGCATCTGTCTTCTTCATCAGTATATTCCCAGTGTGTTCTTTGTTGCACACTGTTTTAATTAGTGTTACACAGTCTTGTATATTCAGCAAAAAACCCCAAAATATGACAAATGTGATTAAATGTTTCAGTTTTGAGAACATCAGCTTAGGTAAGCTTTTACACAACAAGGCATTAATAATCTTTTGCATACGATATAAAACAATTTTCTGTGATTGATTAACTGTGTGCTGATCTTAACAACGATAACAATGGATGAACACTTTACTCATTGTGTAGGCAGATACAGTTAGAGAGATATACATAAAAAATTACCATAGAATTAGGAAGTAAATAAATGTTTAAGTCAAATATTTGTGCTTTTATCCTTGGAATCTAATGATGACAAAGTTTATCAGATATTTTACATTTTACTCAGCAGCAATCATGTGGTTATCATTGATAGATGAAAATAGAGAACAACTGGGTTATGAATTCCAATAAATAAAGCATTTTACTAAATTTGTATGCATCAGCGTGTATGTGTTTGTGCCTGCAAACTAGGTATTATACTCGAAATGAAACAGGGGAGGATAAAAAACCTCAAGCCCCCCAAATGAAGTAACCAAGGCTCTATGTATTAAATGTTAATGTTATCATAATGTGTCTGGTGTGTATACACACCACTGCTCTCTACTGGGTTAAGTCAGAAATGCTTATCTTTCTTTGACTCTAAATGTCTATACCGCAACTAAGTGAAAAAGATTTTTTCTTAGCTCACTTAATAAGAATTTGTTTACAGAGCAAGTAACAGGTTTTAATACTGATGCTTAGCATAAATTAAGGTGGCCATCTTGTGTAACCTAGTGACAACAACCCCTATATAGGGCAATTGCACCTCAACTAGTATTACTATAAACTAGATCTAAAATTACATTAAGAATTAAACAGACTTTTTTTTTTTTAAACAGCTCCTACTCATTTAAATGATATCAACTACCCATTCAAACTGCCTGTGTCTTTGTTTCATGTCTCTGGGCCCCATAGGCAGAGCCATCCCAAACACCAAGCAGTTCAAAGAAGCAGATAATTAACTACTGCCTATTGTACAAATTGCACATTTTCAATTAATGTTTTACCTCACAGGCAGGGCTGTTACTTTTAATCAGTCTCATGACATCAACTATTGTGGTTACTGTTCTCAAATATTAGAAGGCACCTTTATGGTGCCATGCAGGCAGACTGCAGCACATAGCCTCTTCATTTGGTGTCTGCTGTGTATAGTGCTCCTTCCTAAACATTTGAAAGAAAAAGGTTAAGGCGAGAGAATCACTGAAGGTCACTCTTCTTGGGAGAGGCTGTGCATACAGAGTTCAAATGGTTTTTAGTTCCTATGCTCATAGTTTTCATAGCTTCAGGTCTACCCTATGCTATAGAAGGTGACAATAGAGATCAGGTGGATAGAGAAGAGATTCAGAGTCATTTTCTCTTTGGCTCCAGCTCGCAGCATGCTCTATTAGCACCACTGCAGACGGGTGTAGTTTAGAGCAACCTTGAGACTACCTTAGTTAACTTTAGTGGCCCTCTAGAAACTGCAAAAATGGCTTTCCTTCCTGGTATTTTTTGTGTCCTGTGCTGAACACAGATTAGCTGGTATAATAGCCAGGGTTAATCCCTGTACTTAAGTTTTTTTTAAAATAGCCTTAAAAATTTCAACACTCTAGGGAACTGAAAATATAAAGTGTTTGGATTTGGGGTGGGGGTGGGAGAGGGAGGAGAGAACAGAAAACTCAGGGAGTAGAGCAAAAAAATACACTTCATTTTCACAAATAAGAGAATGACCTTTATAATGCAGTTGGAGCCTTGCTTCTTGTCAGTTATGGGTCAGTGCCCTATTACTGTATTGCCCACACACTAATATTGCAGCAATGCAACTGCACCCCTAGAGGGAGGTTGTGTCAACATTTCTATTACAAACCCCTCTTTCCAGAAGGTTAAAACCTGCCTGTCAGCAAGGAAATAACTTTATTAAAAACAAACCTTGATAAAAATCCATTTGGCCACTTTCAAATTACTACAGCCTTGTCCCAACATAAGATACTGGGTTCAAATGCTCTCATGCAACTTAAGAACAGTTTTGCTTGAACCCCTTGCTTGGCTTGGCTGCACCCATGAGACTCGGGGAGGGAAGGCACTGAAGGAAGACCCCAGCTTCCTGCAGCTCCTCACGACTTCAATGCCCTGGGCACTTCCAGGGGAGGCTGGAGCCTGGAAAGGCTGCTGGAAGGTGAGATTTTCCAAGAGACCCAGCCCTGCACCAAGTCTCGGCCCCCTGCGAGCTGGAGTCTGCAGTCAAAAGACAGGGGAAATGTTTCACTTCACCGCAGACATCTTCAGATGCCTCTTTCTAGTGGAGGCAACTTTTGCTCCTGCTATGGAAATAGCTATGGGAAAGCAACAGTGACCTCTATCAATACAGCTCCCATTAGCACAAGGGTAGTGCATCTATCCCTAATTTTGGGTGAAAGCTAGGGTTACAAATATATATACATATAAAGAATTATACTAAACCTGGATTTGGCTCCATTTGTTTAAAAAAACCCATAAACATACATTGAAGTCATACACCAAAAAAGCTTTTAGAGGACTCAAAGGGGTCTTTCTGTTGTAATAGGTACATTTACTTGGGTTTTCAGTCCAAAAAATCCATTTTATGTGTATATCTGGCTGGTAGATTTACATATCCAGACAGCTTTTTAGAGTGTCAGTCTCTTGTGTGTAAATAAGAGATGTCATTTGTTAAGATCTAATAAAAAAATCTTTAAATCAAGTACTTTATATTCAAACCTCCCCCTTGAAAATGAAAACAAGAGTCTGAAACTGGCCAAGCCAGAGAGGCTATTTATTCTACAGTGGAAACTCTCTCACTTTATGGGAATTTTCTCCTTAAGATAGACAGTTAAAAAAATAAATAAATAAAATAAAATAAGCTATGACGTATTAAAAAGAAGATGCTCTGTTCAAAAATACTGAGGTTCAGATGCACTTTCCACCATGTCTGCTTTGCTTTTGAGCAATCTTGCTCACAAATAAAAGCACTTTAGACCAAAACTCTGTGTCAAAACAGGGCCAAAATAGTTAAGTCCACAACATGAGTGCATGGCAATGAAGTAAACGAGTTTCTTCCTAACATAGAGTTGATCTGGAAATTGCGGCAGCCTCACGGAGCGTTAGAAACCTGTGGGTCCTTGTGAAGTATTAACAACGTAGAAAATTCCAAGATAAGACCCTGGAATGAAGAATATACCAGCAGAAAGAGGGATCAGAGTACACTGTGTGGCTTCTCAGTTTGCCCCCTGAAAAACACAGCATACAAATTAGCCAGTGTCCTCCGAATCCCAACCCACTTGGCAGCAGGAACAGGAGAGGGTGTGCCAGATACTGCAGTCTGGTTCTGTTCCCCGGTTCCCACATAGGCGTTGCCTAAGCCTAGGACTAATGTCGTGAGCAGGAAAATGAAATGCAGGATGAGGAGAGGAAAGAATCTCCTTGCGCTCTTCTAATCAGTGTGATCATGGTTGCATTTCATGAATCTCCAAGACTGCGCTGCAAATACAGCATCCTCTGATGACAGTGAGACCTGCAGGTGCCTAATGGCTACTCAACAGCTCTGAGGATTTTGCCTTTTTCCTTTGCTTGCCAATTCTTTTCTGCAAGAAGTGTCAAAATCCTGAATCCTGGGATTATTTTTTTAACTGATGACATGATCTTTCTCTGCAGATCTGTCCACTTTCAACGCAATTGAGAGCTTGTCAAGTACCTGAATCCTTAAATAGTTAAAAAAAAATTAACAAGAAAGATCTGCAAACTGAGACCTCTTCTGTATGGCAGTGCAGTTTAAGACGACGTTACAATTCTATGGACCCTTCTAAAAGACGTCTTGTAGACAGCCGCATCACATCAGAATCTATAAGCAACACTTTAATGTTTGGATCAAATACACGAATGAAATGTGAAGGAATGATGGCTAATTCAGGAATGCAAGATCCATTAAACTATGCAAGTATGCATGAACTGTAAAAAGTGGATCCCATACATATCAGCTATAGCCCTTAGCTGTTAGCAGGTGTGAATCAGTCAGTTGTGCAATTCATTTGTCTACCTAATTGCACTGAAGATAGGCTTTTACTTTGCCTATAACATCACTAATGAGTAGGTTTTCAGTTCGATCTAACTAATTAATTCTTGTTAACTTCCTTTGCATTGCTGTTCTTTTAATTTAACCAGAGACAGCACCAGAGTTGCTACTAGTATTTAGTCTCAACTAGATTACTCCTATTCATTAAGGGCTGTAATTGTTGGTCATACCCTCCCAAATGGTCATTACAACCTCTAGCTTGCGTACTGAATAACAGCAATTTCCTGACTCCAACAGACTCTCATGCGAGGGAGGAGAAAATGCTAATAAAGAAAGAATAAATGATTCTCTGCTTCATTCAGTACTGTGTAGATTTCCTTTACAGCAGAAATTGTACCGAGGTGGTAAAATGGGTTTCTTGCAGGCCCCCTACCTCCACCCTGAGTGAAAACAATAAGAACCAAGTCAAGCATTCCCTGCTACTGTGATTACAGCATCCGTAAAAGTGATTATATGGCTGCTGTAATCAACTTCAATGAAAGCTGCCTGTTAGACCTTCAATAATTACTCATTTCTGTTAACAGCTTGCTTTCAGTTTAGTACTTTGAGGCCTAGGAAAAAAACCCGGCGTTTTAATAAAAGATCCTGTGAACGCAGTATTTTGGGGGGTAAGAGCTTGTGTGTGGGCAAATAAAAAAAAAAAGCACATGCAACTTTTTTGTCCTGTTCTCAATAGCAGCCCCTTTTCATTTAAGCTCAGAATCTATTTAACCAGCAACAAGCACAAGTTCATACAGGGTTCAGTCATGTACTGAATGTTTACTGAAGGAGGCACAATAGTTTAAATAAAGTGGCAGTTTTAAATATTTTACTCATTTCTTTAAACAAATTGCCAATCCTTAAACTCTGTGTTAAACACATTTCAAAAGCAAAATACCACAAAGCTCTCTTTCAATAAAACCACTACTTTTGTCATATTATGCCTCCTCCTTCTTGATGTATTTTATTTCTGCAAAGCTCTGGAGAAGAATGGAGCTTACAGAAGTTAAGGGCTCATTTTTAAAACAAAACAAAAGAACCGTTTAGTCTGAGATTAAAACAACACAGGTCACCATTGCCCTCCGATGTTTGATGTTCTGCAGAGCGATACCACAGCTAGGGAGGAGGGAGGCAGACTGCAGAGAATTAAAGTTGACCAACACTTCCACCCCAAACTTAAAATCCCAGGCAACCTCTTCTTGAGGTTAAAATAAATGGCAAACAACAAAAAGCAGAGAAACGACTCCTCTTGTTTGGATAACTTCATGACTATGGCTTTATTTTTCTGGTGTGTCTATACACTTCTCCTTTTGAGCCAAAAAAAACCAGAAAGGAGGTTCTCAGAGTATCCTACAGACAGCTAAAATATTAAAAAATGCTGTAAGATCTTATAAGAAACCCAGTGAAGTCTGTGTAAGTATAAATAAGGTTCTATACCAGGAAAGATTTTTTTCACTTAGAATCCTTCATTCTTCACTCTGGGGAGGTTTACATTCAGATTACCTGCAACTCAAGGGCCAAGTTTCCTGGAGGACAAGCTCAGTGCTGACAAGGGGCTCCTGCTCAGTGTTTCTGCCTCTGCAGCAGTCCTAACAAGCAACGCGGGCTGCTGGGGACATAGGACATGCTGCAAAGTACACAAGCGTGCTTCCTTAAAACAGGACTGTGTCTCCTGCAAAGACTTGCAGCTGATGGCAGCATTTGTACCAGCCAGATGAGCGGCTGGGGAGACTAAATCTCTCCCTAAACCACAGATTCCAGGGGGATGGAGTTAGCTGCTGTTTCACCTTGTACAGGACGCCAAAGTACAAATCTTGATCCAACGTGCAAATGGGAGGGGAAGCACTTGCTGCTTTAGCACCTGATCAGCAGCATCAAGGAGAGCTTAGCTCTGTGAACATGACATACGCTTTTTTTTAAAACTGCCTTGGCCCAAAAATGCATAATATGCTCTCTGTCCTCAGTTTATCCGATAGGTGAAGCAACAGAAAAAAATATTATTAAAGTCTTGAATGTAATACAGTGCATGGCATTTATATAGCATCTTTCATCCTGAAGAATGCCAAAGCACTTTATAAATGATATGCTTATGGAAATAGCTTCCCCATTGGAATGGAGCCAGCACTGGGGTTTAAGGCAGCAGCCAGCTGGACAAATGCTCAGTGGCACAGATTTGGTCAAGGACAACAGTTGGAATTATCTACTCTTGCAAAGAGTGACATGAGTTATAGAGAGCCTAATTTTCCTTGGTACCTGCAATCACTGCTTTATTGTGCATGCACTATTTGGTTGCATCCACTGTAATTTCCATAAACCTTCCACTATTTCTGAGGACAGAGCATTCTCAAAAAGAGATCACACAGGACTGGAAATTGCTTTCCCTAGTGGTCCATCAGAATGCAACTCTGCTAGGAAAGAATGCACCGTGAATGACCGGTGTATTGCACCAGCTGCCTAGATACGGTTTCAGTGTGGGGCAGCATCTTCAGTTGGCACAGCCCCATTTACTTGAAAGGATCTATTCCAAAGTATATCCTCTGGGGTTTCACTTCCTAAAATTATTCCATTTTACAATTTCATTTTCCTTTCCTGGAAGGAAGTCTTGACAATGGGTACCATGAACTTTTTAAAAAGAATATGTTATTTTTCTGTGGACATTAAAGGATGGATTCCTGGTACTGCTCTTTTCTTTTTGGCACCTTGTGTGCACAATGGAGTTGCAGCATCAGTTTCATCATCTTTTCTTCTCTCTACTTCCATACAAGAGACTTCACCCAGGGCAGCCAGCTTTGCCCCCAGAGCGGAGGCTATCTCTGAATGGACAAAGTACTCCTGAAGTCTATGGGCTCCTGGTGCAAGACAGAGGACCCTTTCCTCTGTTTTACATTGTGTGGAGCAACCTGACCAGTGCAGATCAATGTTAGGCTCTCAGGGGGAGCGCATCTGTCACATCCCTTCCATTACCCCTTTTTACTCAGACTTGATTTAGATGTGGTGTGTTACACCAAGATATTTGGACACAAAAGGGATGTGAAAAACAGTAATCATAAATTTTGAAGCTACTTGGTATTATATATTCACCCAAAAAGAAGAAATCTGATCTGATTTTTATGTGTTTGTTTTCTCTGAAAATCAAAGTGGGGGTTTGCAAGTCCTCATTCAGAAACTCCCACCACACAGGAACTGTCAATAGATTAACACTTGCAGGATGAAGAACCTGTGGAAAGCCTTGCATGTAGCTGTCTGTCTGTCTAGGCAGCCTCTCCAGTACAGAGCAGTAAGAGTCACACTGAAATTAGTAGGAACCATTTTTCCTGTCATGTAACTGAATTTAATATATTTTTGCAAGTAATTTAACATGAAACAAAATCATAAAACGTCCTTTCATTCTCTGTTACCTATGTGGTAGGTCATCTCTGTAGAAGAATTATTGAGAATAAATTTTATGTTTCTTTGGCTACAGGAATGGAGATTTTCTCTGGCCTTTACACACTAGCACAAAAAAGATTCAATATGGCCCATAACTGCTAAAGCATCAGATTTTAACTTATTATAACCTGTCTCCAGAACTTTGTATTAAGCAGACTAATGCACAAGCCCCAAAACTCTTAAAGCAACTGTTGTGCTATATATTAGGAGAGTGCTGTAAATAAAATGCTTATACTTGTCAGAATAAAGCTGAAAAACTTGAAAAATGCAGGACATAAGTTTTCTTGAGGACAGCCACTTTTGCAAACTACTGTAACAAGATTCAACATTAAACTTTTCACCATCACTGACAAATAGGAAGGCTTGATACAAAGTATCGGAGAGCTGGCTGGGAATTGTGGTTTCTGCGCTGCAAATAGCTTGCACTGTGTCCCACAGGTGCTAGGGTAAAAATAAACATTAAAAAAGAAATCTTGAGCCATGATCTAATTTTATTTAACATTCAAGAAACCTACCCCCACAAATAAACTGTTGAAGAAATAAAGTATGAAATGTTTCTTTTCAGTTGTTTGTGACAGGCCACTGTGCCCAGCACTGGCATCACGGACAACAGGTATCAAAAGCCACAATTCTTTTCCCTTTTTTGATGTAAAGCAGTAACACAGAGGTGTCTGCGGTGTCAACTGGAACTCAGACCTCCCAACCCACCACCAAGGCAGACAAGAAAGTTGGGGCATTCTGACATACCTGTCTTCTTAAGACAGGAGACTGTCTTTAAATCTTTTAGCTGGAGGAGATGATTAAGGCAGACTAAGTGGTGTTATGCGGAAGAGGTATGCAAAAAGCAATATCTTTCTGTAGACCAGCTTCTGGCTATTGGATAGAATTACAGACATTGAGATCTTCCCAAATACGATTACAGCCCAGCTGGTTTTTTTTTAAGAAACCCCCAACTGCTCTTTTTTTCATAGTCTTAGCAATTTCTTGGGCTAGGTGACCTATATTCTGACAAAGAAAGAATTATGTGACACAGATCTTTGCCTGTGTAGATGACCATTAAAAATTATGTTAATAGAGTATTTGATACCTTTTTGAGAGGTGAAGTAGGTGTGAATGACAGAGAGATCATTTCTAGATGCACAGGTTGTCTTACAGTACAATTGCCTGTATTACCTTAACTGTAGCATAAAACATGCAGTTCCTACATGAGCCCCTTCACCCACAGATTTTAATTGCTCTGCAGTGCTCTCATTTTACAGACGGAGAAACTATACTCAGAGAAGTGAAGCCGCATGGTCCAGCTGACACCGCAGGGCACTTGAGCAGCAAGGAACGGTGCTGTCTCCTGGTTCCCAGCCAGCTGCATCACTTGGAAAAACTTACTGCAACTGTCCCTTTCACTCCAAAGCATTTCTGCTTTGAGAGAGATGTATACTAAATGAAATGCTTGCAGTGACCATTTCTGACACATTCTGCAACAAAAACTGCATAAACTGCACTTGAAAAGATGTATTTGACATAAGTTTCTGTAGTAGAACTCCTCCCTATATGGCATGAAGTCCCAGCTAACACTAGATGACTTGCTACACCTTGTTTTACTTACTTTCTTCTTAATGTACCTATAGCAGCAGCAGCCAGCAGCATGACATAATGAAACCTATCAAATATTAACTGCTCTCCAGTGACCAAAAATGCACTTTGAGATTTATCAGGAAGCACCTATGCTGACAGTAGGACAGGGTCTGGGTACAAGGGCTATTACTAAGTCAATTAAGTAGGCCCCAAAATAGACGCAACTTTCTAATTAAATCCAACAGCTTGAATCCCATCCAGACCCAGATATGAAGCCAGAGCTGTGCAAGCGGAACACGTTCAAACTGGCCTGTGCTACCATGCTGGCAAACCACACGCTTTTGTACAGAGTACAATGCAGGAACCCAACTTGGAAGTGACAGCATGTAGGACTATTTTGGGCAGGTGAGCACCACCAAGACATCTCTTAGCTCAGCACAGAAAGGACAAAAAGTGGAAGGAGTTACTATTGTGACCAGAAGCCGTTGGGGTTAAAGAGCATGCCAATACCACAAAGCTCTGTGGCAAAAGGTGAAAAAGACTGCATAAACAAACATGAGACACAGTTACTTGTGTACCAATTAATGATGCCACCATGAGCACAGGTGGTAAGCATCCTACCTTCCTTGGAAGCAGCATTTACTAGTAACAATTGTTAATAAGGGATTCAAAACCTTCCAGCTGATGGCTGATCAGCCATGAAGAACACTTGTCCTGTGCACAGTAGCAGCTCACAGCTCGTTCTCCCCTGCCCATTCCAGACCTTCAGATAGTTTAAAATTCTGCCAGGGAAGATGATGTGCATCTTTCCTTGCTTTCTTACTGCTCCCATGGAAGCAACCAAAACAGACAATATTTGATCATTTTTTCCCCACAATGTATTGGAAATATTTCTCTCTCCCAGAGAGAAATGATTAGATGTACGTCCAAGTGGAGAAGGTGCAGATTTGCCAGACTGCTGATACTATCAAACCATTCCATGATCGAGTCTCCAGAAGCACTCCATGAGGGAGCAAAACCACAGCTTAAAACCCCGATGTCATATATAACAAAAAACTGGCGAAATGTCAATAAGCTTTCTGCTGCTGGCAGCCACATATCCTAAGATTTCATTAGCCAGAAGATGGCCTGTGTTTGGTTTCTGGAGACTGTGAAGAGAAGGCAGTTATAGAGTTGGTATATTTATGTGGGAGGGCAGGGGACTTCCTTAACAGAAGAGCTAGAGTGAACTATATATATATATGTATCTATATCTGTATATATCCTTATAGAGTGAACTGTGTTTAACAGCTGCACATGATGTCCTTCTAGAAAATAAACAAAAAAAATCTTATTTCTGCCAGTCTCTCTGCTCTCATGGCATAAATACCGCACTCCAACAGAATTAACAGGAAAGATAGTATGTCATCTCTGACTTTAGTAAGAAAAGAGCAGTGGTCTAACTATCATCCACGTTCACATATGGCAGCAAGTTCCAGAAGTTCACTACTTGTCTTACAAAGAAGTACCTCCTTTAACCCATTGTAAAATGATCCTCCTGTCTTTTGATCTGTGCTTCTAGTTCTAGCATTGTGAGATTTTGTGAATAGCAGTTCAGCTCATCCGCTGCCTTCATGGTTTTGCAAATTTTGATAATTTCCCTCCCACCTTGATCATTCTCTGCCCCCTTCTTCTCCTCTCCAAACCCTGGGAGATGACACCGCCAACTCTTCCCCATCCTGAAAAGTTCTGGTTCTACCTTACCCTTTGATTACTATCCTTTTACCGGATTTCAATCTGTAAAATAACTTTTTTCTGGAATCAGTGCAGATGTGTTTCTTTGGTGAGGACAACTGTCAAAGGCTTTTTGAAATTGAGTTTAGTATCTTCACTGGCTCTTCTTTATCTACATGCTACATGCTGGTAGAGCAGGTCAGTGTGGCAGCCCTTCCCTCTGCAGAAGCCATGATGACTCCCAATATATTGTGTTTGACACCATGTGCTCAGTGACCTTTCTCCCTGAGATGGACTTACAGTCCATCTTACCAGGGCCTGAAGTTAGAGTCAGTGGCATGCATTTCCCAGGGTCTCTTCTACAGCCATTTGTTTAAACATCAAAACCAAAGCAGAACCATAAACTGCTTGTATTAGTCCCAGGGTTAGGACAATGCTCACATGATCTCAGGTGAGAACCAGCACCATTAGCAGTGAGACAAAAGTCACTCAGTAAGACAAGCTGAAACAACATAAGCATAGGCCAGGCCTTGCACACCACATGGATGCACACAGAGGCACTTGACTTTCAAAGAGGATCTGCATTTAGGGACAGCAGCACACCACACCCAGACTCTTGGGGGTAACTGAATGCTTCACAACAAAGCTGCTCCAGCAGAAATTTGGCTGAGGCAAGAGAATAAGTAAAAGATACAAAGCCTTCACTTTTGTACCAAGAACCACGTGAATGCCCTCTCAGAGCGCTGAGGCCAAAGTCAGGGGCTTCCACTATGATCAAATAATCTGTGATGTTGACTTTATTAACTATAAATAAAAACTTATTAAAGAATAGAGCACATATTTTTGCAGTTTCTTGTTTAAAATCAGTGTCAGTGATTGAATAAGAACATCGTATTTCTCATTCTTCTGTTATGAGAAAAAGTCAAACTAAACCTGAACTATGAGCTGGTTCAAAATGTTTCCCAAAGCTGGAACTAAACTTAAGCTGTTATTTTGGAAATTTTGCTGATCCCAGATCCCAAACTGGAACTGAAGCAAAACAAAGACCTTTCCAGCTCAGAACACCAGTTCAGCCGAAAAGCGACATCCCCTGGCAGGTTCTGTGCAACAAGAGGACAGCTTGACTTTAAGAGTCCTTTGACAACCACCACCCTGCCCTGTATCTGTCCTTCCCCCCTCCCTTGCCACATTATGCACCAGCAGATGGTCAGAAACTTTCTTCCCCGGAACCAGCTACCCTTGGGGACTACCTGCTAAGGTGAGATCCAGGTAAACTGCTTGTTGTGACTCCTGTTTCTTGTGGAGGAAAACACTGTTGTTCACTAGCCCTAGCTTCCTCCAGCAGTGCCACTACTATACCTAGTGGCAGGGAGATATACATGTGTGTAGGTAATGGGTTTGGCTTTTTACAAGGGAGAGAAAGGAGATTTTACCTGCCAACGAGCTGAAACTTCCATCATTCCCACTCCTCTGGCTACTGCTGGCCCCACCTGTATTCCTGGCATCACTTTTTTCTCACCAGCAGCATGGTCCTCTATACTAAATTTAAGGTATTAAAAAAAATCCAGTACAGGTCCAGGACTAAAAATGATGCTCATGGAGGGGGAGGAGATGGAGGTTAACACTTTCCCTTGTTGAAGGCTGTGCTGAGAGTCTGTGAACTGAACAATAAACTGTTACTGGCTTGAAATCAGAGCTCAACTAAAACAGCTTCAATCACAGCTGGATCTGACCCAGAACAGATTCAAACATACTGGTTCAATTCCCTGGTTATAAGTGTCTTCTTGTAATGATAAGCTGTAATCAGCAATTAGGAAGCATTCATGGCGAGGTAGTGCCAGAATTCATGTAAGGAAGGTCACGCCTGGGCCCAGGTCTCATAAAAATTCCAAACTGGAATAATAATCTCTATGCAGAGCAAACATTTCAATATTGACACAGCTAAAGCACAGTAGAGATGGGGGAAAAAAAGCAGGAAGCATTTGTCATTTATACGAAGACAACGAGGTAAACACGTTCCTTTACATGAAGTTGTTATAGATTCCACTGGGCACCATGGCAGTTGTATAGTCCTTGTATTAATCCCTAGCTATATTCTGCAGGGTATATGAATAGAGTTAAGTATTTATGAGCTACAAATATGACAGGAAACAGATACACCTGTGTAAGTAATACACGATGGTGCCAGTGTTCCTCATAAGCACTCCATTGATGTTCTCAGCTAAGCTTAGGTAAAAGGTACTTAATGAGAGAGAGGACAGCTTTAAACTTTCTGATATTATCTCCTCTTGGGGAATTTTCTCTAGAGCTTTCTCTCTGATAATTTGCTGACAATTCACCTCCATCCTCTAATTGGCTAGATCAGGGTTTCAAGATGACAGTAAGAAGTGTGGACAGTGTATGAAGCTGATGAAAACGTGGCTTACACGCTCCTCTCCTTTAGGCTGCTGGGTAGCTCAAGTCCAGCTCTCCACTGCCTGTTTTGTGGACAGTCTTCTAGGCTAGAGACTCATCCGGGACAAGGTTACTCTCAAGAAGGTTCTGAACGTGGAGAGACATAAACGCTGCAGTTTGTGTCAGGGTGAGGGCTACATGCTGGCTCTGAAAGGAGTGCACAAACATGGAAATGAGCCATAGGACATGAAAAGGACTTTTAAGTGGAGAATGAGAAAAGACATAACATCTGTCCTGGAGTCATCCTAAGACAAAGTGCATCCTCTTTTCAGCGCTGGCTAAGAAGCAACATTTTCAGTTCACAGTTGGTGATTCCCAAGAGTACTGCTGGGGTGTTCTACTTTATATGCCTTCTTTTAAGACTGCAGATCACAACATTTGTGAAAAACGGTTTTAATCGGTAGAGGAATTTCTCTGTCTGTAGGTGGGATCACAACAGTTCACACCGTTAAGAGTTTTCCCAGAGTTTTGGAAGATGTCTTTTGGAGTGTGTTTTTTTGTTGTGGGTTTTTTTGTTTGGTTGGTTTTGATTTTTTTTTTTTTAAGTAGTATACCAGTGTCTTATAGCTTTAAACTGATACACTACTCTTTAAATGAGAGTGTTATGAGGTATCATGTGTTTTATGGTGCAATCCTAGCTTTCCCCACCTAGTTGAATCAGCAGCTCCTTTCTCATTATACTCTCGCTATCCCTATATCATTCTGCCAACTGCCAGCTAAAGATCTGTGTAATTTGCTTGCAAGAGACAATGCACAAGAAATGAAATAACAAAATAAAAAGTAATGATTTTGTAAACTGGTAATTGTTTAATTCCCTTCGGAGTAATAAAATTTTATAAAAGGAATACGAACAAGCTGAAAAATCAGGGTATGGCCATTTGAGCTTCTTTTTGGTTCATTTGAGAAAGAAAACACTAATAAGATGATGTTTGGGTTGAATGAAATCTCCTTCGATTTATCTCATTTCCCCAGTTTCACAGGTAGGAAGGATAGAAGAATATATGCAAATAAACTTAAACTATTGGCCTAAAATGACAAAGCTCTAAACCGTTGGAGGTGCTGGATACTTAAGACCTTGTTATTTTAAGTTCACGTATTGACTCAGATCAAAGACAAAACATCCTTGTTTAGATGGAGACATACTGAGAGGGCAATTCTTTCTCTGCAAGGCCTTCTTAACTCTCAGACACACTTCTGTCTGGTAGATCTCAGACTTGTTGCTCCTGGGGCATGAGCTGAAGTAACCTACTTGCAGGTAATCTGCAGGGAAGAAATGAAATGAGGGTGATGGTGTGTGGAATATTAATATTAGGATGATATAAAAGTGGGACTCATTAAGTTTGTTTAGAGGCAAAGTGTTGCAAATTGAATAATATATTTTTGTTTCTGGGTCTCCAGAAAACACAAGCCCTGAAGGCCAGACTTTCAAATGTGTCAAGTTGTGCTGGATAGGATTTTCCTAAGTACCTAAGGAAGTTGTGATCCTGACTTCCATTTCAATCAATGAGATTTAAGCACTTCAGTGATTTTGAAAATTCTACCAAGCATTTGTCTTTTTAACCACCTTAATACTTTAGAGAATCTTTTGACCTGTGATTTAAGATGTATGTGTTACAGAAATGGAAATAAAAAAAAGTGACAACAGAATAAAAGGTAGCATTAAAATAGGAGCCGGGCTTTTTTCAGGTATGGTTGATAATGTTCAGAGGTGGCAGGAAAGTGGAGTCAAAATCTGAGCAATTTTACAGCCACATATGAGCAAGTGTCAGAGACTTCCTCTCTGCGGCAGTTGCCTTTGTTGTCTTGAATCACTGTCCAGGCAAAAATAGCTACCAATTAGTAGCAACCAATCGACCTACCAATAGCAGATAGAGCAAAATGTTGAACAAAAACCATCCTCCCTCCGTTGGCGTTAGTACTTTACACAAATTTGACCACATTTTCCAATCTAAACAAATATAGATGAGCTGTGTTCACTTCAGTCAATCTAACCAATGTAAAAGAATCTTCCAAACCTCCAGGGACAGGTACCCGTTTACCCATAGCAGTGAGGAGCAGAGTGATGCTGATTCTGAAGTACCTTATCAGCATTTCATCACAGAAAAGGGAAATCGGAGAAGAACCTCATAAACATAGACACACAGGTTTGGCCAGGCTTAGGGTCTATTCAGATATGCAAGCAATCTCAACAGGTGCAGAAGACAAGGTGAGAAGAGTATCAGCATGCCACAGTGGTTAAACCTGAGACAGCGTATGTCCACTCAACCCAGTCACAGGCATTTTCTCAGTATGAAACACTACCACTCTCATCACTTTTTTTTGACCAAGCCAGGCAGATAATGACAAGAATTCTTCTTAAATTACCACTGCTGTGGCATCCTACATAATTGCTACAGATTCAGGAGATAATAACAATCTCCAGCTGCCTGTAACATTGCAATTAACATCTCTAGTAATCATTGGTGTAAGTTTGTAGGAACTGCACAACAGCAGAAAAGCCAGCCTTTCTCATTATTAAATAAAGATCACATCATCATGCACATAGAGCCTAAACGATAACCATCCTTGTTCAATGTATAACATATTCCTTATTCTGATAAGCTATGAGAAAACTTATCAAAGTTTTGTTTTAACAAGGTGACATGAAAAAATATCTGGTCTCAAAGGAGATTACTATTATGACATACTATACTTAACTTTTTTTGTAGGGAGGTAATTTAAATATCATGTAAAAGACAGGCAAAGTATTTAAAAGCTGATTAAAGCATATACAGATTTCTATAGAAAAAAGGAAGTGTCATTGTGAGCATTGTATTTTATTAACTTTCACATAGCTAACAAAAATTATCCTAATGAAAAGGTTTGCATTTCCTTAACCTAATGAATTGTTCAGCTCTATGACCTCTTTATTTACTTATATCATTTATTAATCTAGGTAGGATCTTGATTTCAGTGTAGGAAGGTATGTGCAGTGTTTAGGTTCAGAGAAACCAATCGCTTATGTGTGAGTTGTAGATCCTTTTGCTTACAGTTATAGCTGTAATTCATTTGTCCCACTGAACTGGGTTTAGCAAGCTCGAATAATAAAGATTCAGCTTTAGCCCCTCAATCATACCAATGTGTGTCTTGATTAAGTATCTTTTAAATTAATTCAGAAACTTGCATAGTTTCAAGAGAAAATTATTATCTTATCCTCTTGATTTTTTGATACAGTGAATAATAGAGCTATTAAAAATGAGTAAGATCAGAAAACTTAATTTAATTGATTAGTCAGTTCTGGGAAATCAACATATTTGTGTAAAAGCTACGAAAAACTGAAACAAAAGCTATATTTCCTTGCATTTCTATGATGTTAGATAAATACTGTAATAAAATATAACAATACCTTTCCTTCAGTTTTCTTTAGGCATCAGACAAAAGTTACTTTCTTAATTATATTTTTCACCAAACGTATGTCCATGCAAAATAGAAAGGATTATCCAACCAGAGTAGAGACCATGTAATAAAAATTACTGCCAGTGTCTAGGTACAGTATGACTTGCTAGAAAAGCAAATATTCCTTATAAGAATATATAAGATTCCTTTCATGAGGAACCTGCTCTTTTTTCCAGAGGAATCAGTGGCAGAACTGGGACAGGGACACTTCTTAATCTGCAGTGTCTGTGCATCCACAGCTGTTTGCATTTCAAATAGTGTCACTAGTGCTCTCAGCACTGTGTGCCATGGCCTCCGTGGTCATCTTTTGAGACCTTCTTTACCAAAATTAGCACATAAGTTTTAGAATAACCTCTACAATTAATGAGTGCTTTCTAGTGAGAGGGAACCCACCACAAGTGTTGTTAACCTGTTGCAATGGACAGTTACCTTGACTATTAAAAATCTAAACTTTCTTGGATCTCATACTTTGTCTTGCTTGTCTCATACAGCTTCTCCCCAGAATTCCTTTCCAGGTGGTAGATGCTTACAGACTATGATCAAATGATCCTTATCCTCTTTACATGTCTGTCAAACAGAGCTATACATGGAAGTGGATTTCTCCTCATTTTCTTCATTTTAATGAGCCCAGGAATGAACAAGTCAGTTTTCTTCAGCAAAGCTTACGCTCCTGATAGCAATGTGTCAACAGAAAACCCCTGCCATGCTCTTAAACTCTTTTCCAATGCTTTGGAGCACTATTGCCCCATCCACCTCCTATTTTATAACCTATTCTAATACAACTCCTCAAATCGCATTTGACTGCTCTTCTCCTTTGGTTTGACTTTCAGCAAAGCCCACAAGCCTTGAACACAAGAGGAAACAGGGAAGTCATCTGGTTAGAATAATGTGTGAATTAGGGAAAGACCATTATGATTCATAATTTTGAGCAATTCAGCAAGACCCTGTATCTGTGAGTTGTCAGATCAATTCCATAATACAAATACAAAATACAAAGAAGAGAATAAGCTGAAAACATCTGCTAAATATACGGATTTATGCCACCCAGAAAGTTGCCAAATGTTAGATTCCTGCTGAATATTGTTCAGTTATTTCACTGAATTCTAGTCAATGTAATTATGGGCTTTATTAGAGGATTCACATATTGTCTTTATAGCTTCAACATCTATTTCAGCTTTAGCTAGAATTCATGAAAACACATTCCCATTCCTTAAAATGCACTGCATGAGGCACATTCTGGGTCAGAGTCAACTCTCACACAAGTAAATCTGGATTAACAAAATCCACAGAGGCTAATGTACTGGTACTAGCACAAAGCAAGCAGTAAAAATGGACTCACATCCACATATTTTAAGGCAAAGAGCTCCACCTTACCGAACTATACAAAATCCTTGAATCTGGGAGAGAAGAATGCAGGAAATGAAAATAAAAAAATAATGCTCCCCTAAAGAGATAAAAAGGGTAATGACTTAAAAGTTACTTCATTGTTCCATTTTTCTTATAGCAATTACCATGGAAGGGGAAGAGTAGCAGAAGGCTGAAGTTTAGCTGTTTCTCCACTCTCTTGCAATCTCAAAGAATCTGATGTGACAATTCTGTGCTCAGTTGTTTGAACAGCTCAAAACACATGCGAGGCAGCTTAAGGAAGGAAATTAATACAGTTCTCCTAGCTTGTTCATTCGATGGGAAAGATGAATGAAGAACAGAGCCTGGGACACATGTTGGAAAAATGTCTCAGAGCAATTAAGAAAAAAGCCATTTATATAATGTATCACACTAAGCAGCAGGTGAAGTATAAGCAGAAACTGAAAGAAGATATGTTGTTCAAAATCTAAGCATCAATCCAGTACCAGCGATAGTTTGGAGTTGATTCCCAACTGAAGTTTAAAACGGGATTCAGCTGAACTGAATTCCTAATTGCTTCACTCTCAGAGCATGGGTGTTCTAGCATCTGTGGGAGCAAGGAAAGGAGAGAAGACTTTTGTGCTCCCCCCAAGCATTGGTTAGGGTGGTACATGGGCCCATATCACCCGACACAACTGCAGTCACAGGGCTGCATGGCCCCCATTTAGATTAGTCTGCATCTATCCCTGTTCACACTCTCTTGTGAAAGCATTAACATTCACACCAAGGCAACATTTTACACTCATTCTTCTGCAAGTATAAGTACTCACACAAGCTTTGATTTACCACTGGCATTTGTCCTTGTTACTCACAGGCCCCTGTGTAGTATGTGGATATCATCAACCATATCGTCCATGCTACATTGATATTCTTAACAGCAAGCATCCCTGCATTGTATTGTATAGCAAATGCACTCAACAGGGCATTGCATGACTCGGAGCATATCCAGAAAATCTGAATAGTCCACTGACATCATGAAACAGTAAGTGGACTGCTTTCAAAGTTGTTCTCATTATAAACAGATTACTTATATTCATGACCACATTTAGACACTTAAGTTCAAAAACTTTGGCTACATTTTGCGTGAAGCCAACTTCCATAACATTCAGAACACAGCATAGTAACTAGAAAGAAATGTACAGATCATAAATGTACAAACTGTTAAGCACACTGGACAAAGCATCTTTGCTGTCATGCACAACAGATTAGCAGAAAATAATCAAAAGTTTTGTTCTAAGCTGAGTTACTGTCACCCTGCCTGGGTCTGCTGGAAACACAATTGTAACTGCACAAAAATTGGAGAGGTTCCACTAAGATGCGAACAAGAAGGGCTTCTAACCAGAGAGAGAAGACAGAGTATCTGCCAAATGTACTGGCTATGTGGGATAGGAAGAAGCTGCTGAAGGGCTCCTCAGCCTTACAGGTAAGGTGAAAATTCAACTGTTGCAATAAAAATGGCTGAGAAAATATGTCACGGTTTAAATTATCTCGTCTGCCTCAGTGACAGACATTTTCATATAGTGACGGCCACACTATGCAGTAATAGATTTGTATTTCTGAGGTGTATCATGGGAAGGAGCCAATTCATGAAACAGGAACAAAGGAATGGTAATGTCAGAAAAAGCAGCGTTCCAGCTAGCCCAGGAGCCCCCTCTGGTACTGGTCAGTACCAGCCACCCCAGAGGAAGCTGCAAAAAGCCCAAGTGCAGGCAGCAGTGGAAGGGCCTTCTGAAACAGGAAGTTTCTCTTAACTTCTAGTAATGTTACTGGTTTTAATTGTGCATGTTCTCACAGCCCTGTACTCATGCCTAAATCCTTTTTGAAACCTGTTAGTCTTCATCTATGTTACCTTGTTACAGTGAGGTCCAAACATCAGTTATGCACTGGAAAAAACATTTCATTTGCAAATGCATTGCTGCCTTTCAGTTTCACAGACAACTCTCATCGCCACCTAATATTTATTAGCAGTTTACAGTTTACAAAAGCCTTTGTGGTTCATCCTGCCTCTTAGCCACAGGCTTCTGAGAAACATTGTTAACTAATTGAGTGAAAGAGGTAACGACTATGGCACCACTGGTGAATTCAGATTTTTTTAAGAGGCTGTCTACAGCCATGGTTCAGATGTAGCCACAGCCCATGAAATTCCTCACTACAGTTTCTGTCAAGTCTCATGTTCACGAGATGGAGTCAGGATCCCAGCCAGCGATGAGTTTATACCGCCCTTAGCAGTAACATGAACTCCCCATACCATTTCCAAAGAATATAAGGACAGAACTGCAGAAATTAAGATGGCAAGTTTTTACCTTTCCCAAGAGGCAAGATCACCCAAGCAAGTAGCATTCTGCTCCTTGTTTTCCTTGGAGGCAGTTTTAGTGGATAAGATGACTGCAGGTCAACAGCCTGTCTATGGAGACTGAATCCAAATGCTCATTTCATCTAAATGATGAGTTAGTCACATCTCAGTCAAGACTCAAAATGTAACAGGATGCTTCTCTTTATGTCACTTGGTAACACAAAAACTATCTACAGAATACACATAGCCAAAGTAGATGAGTTTGTGCAGTGTTCACAAGCAGAGAATAGCCTTCTGAATATAATAATTTTTTCCAAAAAGCCATCTTTTGCTGAACTAAGTACTCACACTTCTCTCTACAAAAAGAATCATAATGCAGAGGTAATGTCAGCAATGATAAACCATTGACTTTATGAAAATTATTTAGTTTTTAATAATGGAAATGTAAATATATTGTTTAAGCAACTACAAAATTATATACATTGAAAATGTTTACTTTTCAGGATTTTTGATTGTTTGTTTTGAGGTTGGTTGGTTTTCATGAGGCAAGCTTTCTTCTAGTCCTTTTAACTTCCTGACTGCCAAGTCTACATTATAAGCAGGGTCATATTGTTGAAGGACAATCCCACTGTAATCAATACAACATCATGATGGCAACCAATGTCCCTAAGGCAAAAACAAGTATCTCTGTTGGAGTAAACTCTCCCAGGACATTGAAAAGGTTAAAAACAAACAAACAAACACACACCTTATTCTGAAATCTGATTTTAAAAAATCCTACAAGGAGAAACATGGAGAAGGAAGTTTGTTTTATGGAGAATACCAGGTTAAATATTTTGGGAAATATCCAGGCACACATAAACAGTCATTCTTTATGATCTTCAAAGATACAGAAAACAGACCAAGTTTTTTAATTCTGCTCTTCTGGAGTCTTATTTATCAGCACAAACCAGCTGTGTCAATAGGACAGTGCTGAAGATGTCTCCCACTGTTGTCTTACGTCTAAGGTCAAGTGTTTTGTATCCTTTGCTGTACTAGGTGATTAACAAAACAAAGTTTTAGCTGTAGACAGCTGGATGCTTACTGTGTTGCAAGCACTGGTGGTTATTCTTGTCTTTGATTATACGAATTGACTTTGGTTTCAACAATAGTTGAAAATTCTGTGGAACTGGACAAACTACAAATAGATTGCTCCGAGTTTCCTGTTTTCATTCCGATGTGTACAAATTACCTCAACATGCCCTTTTTTTCTGAAAACACTAAGGTCTGAAAGAAACTCTTGTTATATTGTTGCCACTTAGGTTTCACTGAGCCTGCATTATCTACTCACAGCTTTAATGACTTCCTGCAGAGAGAGGCTCTGTAGAAGTCTTGGCAGCAGGGCTAAGAATAGCATTAAATGCAAGGTTATCTAGGCATTACACTCACTGTAACATGCAATTAACTCTCCTCTTCCATTTTCATTACACAATTATTCATTAATGTCAATTTAATTTTATGCATTGTTCTACATGACCGAAGGCTGATTACGGGCCTTTTCACTCCAATATCCCAAGTTAACTGGTGCCAGCCTCTCTCAGGGCTGCCTAATTGCAATTTAGCCCAGACAATTCCTCCCATTTTTGCCCTCCAGTAATGGAACAACAGATCATGGCCAGGTAAAGATTTTAAGGTGGAAATAAAGCCCAAGCCTGAGTAGCACTGAAAATGGTGGAGCCCTGTCCCTCCCTTCCCTTTAACATCTCACATTTTCTGAATTGTTGTTTAGTGTAGCTGCCAATGTTATAAAAAACTCATAACTGAAATTGGCCTCTGCACCCTCCCAGGGATATGTCCGGTTATGTAACACTGCTTCAACACAAAAACAACATTATGCATTGTAAAGACTCAGTACAGTGTATATTTAATTGATTTGTTCAACAAGAAGGCAGCCATCCTATGGTCCCTCTGTTCATTGAATTTGGTTTGCCTCACTGGTTAACTTTTGGCAAAGTTTTGAAAAAGTTTTTAAGCATTTTCATGTTTGAACTGCTTGTACTTTATTTGGTTCAGCTCTCTGAAAAACTATTCTTTATCAGATATTTTTCTTAATGAAAGAATGCAGAAAGTCTTGCTCTTAGAGCAATACACATTGCAAGCTTTTTTCACTGCAAACCACTTAATAAGCCACCTTAAAAAGCCAGGATATAAATATAGCCAAAAACAATATAGATTCTTACACATCATCTTCTTCTAGTAATTTGCATTGTACTTCAAATCTGCACAAGCAGCTCATCATTACTTTTTTTCAGTTTTACTGGCAGACTGTAGCCTAAAATAAGATTTAAAGAATGGCTAAGACATAAGCTATATGCTTTTCTATTTCCTCCAAACCATGTGAGCCTGTATGTCTCAGATTAAAAAATCCCATTAAAAATCAGGAAATAATTCAGTGTCCTCTACCTGAGTGAGTTACCGGTTTTATTTCAGAAGAGGGTTTGTATGAGGTCTTTTCCACACACCTGGTAGTAAGACTGTATGATGAGACATGCTTTAAACATTGTCTGATGCCTAAGGGTAGGCAACAAGCTGCTTCTTTTAAAGCAATAATGAGAAAAAACAAGTTATATGCATTACAGCACTCCTTCCTCTCCTTTCTTGCCACCGTATTTAAGGCTGTGTCAGCATTCTCACTTGAAACCCCTGTTTTCAGGGGCTTTATAATTCAGTTGTAAAAATGAGTTCCAAGCTGAAACTTGGCATGTAAGCTTTCAGCCTAAGAGCAAGTATTTTTTACAAATTGACAAAAACAAAATCCTTTTGGTTGTTTTTAGGTTGAAAAGGCACTTTTCTCCCCCACCCAAACTGTAATGAACTGGCTGTGCAGTTTTTGTACACCTATAAATAAAAAGCATTTGCAGGATCTCAGCCTATTAAGTGGACTTGGATACTTTTGGTAGTTGCTTTTTGAAAGCACTCAATAACTCAAGGCTGAAATATAAGCTCAATGACATATGTACATTTTTAATTATTTTATTGTATCTCTTGTTATTCTTTACTGCGTTAAGTTTCATGGTGATTTAAATCCATGGAATAAATGTTATTAAGCATGCAGAATACTCAGCTCTAGTGATCTGTTAGATCAGAAACTCTGCAAGCCAAATTTGTCAATGGTATAGCCACATTTATTGCAAAGGAGTCATACAACGGCTGCTTAAAAATGCATAAACATGTATTTAACCAACTAAATGTGAATGGATATGATGAGGTTCTTATAAACCGTGACGCAATAAAATATATTTTAAAACTCCCTAAATAGGTTTTAACTTAATTAGGTCAATATGTGTGTTTAAATCTTATACTTATATGATCAGGTCAATAACTGGTATTTGGGGGATTTTAAAACATAGATTTTTAAAGATTTTAATTATTTTTTTTTTTGACAAAAGGCAAAATAAAAAAACCTGCAGCTTTTTTTATACCTGCAGGCTAAGGTATAAACCAGACAGGGTCAAGAAATTAAAAGTGAAGGCTGACATTATGCTTCAAAATTGCAGAGGGCCAAACACAGCATGGGAGGTGTCAATGCTGTACATGCTGTACTGCCCTGATGAATTGCACAAGTAAAGGATAAAGTGGGAAAGAGTTAAAACAAGATTTGGTCTAACTTTTGATGACTGTGTTTCTGTCACGGCTTATATTGACCTGGACCTTTTATTTTAAATTAGGATTCTTACACTTCCGTATTTTGTTTTGAATTCAGCTTTTGATTCTAAATGCACACAGATTTTAACAGCCAAACTTGTTTGATACTTCGATTTTTTGGCCTTAATTTATAAGTTGCCAATAGTTTACTGCCTTCTAAAGCTTTTTGATTCATGCTCTGTTTGCTTTCCCTCTGTGAGGTTTATGGCCATGGGACCTAATTTGCTGGTTTCATTATGTATGTTAGACAAAATCTGTATTGCTAACAGGGCTCAGTTTGGGTCTGAAAGTTTTATTTCTAAAGTTAAACCATTACCGTGTAACAAATAGTTACTCAGAAAATGTACTTGCATCTGTCAGTTCCCTGAAGTCGACAACTGATTTGAACTTTCTGTATTTAAACTAATTTAATCATGCAATAACATTACAAAGCAAACTGAGCCAGTGCTTATTGCAGTGCACTGCATAGGCCTTCATGCACAACTTTCTAGGAAAACAGTTTCTTAACCAACACAAAGCAAGAACTGCCAGTGGTGAGGAACAATTTGGTTGGGATTAATGAAACAGGGAAGGTTGCACAATGGGCCCAGTTCCCCTTGAAAGTTTATGTGCCAGCTTTTCTCTTGATGTTTTTGGCACGCTGAAACACATGCAATGCATGGATACAGGGTACGTGTCTAGGATCCTGAGGCTTGGAAGGATACTACCTATGTATAATCCTGGGCTTTTACCTACAAAACCAGTAAAAAGTATTGCAGCTACTCACGTCTGTTTATGGTATTTTTAAACTAGAATTTGAATTTCCGTAGATCAGACAAAAATTCATGATGAACATCTTACTATCACAGATATTTGAGTAAAGTACTCACCAAGTGAATGTTAAAGGAATGTTAAACAGTTGAGAATAGCAAAACCAGATAAAATCATGACAAAGCTACAGGTATACCTCTGAAGTCCAATGGCTGTGGAAAGGGAGTCCTAAAAGTTTAAACATAATTATCCGGCACCTAAATACTAACCTCCAAACCAAATTTGGCTGGAAGCAATTTGGGGTTTGACAGCTGGTGGCCACACATTATCTTCCCTGACAGAGCAGTCTACCATGTAGTGCTTAGACTTGCCTGAGCTGAACATGCATCTTGCACATTTTTGCAGCCAAGATGGGAAGGGGCCACAGTGGTCTGCAGGTGGCAGCTCTGGTGGGTGACTCAAAATGGAGCCTCCAAGTGGCTGAGCCAGGATGACTTCTGCAAAGTCAGTCTCAACTGGAAATGCTTCTCCATAGCTTCTGATAGGAGCAGATTGGTTTTTCATGGGCTAAAATTCAGAGAGGAGGGAACCAGCTTGCCTTATGATTATTCATACTATTGTTTAGGTTTTAGACTATATTCAGGTACTGGACATGCTCCCTGCTAAGGCAGCTTTTGCAAGTATGCTGGCTGTTCAGTTTGCCAAGCATATGTGAACAGTTTAAAAAATGAAATAACTGTTTTGTATTAAAACATATATTTATCCCCCCCCCCCAAAAAAACCCAATTGTTTTTCATTATGGCTTGCTTGCATGCCAACCTTCATTTGAACGAATAAAGATATTTTTTAGGTATAGGATTTAAAAAAATAGCATTATAGTTACGTAAAATCTATGCTCCTGTAATTTAAAACAATGCTACCCTGGAGTTTTAGACTTTCCAAAATGAGGATTTATAATGAAACACCTGACAAAACCTTAACATACAGATACTAATAAGTTATTCTGTAAACAATGGATCTGATTCAGATTTTTTTAAACTACCATATTTAGCCTAGTGTGACTTCACTGACTCCAGTGGAATAGTTTCCCCCATTTACCTTGTTGTGAGTGGTTGCAATCATGCATGGTATATGGTAAACACATGTTGGAGGATCTGTACAGATTACTCTCTTTTTAAGTTCTACATTGACAAAAATGGATAGTAGATGAAGTGAGGTCTCTAATGAGTTAGCCAAAAAACCACTTAATGAATAAAAATAAATGTGTGTTACTTCAAATGCCATTGTACTCTGTATTTTTACCTTATAGCTGTTCAGTTTTCTCAGCCCCCCCGCCCTCTGACATTAAATCTGCCCAGCATTCTTGACAACATACTTTTTGGTTTTGGTATAATTCGGTCATTTTACTATTAGGAAAATGGGTTTATAGAAATAATAAGTTCTATTTAGAGTTAGTGTGGCATATAAGCAAATGGCAGTTGTTCAGCTATTCTGAAAGGTTAAAATGGCTCACTGAGGTATTATTGCAGCTGTTGTAGGCCTTGTAATGGCCATAGGTGCTGAGTCAGGGAAGGACTTTGTGTCACAGAATCCTGCTCTAGACTGTAATTCTAATGAAGCTCATGACAAGGAGATAGCTGCTGGGGTGAGAAGGTACAAATAGAGCTGGTAACTTCGCTGTCTGAGCTAGAGCCCAACTCAGAATCAACTGCATGAGGACACATTTGCACTAGAAGAATGACAATGGGAGGGAACTAAGCATGTAGTTGCTTCCAGTCATGTAAAAAAACCCTATAAATGAAGTGAATATTTGGCACCTAAGTAGGTGTCATAAATTTCCCTCAAAGTATTTTCTGCTAAGGGCTGGGTTGTGGGGGTTTTTTTTAGCTTTGCAGGATGGCTCAGATCATCTCATTTACTGACTAGCTGAGTAACAACTTAAGATCATTTAACTAATGCAAGACGACTCCAAAATACATTGAAAACCTGAAAGATGACAGTTATCTCTGTGCCCTGGATTTTGTGTAAATATTAGAAGGAAGATTCAGGAATTGGGTAGGATACCACACTTTTCGTTTGGATAACGTTTACTTTATGCTTAGAAAGAATGTTTACTACAAAACGTGTATTCCTGACACATTTAATTGGGGGCATTTTAAAAATTCAGCAAATCAATCAATTGCTAATAGGGCCCTGAATTACAAGTGGGCACTGCATATGCCAACTTTACATCATTTCTTCTACCAGTTGAATCACTTTAACTGCCATCACCCCATTATCTCTTTGTGACACAACGTACAGCTTTTGAAATGCAGTGGCAAAGTTTTCAGTAGACCAGTTTGACTGGTATTCAATGAATACCTTATTCAGCTGATCTACCATTTTCTGCCCTGTAACAAATTTTATCTTCCTAGTTATTTTAGCGGAAAAGAAGCACACTGCCAGGTATAGTCTCCCTTCAATGCATGCATGCATCTCCCATTAACTCTAGAGGGAATTATGCACACACATCAGGAGAAAAATATACCCCATAGTGATAATGGCTTGCATTTATATAATGCCTTTTATTCCAAAGCACTTTTCAAACTGCTCTATTGCTAATCTGATTAGAAGCTCCATCTGTAGAGTGTACCTCCATTACTCTGCTCTGCTAGCAAGCATAACATTTTCAACATGGTCTGTGAAAACCCTTTAAAAAGGTGTCACCATGTATTTATGCTCAGGTTTTTTATTAGTGGTGATCACTTCTCTTCTTTCCTTCTCTTCTTTTATGCACAGTAAGTTGTAAATGCACACCTTTGTTCAATTTTTGCTGTGGTCTGCAAAATCCACAATAAAAAACGGAGACCACACAATATGGCATGAGACATCAAAAAACCATTTGGTTTTGCTCTCAGTGAAATCACTTGCCAAATCACCAATGATTTCACTGGCGCCCATCACAGCCTGGACCTCAGAGGTATTAAGAAACTGACCCATTTTTACCACAAATTTTCATTAATGTATAATACATATGGAACTAGATAAAGAAACACTAGTTTACAATATAGGTCCTGAGTACAGGGAGATGATCAGTATCTTAGCAGTGAGGAAAGAATTTTTCATCAAATGAGAAACTTATTTCATTCTGTCAGCTGTGGCAGGGCTGCGAGTCACTGGTCTGCCAGGAACAGCTGCATGTCCAGGATTTTGGCATCCAAGTAACAAAGGAGCACTGTACATTATTTCATCTACAATAATATGCCTCAGTCTCTCTGAGGCAACACACAGAAGGGAAGACTGAAGTGCCCTTCACAGCAAAGCCTACCCGTGCAACAAAACCTAGCATTCGGAGGCTGTGGGGCTGGAAGGGATGAGGGAGAAGGAGTAACATATCCTCATGGGTAAGGGCTGCTGAAAATTACACCATACTTTTGTGTCTCCAAAATAGAGCCTAAGTGTGTTTCATAGGTGTACAAGCCATCTGCTTGTCTTCCAAGGGTAAATTTTACCCGCTGCACTTTAAAGATTCATGTTCATTGCTTTTACAGTTACCACTGAGGTCTAATTCACATGTTGGGATGGTAGCAGCAAAAGAAGAAAAACTTTTCATGTAATATCCATTACACAACCTCTTCTCCTCCCACTCCGTCCCCATACACCTAACGTATTCTTATTTCATGGATGGAGATGTCTTTAATAATGTGATAGGGAATCCAAACGGCCACCCTGATACACCAACAGAAACAACACATTTCACAGGACATCTTCCTCAGTGCTTTCCAGCGATTTCTTTTCCTTAAGAGGGTCTCATTATTGTGTTTTATCTTTGCCTGTTAGTGTAATTTTAATTTATCATTAAGTAACATTTTTGCTTTTTAACATAAAGTATTCAGTGTGCTTGATGGAGCAGCGCTTCATGGAAAGTTAGTTCCTTCACAGCAACAACTGTTTGGAGAAGAGGAGTTTATTAATTTATCAGAGCCTTATGTTCAATTTCAGATTTTTCAGCTTAGGAACCAACAATCAGCTGCACCTGTTACCAATTAAAGTATTAATGGCACATCAATCAAAGAAAAATCACTGCAAAAGGAGATTACACAAGCTCTGTACTCATGTCATTTCTTTGGAAGTTATCTTTTATTTCCAAAAAGAAATTAAATCCATAAACTATATACTAAAAACCCTGAGCAGGGCTCCTGCTACAGTGCTTGCAGTAACTTTGCCTCTGAAACCATGGGGGCAAGATCTTTTTCCGCTGAAGGAACTGGGTGCCCTGTATTTAAAAAGTAATAATGTTGCTTTAAACGCAGAGGCCAGCAGGACCCTGTTAATGTTTTTATGGAGCTTGACAAAAGTTAATTACTAGGTTTGCAAAAAGCCCGTGAAGCACAAGCATGGCGCAAGATTGATGGAATCTCCCTGCTCCTTGCAGGTTGCTGCCTCTCCCCACGATGGGGAAGGCACTGCGGCAACAAAGGCAGAGACACTTCACACAGGATGTCTACTTTCATCATCAGTTCTCTATAGAAAAAAAACATTATCATCTCCAATTAATAGGAAAAAGTGACAGGAGCAAATGATGCAGCTGTCGTAGCACAGCCAGTCTACTAGTGTCACCGGCTCCATGCCATATCGTTTGTGAGGCCCGGGCACTCACTCAGGTCACCCCACGTCACATCTTTACCTCTATAACCAGTGTTGCTAGGATAGCGCATATACGTTTGCTAAGGCCTTGGGATTACATCGGAGAATAATTTTTCACTCTTATGTAAGTTGTATATACAATGTGTATCAACATCATTACTTTACGGTACCTTTTAAACCTGCCAGAGTTCAAAGTTGCTCTTTGGTAAATGAAATTTCCTAATTGTGTGCTGGAGAGGATGTATTTTTATCAAGATAAAAAGCTTGCAAGAAAAGTCCCTCTCAGGCAGATATGCTGAGCTGATTTATTTTGGGGTGCCCTATTTTGCTGTTGTTTTCAGGTTGGCAGCCTCCCAGAATTTAACTAAGGCATATTTCTCTAAAGTATGAGGTGTTCTTTTCACACAGCATGTTAATGGCCTATAATCCCAATTTTCTCAGCGTACGTACTTGACTTTGTTGTTTTTACCCTTTTCCCATTTTTAAATTGCAACGTATTAGAAAGGTTTTTAACACTTAAAATGCTACTAAAAATCTAAGAGCGTCTGTCAGATTCCTTCCTCTTGTTTGCTTCAGAAAGTGGTGCTTTGATTGTCCATTAGAGAGTTGTTTACATTTCTCCAAAAGCTCCATTTAGTTTTCCTGACAAGGTGGAATAAGTGACTGGCTGTGATGGATAGAGGCACCTGTCCTAATGGCTGCTCAAACTGTGCCCACTAGTGCACGTTACATTGATAAATTGACAACAGTTGGGACATGCTCTGCTAGCAGCAAGAATGAGGCTACTAGGACAAACACAGGCGGTTAGACAGTCTGTTTTAATATTCTTGGGAAAGGTATACAGACTTCTAATCTAACACCCAAACAGCTGCAGTGAGAAATTAGTGCGCAGGCAGAATTTCTTTGTTACCTTGACATTAGCATTGCTAGTTAGCCTGGAAGTATGTTTACAGTAAAATATTTCCCAGTCTCCTAGTTCATACACCTGCAGTACCTGCATTTGGCATGCTAATTAAAATTGCATTGCAGGATTTTACTCATGCCTTTGCCTCTCTTCCTAGGTTTCATCTTCCTTTTTGCAGATGGCTTGACTATTTTTATTGATTTATTTGCTAAACCCAAGCCACATTTATCAGTCTTCTGTCCTATTGGCAGAAAACCACCAAAGTTAAAGACGAGTGTCAAGAAAAGTTCCAGGTACCAGTTGCAAGATAAGGGATGAGAAATGTGAAAAAGGTTTTCAGTTCTTCCTCCCTCACATCCCCCATTTAATGAAGAATTTAGGGATAGGATAGTCTGACGGACAGAAAGTATTGAGGCCTTCTCCTTATTGGAAGGAGCAACAACTGCGATATGAAGGTACAGATACCAGCCCGGCACCCTGCCGCTGGGCGCTGTAACCAGTGAGCTGTCACATCCAGAAACCCCCTTTTGCCTTGGGCCCCTCGTGACTGGCAGTTCCGGGACTGACCCGGGCTTCGCAAGGGAATGGGCTGAAGAGCAGATGCAGAGTTTCATTATTGTTTCTTTCCTCCCACCTCCCCTTATTCCCAGTCAATTTGCACTTATCGCTAACAGAAGTGGTATCTCTACTCCAGCTGGACTGACTGAGTTCCAGAAGCCACAAAATTCCCCCGAATTTATCAGTGATAAGCTTATTTTAAACTAAGACTAATCTAAAGGAACAAACGACCATGGAGAAAACACTACAACTTAATGCAAAGCTATAAAAATGGATGCACAAGCCAAAGAAGAAGTATGGACATAATAATGCCTCTCAGAGCCTTGCTTTTAAATGGCCTAGTTACTGATTTTATGATAAGGCACAGTTTGCCTTTCTGATTTGCATGGATAATGAAGCAATTAGCAGCTATCATATATAAAACATGTTAATTCTTCATTAGACACCAAACAAAATGGCATAATGCTCAACATATAGTGTGGAAGCTCCAGTTACTTGCCGCCTCTATTTCCATGCAGCTTTGATGGGAACCCAGTTGGTGCATGCATTTTGCTCCATCAGATGATGGTGAGTTTGCTATGAAACTTTGATGGGCTGGCAGTGGGCTCCCCTCCCCACCCTCTTGCTGCTACTAAACTTCTTTTCACATTATAATTTTTGACATTGGAAACAGCTACTTGTACAGTATCACAATAGCAAAGCAACAATTATGTGGGGTCTGGTATTTCTCATGCAAATTATAACAAAAAAGAGAAAAATTCCAGAAAACCTGCCCTCTTAACAGACCAGTTTTTGTGTTCAGAACACAGCCTGTACTTTTAAGGTCGTGAAATTAAAACATAAAGGGCTAAATATACAAAACAGTTTCTCTAAAGAGAAGAGGAAAACATAGCATAAGAGACTATATTTCAAA
Source organism: Gymnogyps californianus (assembly GCF_018139145.2). NCBI lineage: Eukaryota > Metazoa > Chordata > Aves > Accipitriformes > Cathartidae > Gymnogyps > Gymnogyps californianus. The sequence goes on along the minus strand of NC_059478.1, from coordinate 19,250,228 downwards.
CAATTTGTCAGGAATACTTTTCTAATGACTTTATGCTGAAAAGATTAAATGCCTAAATTTAAATTTGGAAAATTCTTCAAGTAAGGACAGTGTAAGAAGAGAGAGACAGCACCATATAGGTATTTCTTACATTTATGTTTGCAAAAGAATTACAGAGCTGCATTGGAAGATATGAATTAACCTGTTCCCATGTGCTTTGGATAGTAAGGGCACATGGCATTTGTCATATCCCTATTGGACTAGCATGTGTAATAAAAACAGATAACCAGGACAGGAAAATTAGTATTGGGACCAAGCCCATACTTTATTAGCAGCTCTTTCTTTTTTCTTTCTTTTACTCTCTTTCTACAAATACAAACAAGCCCTGTGAAAGTATCACAGTAAGGGAGCACTAAATTAAAAAAGTCAACCACAATAGCATTAGCATTAGAGGTTACAACAAATGCAATCATTGCTGGGAAAAAATCCTAAATGCATGCATCTCCACAAAGAACTTTGAAACAATGACTTTACTCCATAGGGAAATGCTGTGGTATATAATACAGTATCATTACAATAAAAAAGGAGCCATGAGGCACATCACTAAAAGAGAAAACAGATCAAAACAAAACAGAGAAGAAAAGCAAGCAGCTTATTGTGTCTCTGCCAAGGGTGAAGTAAACAGTGCCTGTTTCAAAATTCAGACCCCAATGTCTGACCAGGAGTAAAACTGCCCATTAGAAAACAGAGTCAGGAAAGGTTACTGACATTTTGAGTGCCTAGTTTCTTTATGCTTTTCCCTTGCACAAAGAAAAGCAGTTCTGAGTGCCCATATTCGTAATAAATCCCATTGTTAAAGGAAAATAATTTTACAAATTCCCTTTTACATTAAAAATACTCTTATCATAAACATGGAACATACTGTGTACAGGCAGTCTGTCTGACTTATAGCAGCTCAGTTCAGCCTGTGCAAGATAACCAAGAGTAATGGTTTTTGATAATCAGGCCACAGTATTAATATAACATGAACCATAAATGCTTTTGTACTACATCTCTGGTTAAGCTACCAAATCTCATTGGAATATTAAGGAGAAAAAGCTATATTCTGCTTTCTGTTCTAAATTGCAAAACGTGCTTCAGAGCATTTCTACAGATTCCTCTTTTGAACAGACACTGCAAAAGCGAGTATGTGGTACAGGTGATTAATGGATGTATCTCTTAAATAAACCTCTGATCCTTAGTATCCAGTTCAAGCTCAAATGTTGCTTGCTGGGTCAGAGTTTTGGTTCCATAAAACTTAGCTGTGGGATTTCAAGTGTCAGTTATGCTGGCAGGGGTCAGTCTGCCTGGGAAAGTGGAAGTCAATTGCTCTGGGAGGAGAAAACTCCATTTGGATAGCTTTCATCAGTCCTCTGCTTCTATAGCATTAGTCTGAAGGGACTCATTTTGACTGATGCCAGTTGTGGAGAAACTCTAAATTATGCCCATTTTCATCAATGTTATCAATAAGAAATACATAAAAAAGAAACACTATTGATGTTGAGATCTGGGGAGTATTTTACAGCGCATCAGAATAAGGTGACTCAGAAACATAGCTTATGTTAAACATACCGCTATTTAAAAACACAAACCATACACGTGTTACTACAACTAGATTTCATATTAGTATTGGGGAATGATAACTACAAAAACATGAACTTTCCACAGAAGCAGTGTCTCCATAGTATCATGCTTACAATAACCCTGCTGCCATAAAATAAATAAATATATATAAAAAATATATATAAAAGCACAAAAATTTCTTTTGATTTAAAAAAATTAAATTCTGTTTGAAATATACTGTTTATTATTTGAATTGCTTATAAGCCAATTCCACATCAATGGCTGGTGGAGTATAAATCAAATAACAGAGTTGACTTTCTTCGTATTTTGCATTTACTTCTGGTGGGTGAAACAGAAAGCCAAAGTCCACTCCGAACCACTTTTGATCATTAAAAAAAATCCATGGCAATTTTAACAAGAATACGGGTGTTAAATTAATCACAGTGACCTGGCCAAATTCCAATTCTGGTAATTACATCCTGCATACCTAAAATTCCCCCTGCAGTTTCAACTGGAGAAGTTATTCTTCACTTTTCCTCTTAAAAAGCATTGTACATAGTGGTGCTGCTAACATAACTTTTGGTCCAAAAAGTTTCATTTCAATTGCAGGCAAATGAGCTGAAGAACTTTTGGGTCTTTTTAGACTAAAGGTACCTTAAAAACATAACTGTTCTGGCATGTTACTTTATCCAACTATTTTTTTCCCTCATAACGTACATATTTCTTCTACCCGCTGAATGCAGCGGGAGCATCTATTTACCCATCACTTCTCTAGTTAAGAAAACCTTACCTTTGCCTTCCACAGCCCTAACCTGGAAAATCAAGCATCCCACTCAGTTGACATGGAGTCAGGTGAAGAAATGCAATGAGCATCCTCACAGTCTCTCCAGACAAATAGCAAGAAAACTCACTCGGGGTCTTGGATATGGGTCTTAGGAAGTGCACTGCCACTCGCTGCCTCTGCTCTTTCAGAAACAAACAAACAAAAGGACTAGGATTCCCTCTCTACTCTTAGAAACCAGAAAAATGGCAGGCATGGCAACAGTGCTAATCATTCTTCCTTTCCCATCAGTAGTTACATATAATAATTCGAAGTCCAGTGTGTATCTAACCAATTAACCAGAAAGATTTGGATAGAAACCAACTGTGAAAGTCATCATTAATTTTTAAAATAACTAAACTATTAGGCCTTATGGCCTGCCATCATTATATCAGAATCCTTCATGTAGTCACTAGAAAAAGGCTCTTACTTGCTTTTATGGAAGGATACAGGATATTATACATAAATAGATGTATACGTAGAAAGACCAAAGACAGCGAGTAAGGGACCAATAACAGACTACACTGAATCTATCAGGCTGGCATCTGCCGTGTCGAAAGAGAACATGTCCATTAAGGCAAGACAAATACAGGGGACAGGGAGACACGCAGATGCTGGGCTGCTCCAGGCAGGTAAGAGTAGGCATCTGTCACTCTGCCACTGCAGCAGCCTCCTCTGAGCTGGCCCTGCTGGCTCCTCTCCAGGTAAGCTGCTTTCTGAGCCGAGGACAAATGTATATTGTACAGAAGGCTGGCTGGAGTTTTCCAAGTTACTATTAAGGCATGTTTTGTAGGTGATAACGTCTCTAAGTGTAACAAGCAAAATATTATGAATTGATTTCGGCATGAGCTATTCAAGATAAGATGGAATAGGAACAGTGGCTGAGGCAGAAGTGTTTAAATGAGACACAGGGTCTGTTCCTTGCTTCTGACCTCTGTAGATAAGCAATAAAATTATACGTGGCTGCAACAGTATTCTGTGTCAAGAGTATTAAGTGGACAGCTTCTAATTACCTTTAGCTCATAAAGCTAAAGAGCTTGATCTATTGCTTAAAAGCTTTTTAGTTCAAATTATTTTAATCAACAATTCTATTTTTAGCAGTTGTTTCTAAGATGCTTTTCCAGTAAACGGGGGTGGGGGAGAGAGAAGGGGGGTTGAGGGTCTGGTTAGCTAGCTGGCTCACCTCCCAGGATGCACAACCTTAAAGTCCCCAGCTCAGTAAGAATCTGCTGATGTAAAAATGAGATAAAGGCACTGAAGTCTGGGAACCCTACAGCAGTGGCCATATTTTCTAGAAATCTTTTTTCCCTCCAATTGCAACAATGTCCAATAATATCTAATGTATTTCTGTCAATGTGGTGGGACTCAGTGTGAGGAGGACATTAATGCTCCCTTGCTTTTCTAAGCTCGGTTTCAATTCCTGGCAACATTTTCCTTTTATATGTCCCTGTTCATGGCGTAGGGAGCTAAGATAGGAACCCCTTGACAGGTTAGCTATTGGGCATGAAGAATCCAAGAACCATGGAGAGGGGACGAATGGCAGATGATGTTGGTAGTAAAAACATATTGCTTGGTTGCACCTTCTCCCTAATGAAAGAAATGGCTCCAGAGAAGGGCAGTTTTGATACATTCCACGATCCCTCAGACTCTGGGAAAAACAACAGTGAGAGGGAAGCGAAAAGCCATACAACAACTTCTGAAACTCTGCCACAGGATGCTAGGAGTACAAGTCATCCACACAGATCCAAGACTGTTTTCACTAACAAAACTTTTATTAAAGGCTGCAATTTTATTCTTGGGACCAAATTTAATAATCCAACAGTCTTGAACCTCCTCATGCTTTTGGGGTATTGATTAATCCCTTGATGCTCATTTGGCTAATATGCATGTGGGCTGTTCATGTACTAATCTTCATAAAATTCGGACCAGAACTGTATCAAGCTATTAACTCACTACAGCACAGGCAATCTAATGAAAATATCCCCATATGTCATAAGTCAGATATTAAAAAGAGAAAAAAAACAACAAAAAAATCATGGACTCCATGACTCTCATGAGACTATGAAAAAGATTCATCCTTAGCTATAATAGCAAAAATGACCTTGGCACAGGGCATTTCCTGAAGAACGAAGGATTGGCTGGGGTTAATGGCCTACAGCTTTGCCTGAGGCCATCAAGTCTCCCAGTCAGTCATTAATCCCCCGGAAGTACCCTGGTGCCTTGATCATTTCTACTTAATTAAAGTCGGCGATCCCCAGGATGCCTCCATTTCACCAGGAGACTCTTTCTAGTTACTTCAAGGAATGTGCCTCTCAACTCCCTCCCTCCGTTTCTCTGTCTCTTTCTCAAGATATTTGACATGACATGTTCCAATTTCCTTTTTAATGGCCAATGTTTAATATGGCTTACAAATAATTATTTTTTCTTTCATCTTTGACATGAACCCTTAGTCCAAAATTGAAAAATTAATTCTTTTTTTTTTTTCAAGGGAAAAATACATCTGTGGTTCCCACATGAGGAACATTGAACCCAAAGTAAATAACTACCAAAGTTTAAAGAGCTTCCATCTTTAAAACAAACAAAAACCAAAAGCAATACATCTAAGTGAGGAGAAAAAACAGAATTATGCTGTGGGGATGAGCAGAAATCACACAGGATGATTTAATGAAAAGTCAAAAATGAGAATCTGCTCTTATTGCCTTTTTTCCCCATCCAAGTCTCTAAGCCTGGAAACACTTACCAGCGAGTTAATTTAATGATTATCAGCAGCCCCACAGACTTCAGTGGAACTACGCGTATGCAAAGAGGTAGGCACTTGTGTTTTCAGGACCAAAGCCTACATTTACACAAAATAAAACAAACAAGCTGGAAGGGCCACCAGTGTAGCTCTCTTTAGAGAAGCAATTGCATCCCACCTACACTCTGTTAACAGCCTGTTTCAGGCTACAAAATACAGATCTAGATTTTTAACATTTGAAATTTCAAATGGTGATCTGAAAACAGGCTACATATTAAAATATACATTCTTACATACATATGAAAATTAAGCTACAGAGTTAGGCCTGCATCACATACAAGAGACTGAGACGCATTCACTATTCCAAAGATCTGATAACCCAAAGTCCTGATCTTTCAAATCTTTGGTATCCCATGCAGTAGGAGGCTGCAGTGCCTCCTCAAATTAGTATCCACACTTAAACCTGTACTTACTGCTCATGGTCTATGCACCTGATGGTTTTGTGTAATTAAAATTCCATTTTGAACTTTGCAGCCTACTTCTACCTCTGTAACAGGCTGCACCGATGCTATAGATAACACTTCCCTGTGGCTGCCTAAATTCGAACCAGGACTTTAACTTTGTAAAGAAAGCCAACGGCTACCCAAGACAACAGCAAAGGAGGCTTTACAGTAGCCTTTCAAAACTCTACAGTGCAACAGGTCATGATAAGCAGCTGCTTTGGCAAAACAGCAAATATTACAAGTATGTGCATGTGTGTATGGTCCACCACACACAATGGACAAATAAATATCTATATATATGCGCACACACTATACACTTGGGGTGTGAGTGTATACAAAGAGAGACAGAGAAGGCATCTATAATTTTATAATTTCTCAATACTATCACAGAATGAGACTATAACTAGACTGATTCATTACCCTAGCAATTTTGCAGAACAACCTGACAAGCTTGTTGATTCCTACACAGTCAGAATGTTCCATAAAAATAAGAAAATAAAATTGTCATGATAGTCATATGTATTGAGTCAGTGTTACTAATACTTTATTTCATGCAAGTCAAATACAATGACTTAGCAAGTTAGACTGTGAATCCAAATGCATATACACATTGCATCATAACTGGCTACTTCACAGTCAGCAACAGCTTAACTGAACTTTGAGTGCTATCAGTCTGATCACAAATGTAAATTTTTCTCTCCTGATTACGATAGCAGTGACCCATAATGGTTTTCGGATATTTTTGTAATTATTTGACACTGTTCAAAATGTTTATGGCTGCTATAAAAACAATTATTATTAATTATTCCTACTGAAATAGCCTGTAGGAGTCCCAGTTCCTGGAAAGAATTGTGTGGTAGAATTTCCTAGTCACACCTAAGAAAGCTCACATGTGCATTGAATTTACAAGTTATTTAATTATACTCAGATCACCACCTCTGTGATTCTTCAGCAACATCATGGAAGTTATAGTTATCATGGGTCCCTTTTAAAATTGCCCTTTCAGGATATAAGTAAGTCTTGACAAAGTCTGCCCAATCTTTTTATTATTTCAAGTTTGACATCACTAATACAGGAGGTACAACCCGCTCCAAGGAAGGACAATTACGCTATAATGAAGATGTCCAGATGTTGACAAACATAAAAGGAAGAGATAATTTAAAGTTTCAGCAGCTGCAGGTCTGAATCCAAACTTTCTTTTTCAGGATACAAACTTTTTCATCTGCTATTTTGGTTTATAAACAACAAGCAAAATGAGCCTATGCTGAATAAACCACCTCAGTGTTGAATTTATCAGGATGGCTGAAAGAGCTTTATGCCTCCCAATCAGCACTAGTCAGAAAGAAGTACATCCCCACATAATGTGGAATAATTGCAACCCTGAGATGGCTTCCATCTCTGAATAAGTACATCCTGTTATATGACTTCTAACTGTTCATATTTTATTTGCTGCTCACCTTTTAACGATGATGCTTCTGTTACAATGGAATGAGCTAGGGAAGAAAGATACCAAGTTTAATTTAAATCTTTTTTGACACCTCCCATGATCATAGTATTGCTTAAACATTACTATTTGTTGAACTACATCCACACCAAGCATCCGCTAAAGGACTGCAAGGAGATTCATAACTACACAGTGAAACATAATCTAAAAGGAAATATAAGCCAAAAATTTGGTGTCTCATAGAAGCAACATAGCATAAAAATGTCTACATTTCCCATTGCATGCTCTTCCATTAAACAACAGGACATTTCAAAAGTTTGAGATGGTACCTGCAGGAGCTCAGCTGTGACCATAGAGAAGAGATATTTTGTAGATTAAAATGCATTATTGGCATTAACTTGAGAGAAAAATGGATCCATGTATTAAAAAAAAAAAAGAGAGAAGAGAAAAGAAAGTAGTTTCACTAATTATTTTACTGATCAAAGAATTCATTTTCTAAGTGCTCAAACTTTGAACCCTGTTTAATGATGCTCTGGAAGAATTCCTTCTCTTGAACTATAGCTAAAAGACTTGTTAAAAACGTTATTTCAACACTGAAGCAGTTTAAGTGACTGACTGAAACCACAATGTATAAGTAGTATAACTCAAGCTTGGCAGAACAGAGCCAAATAAATAGTGATGATAAGCGACATATCTAACAATGTAGTCTCGATGTCTTGTCATTAACACAATTATGTCAGTACAGTCAATCAGCACATTGCCTTGACTTTAAAGTAAGATTCTGAATACATGTTTTCAGAGTTGGAGGGAGGAGGACAGAGGAGAATCATTGAATTTAAAACCACAGTTATTCATGGCGTTTTAGGAAAACAGGGTTATCCATTTATAATATGCTTTGTGCTGGAGTAATGCTAAAATGATTCTTATGAGTTCAATACTATCTGTAATAGCTGTTTGGCTATACCAAACAAAAAGGGACTCAAGACGAAGCATTCCTTTCACAAACGAGAAACTGGTTTACTACCTGCATTAATAATTAATGCCATTCAGTTTGGTTTTGAGTGGGGATGAATGGGACAAAATGAGAATGCATGTTCTCAGAATGCTTTCCTCTCAAAAAGGTTCTTTGCTACGTGCTGGGAGGACTGACAAACCTATGCCATCAGCAGTGGCAAGTGATGGCATCTGCCAGAATTAGGTATCCCATAGCAAATGAATATGAAATGAACCACCTTTGTGGCTTAGTGACGAAGTCTGTGTAGAGGCCAGGATAGGCAGAACCACATTCACTATACCAAGGCAGGGGTATAGTCCCTATGCTACTGTAGTTCACAATAGCAAGCATTTATTAAAGAGTGTTCTTCAGGTAAAATTCGCCTGCATAAAGACTTCCACAGGAGATCTGCCTTATTCAAGATGTCAGTTTATTTTTTAGATAAATTGTTAAAATAACGCTGAGTCCCTGGCATAAGCCTCCAGATGCTGGGATGTTCAGAAGGAAAGCTGCCTAAAATCCTTAGGTTGTGCCTTATGACTGCAGCTGTCCTGAGAAATCACTGCTGGATTCTGAAGCAGCAGCCAGGACAACATCCAACAAGCCAAATCCTCACAGGAGATAAATTAGGTAAGAGTCTTGCTTCTGCTAATAAATCAAATCTGCCATATAACAACATGCTAATATTCTTGGTATTTCAACCCTTTGAGATGCTCCGTAAGGGCTTTTGAACTAATTGTGGTATGCTGAGCAATAGGCTAACATGCCACATCATTCTGCCCCTCTGGCCACTCTGACCAAATCTCTGTGAGCTTCTCTGACCCACTCCTGGCTTTCCTGATAGCTCTTTGTGTAATTCTCCAATTCCCGCTCAGCTCTCCTGATACCCTGGCTTCTGCTGTGTCCCTCATGCAGCTCTAATATTTGCTCTTCTCATTTGGCTCCCATTCTTTCTCTGCTTCTCTTTTACTTCCTCCTCCATATTCTTAGGATCCAAATACCTCTTCCAGCTCTTCTTATTTCCTGCTCTTCTGACCTTGTGTCAGCTAGTACAAAATTGGTCTGATCCTGTCTGATCACACATTTTTCTCTGAAGTCCTATATAGCTCAAATCCTCTCTTTTCCTTCTCCCTGGCATTTTGATCCTTTCTACCTCCATTTGTCCTGTTTTGATCCACTTTCAGCTTCCCCAGAGCCTCTACAATCCTCTCTGAGCCTTCTTTTGCTACCCTGATCCCTCCTCCACTCTCCCTGTGTGGCTCCAATTACCCTTCAACATTTCTTTCTCCCTCAAAATCCTCTGAATCTCAGCTCTGTAACACGTAGTATATTCAATGTGTACTATGAAATCAGTGGGAGTTTACCAGCAAAGAAATAGCCTGCCACTACTGCTGTAGAACAGGACTGTGAAAAAGAAAGAAAAAAAATATTTACTACCCATTCTCAACATTTATTTCTCAAACTTAAATATCTTATCTATTTTCATTGCATTTTGCCTACATTGTTAAGATATGGTCTTCTCATTCTAGTTTTAAATAGACACTTTTAAATCTTAGACCCTGTAAATCTCTACTTTTGCACAAATTACATCTTATTCTCATCACCCTTCAACCATTTTGATCAAACAGGTACGTGGCACTAGCAGTGGATGTGCACAATGTGGGCCAATGCAAGTTCAGTCAGCTGCTATGACTGAAGAGCCACCAATGCGGTGGCATGGTAACTCTGTGCCTTGTTTCTGCAGTCTTCTGTTCAGGTGGCACATAACATACATCTGCTGCTCAAGGTGTCAGTGTGGGAGTTCAGCTGAATGCCGATTCATTCAATGACTGGAAGTGGAAATATTTCTGTATTTGCCAGTGGGGCACAATAATTGCCTCCCCATTGAACACAATCACAATATTGCATGCCTCGTACAGACATATATAACTCAACAAACCAGAAACTCTTACAGTTTAAGTTCTCATACTAAGGTGAAGGTGTGCTAACGAAGGCCTCTTGCTAAGTACTCATACACAGGTATTTCACATCAATAAAGGGGAAGTTTCCAAACAGCTGACGGTTCAAGTACATGTTGAGTTAACATTTCTCTCTGTTTAAGACTACACTGCATCAGCAAAAATTCAGTAAGGAACATTAATTATCAAATGTGCCAGTTTTGTGACTATTAAGTACCTTGTTCGGTTCAATTTTGGAAAACACATTTATGAGTGCTTTTATACAGGAGAGGATGGCACGTTTGGCATTATTTAACCCTTCAACATGATCCAAAAGAAGTTCATGTTTCAAATCTACTAAATTTTTTTTGATCAGTTTCATTTTTATTTTGAGGGTTTTCTTAATGTGCAAAATTTTAAATGGATTTTTAGCTGTTCTTGAAGAACAGGCATACTAAAGACATTAAAAAATGGCATTCTTTTATTCAGTTCGAATAAAATTTGTCCTTAGAGCTGCTACATGATTTTCATTCATACCTACAGCATTAAAAGGTGGTTAAAAAACGTTGTCTACATATTGTGTATAAACATATATTAATAAACACCCATTGCTGACAACAACACAATTCTTTCCTTCTGTTTATATTAGCACATACAGAGTCAAATTTTTCAGCTACAATATATTTCCTTTATTCTGTCAGAAAGAAAACCTCATACTTCAACAAAGGCAAAAAAAAAAAAAGAAAGAAAAATAAATTAAAACCGTATTTAAGATGTATCATCTAGCCTAACCTTTACTCCATTAGGGAAAATATGCCTGCAAAAAAGATTAAATACAAATTTGCTTTGCTTTTAAACCTACTTAAGAAGCACCTATCCTATCTGTCCATATAAATTCCAATGGAAAACACGATGACATGCAATTACTAATCTCAATGTACACAGCTATGCCTCGGGGACTTAGTGGTTCATATTTTACTGTTCTGTAATCAAATACAGAACTAATGAGTAAAAATATGCTTCCCCCAATAAATTCCCAGCACCTGGACAAGTGTCTGACAGGGAAATGGAGGATGCTCACACAAAATTCATTCTGCAAAGCTATTAAAGTGTTATACTTGCCAACAAGTGTTCATTAAACAAGAATGAAGGATCTTTATGCCAGTTTCCTACCAAAGGCTTTTTAATATTTTAATGGAGAGTAAAGACTATTTATCTGAACTCTGATCAGTTAATGTTCAAATCTGTTATGAAAAAACAAGGAGTCCTTTATAATACCTTTCATAAAAATCCACTTTGCAATGCTTCAAATAAAGACTAAGAACTGTAAAAGATTATGTTGCATATAAACAAAATCAGTATCATTTTGAAATTATATGGTTATCCGTGGAGCTCCTTAGCATATTAGAATCATGTTGTATTTTTATTTAAAGAGTGGTTAGCAACATCCATGATACAAATGAAAAATAGAATTAGAGATGACATCACTTGTGCAAGAGCGTCTTCAGACTGCAGGGAAAAAAAAGCAGATTTAATGGGACAGATGAAAGAAGTGGGAGGCTAATAGATTGTGCAAAGCTAGGCCATATACCTGTTGGGGAAACAAAAGCACTCCAAGAAACGTGCAAGGAAGACTGGCTGACACTATGTTTATCAAAAGGAATTGAAGTTTGAATCCGAATCAAAACCACATTTAATATAACCTACAAAAATAGAAGGACAGATCAAAAGCGTCCCTTAGAAATAAAAATATGGATCAATGCAAGACTTCACCATCACTTTCTTTTGCAAGACGACTGGTGATTTTGGATTTGGGATTTTGGTTTAGCCCTTCAGAATAACATAGTCAGACCTGATATATCTCCCAGGTTTGAGAGTGAATAAAAAAGCCATCGCTTTTTCAAGGGCAGGCTTCTACCCAAGGGCAGAAGAAACAGAGCCCAGTTCCTCTTTCACAGAATCCAGTCAGATGGGAAATGGGAGGCTCCCAGTTATTGGCCCTTTTCTTCTAGGGCCACCCCAAATTCCTGGCTCTCATGGCAGTGTACTAACCGCCAGGCTATGCAAGGATATTCTGGACATGGCTGTGCTCTAGTTCTCCTGCCAAAGCAGGATCAGCATAAAAGACAGAAGGGTGTAAAAGGGGAAACAGAAGAAGTATGTGGAATCACAGTCTGATGTTTTGGCTATTAATTTCTGTTCCCTGCTCCCAGGGTGTTGATGGATTTTAATCTAGAGACCCTGGCTAAAAGCAAAAGTAGCACAGGCAATAGGAATGGGAGTCTGCTCCCAGGACCTGGTTCCCGCACATTTTCCTTGAGCTGGCAGCTTCTGAACCCATATGGAAATCTATGCTCTAAAATTTGATTTATAGTGATTTTTTTTGAATCTCCTGGAGTTTGGTGGTATTTAACAGCAAGTGCTTTGAATTGCTCTCAGATTTCTGGAGCATTTTGGAGGAGAGCTCTCCTTTTCATCCTTCATCCCTGTCTCCTCCCCTCCCTCACTATGCCTGATCTAGCGTCTCCTGAAATTGATGGAAAGAATGACATGAGATCCAACAGAGCTTGGATCTGCTTGTCACACAGCTTCTAATTGTCCTTTACAGTCCAGATTTCAATGTAGTATCACATATGTGGCTATTTCACATTTGAGAAAAAAGATACAGCTTTCTTCATGTTAAAAGGAAGTAATGTGTAGCAGCGTGGAACACAAATATAAAGAGGTTAACATTTTAGAAGCAGTGAAGGTAGCAATGTGCAAATACACATTTAAGTTGCAAAACCAAACAATTATGTGGCAAGTAGCTGACTCTGCACAGGTTTCAGTTATACAGGCACATGTGCATACATTTAAAGGATAATAATGCTTTTATTGTTTTAATTTAAGCCCCTACTTCTGAATGTTTCTGAATTCTTTTCAGGGGAAAACGCAGATTTCTTAGACTAAGCAGGTTTATGCTAGACTCTACTAACAGTGATGCACATATCCATAAAGAAAAGTACAGTATTGTGGAAAGAAGTATTTTTAAGGTGCAAGAAAGTTAGGGTTTAACAGTGTGTGAAGTTGACAGGGAAGGATTTGTGACATTGGGAGTTTAGTTTAATGCTTATTAATTAGAGCACAATTGGCAGCTACAGACCTGAAGAGTGAAGTACCTTTGCCAATGGAATACATTAACTGGCACATAAACAAAAGAAGTACGCACTATCCTCTGATGTACAGAAGGAAGAGGTGGCTTCCCCATCAACACGAAACTGTGCTATGCATAAGTCTGTGATCCTTCCAACATCAAAACCAATGAACACACCCAGTGCTATCTCACAAAGCTCAGACTTACTCTTGACCATATATCCAGACAATACTCCTGACATATCATTGGAAGACAAGAAAATATTTACATTAGCATGCGATGCTGCTCCCAATTAAACTTTACCATTGATTGAACTAGGAGAAGGATAAGGACCTACTGATCAAACAGGTAACATCTTGTCTATTAATTGCTGCCCTCAACAGTAGGTTTGTTTGATATTTAAATTATACCTACCCACATAAAAATAAAATTAAAAAAAGAAAAACCTAAGACACTCTTTCTCCATCACTTTTTCTAGTTCAAATGCTGATAAAAACATATGTGGTGTTCCTTTATGGAGAAGATCAATTATCAATAAGAACAATTTTAAGCAGATTCTTAACCCAGTTATATTATCCCCTACTGTGAATAGTACATTAATGAAGAGGTGTTTAGGTACATTCCCATGTCAACTTTGTAATACTGATGTAACACTGTAATGGCTCCATCAATGACCAGAAGTCACATGAATGGCCTAGTGCATATGCCAACGTTTTGTGGAATAAGGCTGTGTAAATCTTCTGTTATTGCATTCATCAACTCCAAGTAGAACCTTTTAATTAAACTACCTTGGTAAAGGACCATGCACAATGATGGAACTTTATAAGTAATACATAATGATGATCAAATAATGTGTGAGGGAAACTCTTTGTCATATTAAACTTACATTTAAACAGGTGAGACACAGTCCAATAAATTCTCTGCATGATTTTAAACTACATTGACATCAGTTATTCCTCAGCTGCTCTTCCACCAGTCAGAACTCACATCCTGATTTTGTTGCTGAATTCTCATTATTCCAGTCTCCCAACTTACTCTTGCTGGATTGAGCAGCTGATGGGGTGAGAGTATGTAACAGCTACCAAAAAGCTTAAGAAAATCAGTGAGATATAGCTGAGATTCATTGCATGAGTGGCACTGCTAGGTATGACTGGCATATTTCCAATATTTGATTTACGTAGACTTTAATCAGTATGTACAATATCTCTTTCCCTAAAGCAAATCTATTGTGTAATCTTTCACATGTAACTCTATGTATTCTTGATAAGTTACAACACTGATCCCTGCCTTTTGTCATTCTCTCCAGTGAAGCTGTTTCCTTTTATCGTATGTTTTTATTATGCACAAAATAAGGACATTTTGGTGCTAATTGTACTCCCTTCACATATTTCATAATTTAATTGTAAAAAGTAAGGCTTTCTACTGCTCATATGATAGTTCTGAAGCTCGACAAAATACTTCAGTCATATCCATTCCTTGCACCTCTCAGCCCCTCAAGTGAGGTAGGAATAACTCTCCTTTTACAAATGGTCAACTCAGTTATACAAATTTGTGACCACAGATAAGACACTGAGCAATTTATTCAAAGTAATACAGGTGTCCTGGCTGCATTGTACTTCCCATAAACTTAAAAATATATGGCAAGGGAGGACTGAAGGGTCAGATTAATTTTATCGATATTTGGGTCAATATTTTGCTCTGAGTCACAACAGTTACACACAGTCTAATTTTAACTCTAGAAGATGCACTTTTTTCTTTTCTTTTTTTAATTATTATTTATTTATTTTATAAAGGGGAAGGACTGTTCCACCAACCAACATTTTTTTAAAGGAAGGACAATTTTTCTAATCTACAACCAGGCTGCTTTACATATGAAAATGTCAGCATGTTTGTCAGCCCAGAATAGCCAATGAATAAATACAAGATGATACGTTTTGCCAGGAACAAGTGATATACGCATAATAAAGTTACAAAGTAAAACAGCTATCATCAATTCCCATTCTGATATTCACAGGGAAAGAGGATCACACTCTATTCTTTACACACAACTCTGCCAAGTGAATAATAATTTTTTTCCTCCCCAATTTCCAGTAAGTCCAACAGACTGCTTTCATACTAAAACCTGGAACAAAGATGAGGCTTGTCCCTGTGCATTACAATGTCTTACCTTATAAGGAAGCTTTTGACAGCCTTAGTTTAAACTCATGAAAGCTAATGAAGATTCCTCCTTAATACACATTTCTTTTTTCCAGTTCGGACTTGAAGTGACAACATTACAGAAATACCCTGCAGGTTTTTATTTAAATAGCATCCTATAAAACAATGCCCTCTTGTCAGTCAACACTAATTCAGCAGAAGTCAAGCTATAAATCTGTCTAAAGGCCAGCAAAGTGCTTAACTTGGCACATCCCTAATAAAATTAGGAATGCGAGTTTATTACATGAACCTTAAGTAGGTTTGGCCAAGATATTAAGATTTTTGCTTATGGCAACCATGGCTAATGTGGATTGGTATTTTCATTATAACGCACCCCACAGCATTTCTCAGTAATGTCTCAGGTTTCCAAATTGGACAATAATTTTCTACACTATCTGACACATCACTAGGTGTTACAGATGAAACTCTGTCACTAAAGCTGCACCACACTTTAACTGTACTTAAAGATGGTAAAGGTTTTTCAATAATGCTAATTCTACTGACTAAATGAGGGCTAATTAATTAATACTTCTATTAATGTAACCTGATTTCACTTTGTTCAAGTAAAGAAGCACTTACAGGCTTTTAACCTAAGCTCAGATGCATTGTTTCAGCTCAAGGCAATTGAGAAGTGATTTATACTGTAATAAGCTGAAATGCACTTCAAGAAAAACAGTGAGAATGTAGATTATACAGTCTATATTTTAGTTGGTTTAGCCAAATATGCTTCTCAATGATATTGATGCAGAATGCCTCTTCAGAACTGTATTCTATAAAGCAGCCTCATCTTGTAACTCCCTTCTGACCATCTTCTACACCAAATTTTTATGTTACAGAAACATCTTTCCTTCGAGAGAAGACACATACTCTGAGGTCCAGGAACGGAGATCATATCAATCATGTTCTCACCTGCCTAAAGAAGAACATACAATCACTGGCTTCTGCAGAAGCAAAGGCTTCTGGTTATTAGTGCCTGGTACAATATGTGGCACCAAGCTGCACACTGCATTACAGCCACTACAACAGAAAAGATGCTGCTTAAGATGCTGCAATATCAAACACATGAATGTGCAGAATCACTGAAGTTCCCTTCATGAAAAATACAATATACTCTGGGAAGGAAGTATGATTGATGTCCCTTGAGCAGACTGTTTATCAGACAAACACATTTTGCAAACTTTGACATAAATTGTTAGTTTTCTTATCGTACTGACAACATAAGAACAGTACCTTTGTAGAAACTTCCTGAAAACTCTTTAATGACCTCTAAACAGTGTTATCTTATCATCATCTGACTTTCCACTACAATAAATCATTTACAAATAGGTTAAAAGAAAAATTGATATTCAAAATATGGATTTATTTTCCATAGCTATAGACTTCAAGATGTTGGGAGCCTTCTCAAGGAATAGTTACGATGCTGATAAAGCACTCAAATCTCTCCGTACTTGCAGTCATTTTGCAAGAAAATAAAGAACAACTCTAACCAAAGAGCCTTAGGAGAAATGAGATTAAGATTTGCAGTTCCTAGGTCCTTGTATGTAAGGGTATGACAACATTGTCCACTTTGAAAGGCAATTGCATGTGCAAATCCCTACTTGATGTAAGTAGCAGAAAGATGCAATATGGTGATGTTTTGTGCGTGCAGTCTGCTTGTGAACATATCCGGTGACCTGCATGCAGAGGAGGCCATAACCAGCACACACAGAGATGTATCCAGAGCACATTACCAGCAGCTAGGCTATCACACAATACACTGTATACGTATTTAATAGCCTAACGTGAGCTTAATTAAGATTTCAAAACTTTTAAAATAAATTTTTGCTCAAAAAAAACCCTCTAACTTTTTGTGGCTGCATTAGCAACTGTTATTTTAGTTGTCCATAAAATCTATACAAGGAATGCATTCAGTGACAAATGTTCACCAAATTAGTGATCAGGAAAAACAGATGGAAGGGATGCTTTCCACCTGACATAAAATAGTCATTCTAAGAATCAACCTTGCATAGCCAGGGACAGGAAAAATACCACATGATCTAAGTGACTAACAAAATGTGTAAATGCTTCTCAGACTCGGGGGGGGGGGGGGGGGGGGGGGGGGGGGGGGGGGGGGGGGGGAAATCAATATTTTCAACCTGTCTAAACCCAAGAATATTTTCTTGGAATTACTCTCAGTGCAACTTCCAAACAGTAAGTATTTTCACAGATGTTGCAAAGCTGTTGGACAATTTGAGAAGATATAAAATACATTAGTTACTTGTGTGAATAATTTATAGCCGTTTGCACGATATTATCATCACAAAAAGGCTACATCTACCTGCTTCTTAGTAGGAGAACACAAAGTGCCTGTAAACCAACACAGCTCTACAATTTTCCCTTTTTCTTCTGCTGTCTGGGGAGAGACTGTTGGTAACATTGTAGTCCCAGGATGGCAGTCTTCACCTGTAGTGCAAACACGCTGAACGCACCAGAGTGGCTCCTGAACTCCACCAGGCACCCTGGCATCTGCACGCCTTTCGTTAGTTTTTCCCTGCAAGGCGAAGGCGCACTTGGATGAAAGTCGGTGTGATGAGAAAGGCGCGCTCTGACCTCTTTGGAATGATCTGAATGAAATCCCACGTTTGGATACCTCAAAACAGTGCCCAGTGTGGACCTCAGTTCAGACCAGAGCTCCACAGAATAAGCCACGTTTCCCTTTCAGGGCTATAATTAAAGCGTCTCCCTTTTTCTGTAGGAGATTTTTGCACAGCATTGCAGTGGATACTAAAAACCTCTCTCGATCCTTCTGATCCCCCTCGATATCTCATTAAATTGACAGACCACAGCCTATTACCATACTTTTGCCAATTGCACAGTGGTTGTGTGATCTAGAGAAGAACTCGTCTGACATCACCAACTAAACTAATATTCCCTGCTGACCTTTATCCAATTTACAAATCCCTCTCTCTCCAGAGATGAAAGGCCAGAGCACTACTCCATGCTTCCCTCCACAGCCAGTATCTCACATGTAAAAATAAAAGAGGTAGAGAAACACAACAAATCTTGCTTTAGAGCTGGAAAACTCTCAATATAATTTACTTCAATTTAATATGAATAATCATATGCAGGTCTAAAG
Source organism: Gymnogyps californianus (assembly GCF_018139145.2). Classification (NCBI taxonomy): domain Eukaryota; kingdom Metazoa; phylum Chordata; class Aves; order Accipitriformes; family Cathartidae; genus Gymnogyps; species Gymnogyps californianus. The sequence goes on along the minus strand of NC_059478.1, from coordinate 19,231,768 downwards.
TTTTTATGTTTTACAGCTCTCCTTAATTCCACATCTCCTTACTGCAGACAGTACAGGCATAAAACATTTCATCACAGTCTTTAGTAGAAGGGTTTTGAAAAACCCACCCTTGTGCTGCATAGCAATTGCTATCCAAATTCCCAGTCATATTACAAACGATATGATTTTGGATGTTGGGGTCAGAAAACTACACTGACATGACTGACTGAGAGTGAATTGAAAACTACATAGTATAAAGCTAGGGGAAGAAAAACAAAATAGTGTTGCAGTTTTAAGGTATGATTTTAGAGAGCAGGTATTACAGACAAAACAGAGGTTCAATTAAAAAGTATTTTAAAGCTGCCTTTAAAACGACAACAGTCCCCAACCCTTTGCTTGAAAAGAAAATAGTTAATTTTTCTTTCCCATATTTACCATTTGAATTACACATGTAAAACATCATCATGTTAAACATGCATACATATTGAAGAAAAAACCCCATGGTAGTGTGTCATTAAACCACCTTAGTTATCAAAACTTAATGAGCTCTGAAATAGATACAATCCCAATATTGCAGGTCATAAAAAAGATTTTACTTGTGACCTACATCATTCACATAGAAGAATTAAGAAATTAGGGCATCTTTCCACTTCCCATTCACTGTTTAAGTGCCTGTTCACAGAGTCTGACTCCTAAGGGCAAGGAAATGCACCAGATTCGGCAGGTTTTCCCGTCTTGTGAGGCACCATTATGCAGAGCTACCAAAGCTCTGCTCACCACAGTCCTGCACAAGCACACTTCCCACACAAACCACTGAGATGGGCAACGGGTGGCAAACTTCATTTTGGCTTATGTAGGAAAAAATACAGTCTGGCTTTCGTTGTACAACATAATATGATATAGAAGATCAAGTGGAAATAACAGTCCTCTAAAAACCAACGTGTAGTACACAGTCTATAGTGTAGCTGCAATCATGTGTTTAGCATATACAGACAAATACAATTTCTGAGTACCTGATCAGCGTGGTAAAATTGCTGAATTGAAATGAAACAGTCAGTGAGATCAAGCCGTGGGGTCACCTCAGACCCGGCCACCAGCACCACCTACAACAGGCATCAGCACAACTCCCCACCCAGGTCTAAAGGCTGGTGAAACACATCAGGCCTGCAGCATACTGTGAAAATGAAGTCCCCCAAGCTTTGTGCCCAGGGATTATAAGAATGAAACTCAAAGAGTACAAAGAGTCAAGCAATAGGATTTTCTATTACAGAATGTTACTGATATTAAAAAAAAAAGTGGTTGCGCTTCTCTGTTGGGTTGTGCTTATTGTTTCAGGCTGCTGAAGACAGGAGAACCCCACCATTGCCTCCAAGTTTTACAGTTAATTTGGGGAAAGTTGAGAAAACAGAGCATCTGAGCATGGCATAGGTGCAAACAGGGACCCAAAGAGGCCACTGTTGTGGACAGATTTCAGTCACCAACAGAGCCAGTTTCTGATAACTGAAGGGACAGCCAGCATCATGATTCAGATGCACTTCATCAAGTCCATGTATGTACAATGACAAAACGGGAGTGCTTCACTTCTAGGCTTTGATTCAATTAATTGTGGTGAGATTAAGGGAAGAGAAAAACAGGGAACAGAAACATGAAATCTGCCTGCCAGGCTGTTTATATTCCAGCAGGAAGTACTGTTAATTCACTAATTCTCAAATACCAAATGACCAACCCTCACAGCTCTTCCATAGATATCCAGCATGGCATCTCTTCCAATGCAACCTCTTTTAGCTGGGTAATTTAAATCAAAGCAGTACGTTGCTGGCACTCTACCTAAGTCAGAAGCCTTTTTTCCCCCTGCCCTCACCCATTTCTAATGATAATCTGTTCCTGTCCTGTCTGCTATGCAATTTAAATTAAAATAATCTCTTTCTCCTTGAAGAAATCCACATTACATGCCTGCAAGAAAAGGAAATTATGTCCAATATATGTACAAATCATCACTTGATTATAATACTATAGTACATTTTAAAACAGTCCAGTGAAAGCTCCCCTGGTTAAAAAGAGGAGAGCAAAATCACCTAAAAAACCAAGGAAATCCTTTTGGAAGGACTTATTTCCCAGATTCCCCTAAGTAAAAATAATAATAATTAAAAGAAAATTTCCATACACAAGCAGAAACAGTGTTAAGCTATACAGTTCCAGCTTGAATATGTGAATATCACAGCCCAGTCTTACGTCAGCTTGAAAAGATAAAGTCATGCAGAAAATTAAGATCACCTGACGAAATAATGTTATGAAAAGTAGTTTGAGAAGGCAACTTCTGGAATGTAAGTTTTATATATTTCCACACCAAAACACAAGTGTCCAGGAAAAAAAAGTACAAGATTTGAATATTTTGATCACATTTTTCTCTTCCTTCATAGAGAAGCAACTGGGAAATGGGGGGGGGTATAAAAGTATATTTTTAATTAAATCTTTAGAGATTGGTTTATTGAAAGGAACTAAATGTTTCATCACCCTATTCATTTAGTGGTATGAAATTAATTTGACATTAATGTGGATAAAAAAGGCTGCCTTTAAGGTTAACTTTCATAAAGCTAATGCCCCATTCAGAAAAAAACCCCAAACTCCCCTGCGTTTGCAAGCTATCCAGCCTTCAAAGTTGTATGCAAGGGCCTCTAGTAAGTTAGAACCCACTTCTGGCAGCCTGAGAGATGGAGAAGCTTTGTCTGAGCTGGAAAAGTTTTTGGCACCTTCAAAACTGGTACTATAAGGTACCAGAACTTACTCTGTTCTCATCTTATGGCCTAACAGGAGTTTGTGTCAGGAGATTCTGACTAAACAGTGTTGTAGATGTTAAGTCTTTTTTCCCTTCCCTATTCTTCTGCCCACCCCCACTAAATCAAAAGACCTTATAAACTTTTCCTCTTGCTTCCAGTTTCCATCCAGAAAACTGACTCTTAAAAAAATTACAGCAGCTTTAGCATAGTAAAATCACTGCACGTCAGAACCTTCCCACGCACATCACACAGTCTCTGTGGACCTGAGAAGAGAAGCATCTTCATGGTGAGCAAATGTGACAAAAATTTTATTTTATCCTTTTTCTTTCCTCTTCAGGGGATGAGAAAGGGAGAGTTGCAATTCAGCAAATTCCTGTTTGTAGAGAATTTTTCAGAAGGGCTTCTCGTCCATTTAGAAAGCTAGAATAGCAGTTGCATAGGGGAAAGAACTTACTAATAAAAGGAGGTGGTGAAGAACGGGCTGAAGCTCTGAATCTCCTGAACAGTGAGGAGTCAATTTCCCCTGCCTTGCACAAGGGGAGAGCAGTGAAGTCCCAGCAATGGTGCTGCACATGGTTAATGGGGTAGAGAGCTGACAGGGGCCCTTTGCAAAGTGAATTACAATAGGATGAATGACCTGTGCTGGATGAATTATTGTCAGATAGTTCCCTGAAACATTATGTAAAGCTACAGCCTTGTTAAACCACATTCTTGGAGTCTTGTCTTTCTTCCGTCGGGGTCTGGGACAAAGAAAACATGAAACACAGGAGAAATTGCAAGTACATTTCCTGAGTTGCTACAACAGTTGTTTTGTTTTCTACGGTTGTTTCTCTAGCAGGAGAGAAAGTCTGACAAGCTTTTATTGGAACAGAAGTTATTGTACTGGATTTATGGAAGGAATTAATTTTAGGAACATAGTAGAGGAGAAAGAAAACCAAACAACATGCAATTAGTCTACATAATCAAACCCATTCTACTGTCTTACTACCTTTACATGGCTTAATCTGTTCTTGCATTCTTCCTTCCACCTGAAAGCCAGGAGTGCTTCCAATAGAGCAATAAATTAAAATACCAATAAAGCACCAAATTAAAAATATTACTACTTCTTGATTGCCATGTTTCAGCATTGTTATCTTCCTTGGGTTTTTTGGTCTTTTTTTTTTAATACTTCAGAATGACATTCTGACAAGGTCAGGTGATGATAGAGGCTCAGAGAATGAGTTTAACACTTGAAAAGGAAATTTAATTAATCAAAGAAACAAATTATTTCCCTAAAATTATTTGACCTGTCCTATTCTACTTCACTCCCTACCTCTCTACCTTTTTCCATCTTGACTTCAAGCACTTTTAAGGATGCATCATTACATTCTGTGCCTTTCTGCTTGTCCAAGGCAAGGGAAGGAATAAGAGGATGAACTTGCCCTATGAGGTCACTCAGCAATCACTTTTTTTGAAAACACAGCACTTTCTCTGATACCACCAACATAAAACTGAAGGCTGAATGGGTTGGGTCAGAAAAGTTTTAGTAATCTTGGCAAATAATGACTTGTGTTGAGAAAGAGTCCACAGCTACTTCTAATGCACTGTGACACGTGACAGCTCCTTGTGCCCGCCTGGCTGAAGAGTCCTACAGATACAGTCTCGTATCGCACCAATGGATTTGGGAGGAATGCAGTGGAGACAACACTTATTTCTACTAATTATACAGCTTTATTCAGTTGTACGCTCTACATTTGTGATTGCTGTTGACTGCAAGCTGGTAACGAAATAGAAAACGTCCAGCTTGTAACTAACTAAGCAAACTCCAAACAAATGTCATAATTTTAAACCTGGAATTTGCAGCTTCTTCCCTTGTTTGGGAGAACAGGCTGGTCTAAGCAGGGTAGGGGGAGGAAATGAGGCAGTGTCATACCTTCCAGTAATTCTGCTGGCCCCGAGAGCAGTGTGCCAGTAGTACCAGTGGGTACAGGTGTGTACAGCAAGCCAGAAGAAGTAGTCCCATGAAGCTGCACATCCTGAACGCAGGGCTCTGCACCATTTGCACAACAGAGACCCAGAGAAGCCCTCGCTTGTTCTTTCACTGCAGTCAGTCACTTACAAGAGGAATCAGGCATCACAGCACTTCTATAAATGCAGACTTGGCCAGTTCACTGAAACCAACAAATCAAACTAAGAAAACTTTTCACTGTGTGGTATGAAGTATTTTGAAGAAAGTGTTAAAAGAAATAGACTCTTTCCTCAAATCTTCCTCTTTCCTACCAGACAGCACAGTTTCTTTCTGAGAATCCATGTCATCATTCAGCTGTTTCTTCTGGCAAAGCCAGAATCCACAACAGAAACTTCATGAAAAAGAAACCAATAAATTAGAGCTCTTTGTGAGCAATTTGCCGTTAGTTCTGTTCTCCCTGCCTATTAAGATTCTTTATTTGCTTCACCAAGAGATTTCTGCTGACAAGTCTATTCATTTACTACTAGCCTAGATAAAATGCTAATAAACAAAATGTCAAAAAATGTATTCATATGACTTTCCCCTTTTCACTGGGCTTGTTATTAAAGGGACCATGGAACTAAACATTAACATCTGGTGAAATCAGGATGCTTGTTTTCCCCCTGAAGACTAGGCTCTATTTCAGGCTTGAAAACAACTCGTGAAAGAACTATCCAAAGTTTCCATATTTCTCTGTTCTGTCAGGCATGCACAGACAACCCTCCCACCCCACTAATTTCAGCAACTGTACTACCTCCCATCAAAACCGAACAAGGAATACCCTTATGGAAATATATTATACAATACTACACTTTCTATAGGCTTTCTATGGCATCCCACAGATGTTTTACAGTGGAATTACAATGTTTCGTTAAACTTCACAGATAGATAGATTGTCATTATTCTAACTCCTACAGAGTCAAACAGAAAAACTGTTTTCTGGACCTTGTTTCACCCCCTTATCAGTTTATGCTCTGTTAATTCTCTAATTCCCTCCCATTAGACTGGTGTGGAGGAATTGTGTCAAAGTGTGCTCTTTGGTTGGGTACTCCCAAGGGAGTCCTCACCTTAGCAGATCTGTGTGAGTGAAGTTCAGGTGCACGGATGGGGTGGCATCCGTAAGTAGCCACCCCTAAACAAAGACACAGCTGAAAATGCCACTATGAATCAAAGAGGCCGAGAGTGAAGGCTGCAGGCAGCTGGCCATTGGGAACTAAGTGAGACAAGCTGTCATTAACTGGGCATAACACACCTAGGTAGAGTGCCAAACTGAAAGGACTCCGTACGAGACTCCTGTGTGTTTTCTCATAAATCTCAGCCCTTCAGAAGTTCTGGAGATTGTAATTTTCTTTACGTAAGACTACTTGTTCAGCCTCTTTGAATACACATGCAGTCAAGATGCAAGAGAGAAAGCAGCGGTGAGTCGCAGGTAAGATATTCCTTCTTCCCTCACTCCCCAGTTCCTTTTAACTTGGAACATACGATCCCCCGGCAATAGCTAAATGTTTTGTGGAGTTGGCAGGAGTACCTCTCTCCAGCCAAAGCTGTCACTTGTCCTAAGCTGATTTGCTAAACACACCCAGAATGAGATGGATGGGAAATGCAGCCTCTCATGCTTTCACATGTGGAGGTAGAGTTCTGCAGTGAGAATGGCTGAATATTTTATTTTTGGAGTGCGTCTTGTGAACCATTCAGGTGAGAGGAAGAAAAAGCAGACCTGAACATTTCCATCTTGCTTGGACTCTAAATGAGACACCTACAATACCAATCAAAAAGGTACCCTCTGGGCACTTTTATACATTTATTATAGAACAAAGATTAAAACAATTATATGGAAATTAAGGACAATATGGAACATTTGTCTTCCTCTCAGTCAAACAGTAACACAGCCTAGTTCAACAAATAGCTTCACAGCTTGAGGCACACTGCATGCAAAATGATAAAATGGCTTGGGCTGAGAGGACAGCCTGAATGGCTCAGCTCTGTTAGGTGCGTCTCAGACAGATCTACGAAAGAGGTCATATTTCACTGCACTATTACTCTTTGGCAGAAAAAAAAAAATAGCAAGTTCTCACAAGTTTTCACAACTACACAGATGAAAAGAATACAGACACTGCCCTTATTCACAAGCTCAGAAAACTAAAGAACCAGCATGGTGAAAATAATGGAACTTTTTTCCTCAACACTTTCCACTCCTTTCCCCTCCTCATTCTGCCCACAAAGGGTGGTTCCTAAACAATTCTGCTCTTTACAGAGCTTCAGAATCTGTTGTGATTTTCTCCTAGTTACCAGCGCCACATCTATGCAAGTCACTTTACTTCTAAAGGAATATATGTTTAAATATAAAACTAGAGTGATGCTATGACTCCAATTTAGCTCCTTCGATTAAGGAAGCTCCTCTTTCTGAGAGGTAAATCCTTTTACAGCAATAGAGTTGGAAACTTTCTGGTTTTGAAACATGCCCTCTCTATTCTGGTGGCACCAAGTGACACCCTTCTATTATTATAACCCAGAACATTTCTCACAACATAATTTCAAAGATACTTCCAAGTTTTAACTTTTAAGTATGAAACTTCAAAAATATATGCCATTCTTGGGAGAGGCTCTCTCCAACTAGATGAGGTTGCAGGGAAGAAGGGACAGAGCAACAATGTAGAAGTAACAAATTTAGAGCAGCCTTGACGTTATAAACACAACAATAACTGGAAAGGGTCGGGGGGAAGATGATCAGTAACTAGAAAAATCACCAAAATTCATACTACCCTCAGATTTCATAAATATTCACCTAACTCATTACTACCACTAGCTTTTCTTTCAGGAATGGTTTTCCACAGCAGCTGGAGAGAAAAACATTGATATAATTTTCATAGTTTTAGGAATGTAAATAAAAGAAGCTTTCTGCTTTTAGTCACAAAAGCCCAGAGAACCTGTGAATTATTGAGTTACAACACCCTTTGAGGTACATTAAAACACAAGGTTTTCATTACTGCCAAATACTACTTATCTGAAAGAAACTTATTGCTTAATTACACTTTATTTAATGTTGAAGCAATAATCATTGTTATGATTATAAATCAAATTTTAAAGTTTATCCAAACAATACAGCAATTTACCTTCACAAAGGCAACATAATGTTATAACTTTTTTTCTTTTACATTGAATAATACTGTCACAAACAATCTTCTTGGTGTTAATGGGTACACTTGGAGTACGGTAATATTACCCAGTTTGTCCCGCAGTGAGTTTAACTGTGACCTACCCTATGAAAGCAACAAGAAGTCCTTTTCCCTCCTCTTTTACAAATGTTTTGAATATAAGAATTCATCAGGATTTAAGGGATTAAGAAATCACTGTCCACAAAAAAAAAAATCTGCAGAAATTTTCATTAGTTCTTTTATGAGTTGGCAGCAAATAGTCTAGCTGTGAACTTTTATGAAGCTATAAATATAAAGGACCTTCTGATACTGGTATGATGATAATTCTAAATTTCCTCTTTGCAGCTGCAGTTGATCCCCTGTATTTGGTAAAAAAAAAATCTCTCTTTTTGTGATTTAACAGAGAAAGTTGGCTCAACTACCGTATTGCCTTTGAGCACTCTGAGTGGAAGTTCATGAATTAAACCCACATGGTAACACAACCCCCCTCCCCACCTTCCCCTTAAGGTAGCTATAAAATGCCAGTAGAAAGCCAAGCTGTTTATTTTACTTAGCATTTGATTCTGTAAGTAAATGAGTTTCTAGTGGGGCACATCTTTGCAACCAGCTCCCTTACATCACTAAACTTTTATTAAACTATGCCATAAACATTAAATCAATCCTTAAATGTTTAAACTTAATACTAATGGCAGAAAATAAGAATATGCAGGTAAGTAACAGGCTTGCTGGCAACCTATTCCCTGAAAGACTAGGACGTTTGATCATGGGGAGGAAAAAAAAAAAAATTCTTTGCTACTGACAGCTCTTTACAAAACTTGATTTCCCAGGGGATTTACCTTTTGGGAATAAAATTTAAGAAGGGATTTTGTCTACATTTTGCTTCATATTCCAGAATCTCTGTGGTGAACAGTATTCCTAAATTACTCTGATAGATTTGTGCCACTCTAGATTTGTTTTGAATACTAACTGTCAATACATTTCACTTAATTGCCTAATAAACAAGGAAGACTCGTTTTCCTCCCAGTATCTTGGGAAAAGGGTACAATCTGAGACAGAAAGGATCTTATTCCCTTGGCTTCTGAGTCCCTAAACAAATACTGGAGCAGCAAAGAAGCAGTCCAGAATAAAAGCCATCAAGCAAGAGAAATGGGTATGCTGGCCTGCAATTACTGCAATAACAGCACAATATTTGTTTTTCCTTGCGTGGTTAGGTTTCTCGGGAGCTTGACCAGAAAGAAGGTAAAGTAACCAGGCTGCCCAGATACATGCCAAAACTCATTGTGAGATCAGTTGCATTTGCTTATAACTGTCCCAAGGCAAACTGAATATCAGCTTAACTAATGGAAAGTTATCAATCATGCAAAAGAAGAAAGCCACAATTAGACACTCACTCTTTGTATCTGTAAATCTAAGAAGCTGGATGTAATATCATTATTCACTGACTCTGCCTGAGATTATGAAATAAGGTCAGGGAGCAAACTCTGCAGAGTATATACTTACTGAACTGGACTAATGATGGCCTCCACCCTAAGTCTGAAAAGCTTGGCTGGAGTCCTGCACTCAACATAAAATGTATTTCAGAGCTGAAATAGCCACTGTGACCGGCTGTTATCCATGTCCACTGATGGGAAATGTAGGGAGCCCTATATGTCCTTTGCTTCCATATATGGTGCATTTTCCTATGCTACAAGTGAGTAGTGCAGCATGTTTGATGATCTAACTGGAGAGACAGAAAACAGCTATCAGTCCTGTTTTTTCCAGCATTATTCTGCAGTGATCTGAAAAGTTCCGCTTTGCAATTTAAAACATAAAATACATTTTGAAAGAAGCTATAAGTAACTTCAGTGATGAGAACAGAGGGTCTCTGTCCCTCTTTCTATGTCTCTATTTTACAAAGCAGACCACAAAAATGAAACATTGGAGAATTCTTATTTGCTACCATTTTAATAATTGAGAAGTATATCTCAGCTCAAGTACACAATTTTCCAAGTTTCCTTTGGAAAAAATACAGTTGTAAGGTGCCTAAAAGCATATTATTACTGAACAGTGGTTTATTAGGTGGTCTCAACAGGTCCACTGTAATTAAAAATAGGGTCACATCTATGGAAAGTAATCCAGGTGCACAGGTGCCTCCATTTGTCTCCTTTACAGTGTTAGCCATGTAAAGTTCAAGAAGTGTATGGATATAACTTAGAAACCTAATTAGGTCATTAGAAGTAAACTCCATTAAAAAACACCCTTCAGCTTTAACGATAAACTGCAGCCATTTCAAATTTAATACTGCGCTAGCAAGTAATACTACCATTGAATAATTCAGCATTCTGTAACATAAGGCAAGATGAGAGGAATGAGAAAGTGCAATTGCTATTTTCATTATGATGTGCCTTTTTGGGAGGTACAGTATAAACCTCGTATCACTGACACTAATTATTTTGGCATCTTATTGGCAGTCACAATTAGACAAAATGTAGAAATTCCTAAGAGCAAAACAAGTTCTTGGCTAGATTTCTTCAGCCCAATATACTTCAGACTTTTATTTATGGCTAAATTGAAGCTGGATGTCAAATCTGGGTCCCTCAGAACAAAATCTTAATAATTAACTGGAAAAACTGAACATGATCGTTTCTGACACACCTACACTGGTAATTATTGCTTTGAGGCCATTTACTAATGAAATTAATGTATTCATTGCCCTAACAAATTAGCATAACTCATACATAATGCCCCACATTTCAAGACCTTCCTAGAAAAACAACACTTAATACCACAGAATGAAATGGCAAGGGCATTACATAGAGACAGTATTCACTGAATTACTACATGTTAAAACCACAATGTCTGTGTTAGTTATAAAGCAAAATGTAAACATAATGTGGGTATTGAAACCATTAATAGTGTAGTCAAGAGTGTATAATCGATGATTATCTTTGCACTTCAAATAAGCACATATTACAATAGCAGTAACCATGGAATGTAATTAACTGGCTACTTTTAGAGATACGAAGTATGAGAAGGAGGCAGTGCTGAAGCAGTTTCTTCTTCCTTCCCAAATTCATAATAAATACAGTGTGGCTACTGTGCTTTTTTGCACGTATTTCCATTCAAATTAGTTCAGTGCCTGGAAGTGGCTACGGCAACCATAGGGTCAAGCAACAGCAAAAGACAGGATTAAATGCATTACCTTTGGAAATGACAAAAACATTAGCAGCAATCTACTGCCATTTTTAATTGGTAAGATTCTCCCACTTCAGTTTGGGAAAGCGATTCCCAAAGTTTTCCGTCTCATCATGCAGAACAGAGGTCAGGGGATCAGACCACCATGTGGCTAGATGCAGTCCCAATTTGAGGGAGGGCAGGGGTGGAAAGCACATCTGCTGTGCTGGCTCACCTGGCAGGCTGAGGGCTGCATTGAGACCCCCAGACAACGGACCTAACATGCACTGCCACTTACAGACCACTTGCAACCTGTGACCTGTAGAGTGCCGACATGAGGCAGATTACATATGAGGAACCATTACTTTTGAGTATGAATAATGTATTTATGTACTTCAAATGATAAATTTACTTTGAAGGAAAAGATGTGGGCAAAAATACAACGGGTTTGCAGAAAGTCATCTACGACTCTGTGTTGCACAGGATTCACTCCTGGCTCAGCCGTGGGGGGCTGAGAGCTAAGGACAACTTGACCAGGTCTTCCTTCCACACAACTCAGGAGCCAGGCCCTGATGCCAGTTACAGCAAGGTTACTTTGCTTGTGTTCTCTAGAATTGTCTAAAAGTTATTTCCTCCTGAGAAGCACCGAATAGGAGCATATTCTTGTGGCACCCTCTTCTCCCCTTCTACACAAGCATAAATGCAAGGGAACACAGAGTTCCTCAGCAGATCCTCAATTGCATCAGTACCTACTGCTACAAAGGAAAGCAAAAAAACTCCAAGGGGAAAATTATGGAATAATCACCTCAAGCATTGCATTTCCTTGGAATCCCATGCACATGTGTTTGGCTCCTGACCACAAGCATAAAGTTTTACACCTTTATTAATGTTGTTATTGTTCTCAATGTAATTTGGATTCTCTCATTACCTACACGAATGTCTGATCTTTTTCAATCCTCTTAAGTGCCCGGCTCCCATGATATTTTATGGCAATGAGTTCTATATGCTAATTATGAGATGCATGAAACTTCGTTTGACCAGTTCTGTATTTCTTGTTTGTCAAGTCATTCCCTTTCCCCTCCCAAACATTCCTCTCCTTTTTAGAGTTCCTCATTTTGCACCTTTCCCCACTTTGAATTAAAAATCCAAGTCTCTCCTACAGCAAAGTCTTTGACTATCTCTAGGTTTCTTCTGTTTCTAACTTTCCATTTCTTCATTAATTTCTTTTTTAAATAGAAAATGACCAGAACACAAGATAGTGTGAGAGATTTTTCTAGCCCATCGAGTTTGCTTTAGACAAAGCAAACGTCCCAAAGCACATTTCAGAATGGTTTAAACAGTCCAGCGGTGAATTCCCAGTGTTGAACCACAGAGGTTATTGTGCTCTCTCTCCCAAAGACATGAAACTTAATTATATTGTGGCCGCTATTACTAAGTATAGATAGATACCTTGAGGCAATTCATGTATGACTGAGAGCTCTCCATTTGTGCTGTCTGAAGAACTAGCTGATCTTCAGCATAATCATCTGAATTGTCAAGATACCGGTTCTTTTAACCTTGCCCTATTGTCACATACAACCATTTTATAGATGGGTAAATGCTACCTCTTTGATATTCGTCACAACTACACAGGTGGGGAACACTTTTCATTTACACTAACCCTTCTTTACATTCAAGCAGTCGGTCTCTATGCATTTCTGTCTACATATAATGCCAGAGTAACAGCAAGCAACATTAGTGAGAACAAGAATCAGGTCTTCAACATCATTTCATTGAGCAGGCAACAAGTAGTATAAACCTACCATTATCTTTTGTGAATTTTCTTCTGATTTAAAAATAACCCTACACCAAAGAACTTACACAAAGCTTAGGATATTCCTAAAACATTTAAAAACCACTGTACTAGAAGAACAGCAGTTCCCTGTCAAGTTATTGTATGCCTTTTCATTGAGAAATACTAGCTGGTTGGACCACAGAAAGCTATATCCCATCCTCATGGCTGGTCTGTTCTACATCATTTATAGCTGTGTACTGAAATACTCCAGCATCTGATCTATCCTGTCCAGCTAATAATTATGTACTACAATATTGCATTTGTATCAACTGTTTGAGTTGCACTTACTTTGTGAAGGTCAGTCCTCTTCCATTCCCAGGCACCTAGTTCACCTACTTTTGACTTTAAGTCTCTCATTGGTATATAGATTTTATTTTTGGCGGCATGCCTACTTTTAGTTAATTCCTTTGTCTGACACATTGTTACTTCCCTCAGATATGCCTCTGCAACCTTTCTTCCTCCAGGTCAGCTGTAATTTCTGTCCTATCATTTACTACTGGATACAGGGTTACCTTTGTATTGCTGACATTCCTAGCAGATGTCTTTGTCTGACCCAAGTGCTCCTCACCACCTGTTGCCTTGCTTCCAGGTTTGGCTATAAATAATCCTCCCCTTGCCGGTTTGACTATAAATAATCCCCTCCCCACCCTGTTGGTTTTTGGAGTCAGCTGGTTCCAATTTGGATAAGGTGGAGCTTCCCTTTCCTTTACAGTTACAGTTCCCTCTCCTCATTGTGTTACTCACACATAAATCCTACCACTGCACAAAACCACAGGTATAATAGAAATATATCAGTAGGTCCCTAAATCAAATCTTTTGCCTGTTCATCTACATTTTCATTCTAGCACCTCTCATATCTACCTTCCAAAGTTACCAGTACGCACAAGAGGCACCAGGATGTGCTTATGATCAAGTTCACCTCTGCTTACCTTGCTTCCCACAGAAGGGCCAACACGGCTACCTCATGGGCAAGTCCCACAGGGCAACCTCAGCTACCCCCCCTTGCACATATGAATGCGCTTGTGGACTGGGGCAGGTCACAGGGCTGTGGTTCTCTCCAGCCTCCATCTGTTCTAGCCCACATGGTTACTGTATGTGCCACAGTCAGCATCTGGACTTGAAGGCAGATGGAGTCCTTCTTACAGAGGACCTTCCTGAGACTGCCTGAAGCAGGGTATGTTGAGGATGTCTAAAGACAATGTGGATAAGAAGCCATGATCTTGTGAGCTCTATAGACTGCAGGTCTCTCCCAGCACAGGTGCTTTTCAGATTTGCTCTGAGCTGCAATTAGATCCTGACAAACACCTGTCTGAGGTGTCCAGAAATTGTTCCCCTGAAGCTCGTGTACCTGGTGCTCAAGGTAACTGGTTTGTCCTCAGCACTCACCATATAAGACCTGACATTTTAACACATTTTACACTTTTCAGAAGCAAACAAATGCACTAAACTCACAACAGTAGTTTGGATGTGAACTGTAGTGGGGGACATGGTGCCTTGGTGCACTTTTTTTTTTTTTTAAAGATAAGACAGAGGAATGCTTCAGTCAGACTAGGGTGGCTAGTGTAAATTTGAGAGGGAATTGTAGAGTCAGTCCACATATCAGCAGCCAGGATTTAAGAGGCTGTCTACTGACAGTTCCTATAGGAGAAAGGGGGGAAAACAAACAAATAAGAGACACCCCCCCCCCCCCCCCCCCCCCCCCCCCCCAAAAAAATCCAGCAGCCTAGGAAAAGTTAAATCCAACTAAAAGAGACACATAATTTTTTCTTAATGGACCGTCTTCCAAAGTTTTGGGACACCACTTCTTTGAGGAGGCTACTTCACATTCCTCTTTTCAGAAAACAGCAGGTAGCTATACCAAGTAACAAATGCTACTTCTCAAGGTTTTAGCTCAAGACTGTCCTACAGAGGATGGGGCAGAAAACAGGCAGCACCAGAACTGGACTTGAGAAAATATTCTGTGTTTATGGCATCCTCAGGAAAAGCAATGATTGCAGCAGTAGCAATAGGCCACCTGCAGCAAGATAAGCAATAAGTGAGAATTAAAGAGTAAAGAAAGTGCTGACTAACTTTCTCAAAGATGTTAAAGACTTGACTGGAGCCAGAAAACATGCGATGGATTTGCTGAGGTGTGTCTTTCTCACATCTTCAGTAAAAATTTAGAGGAAAAGCAGAGATTAAGGAGTGACTGAGATTGTGGAAAAGAGCTGGTGAGAGAAAGCATAGTAAAATCCTGAGACGATATAGATGTCTGTATTCATTCAATGGCATTATGCCACTTCACATGCAGTGAAGACCTGTATTCAGTGACATGTATTATCTAACCTAGACAGAGGCATTCCTGCGATAGGGGTTAACTTGAAGAGAGCCAAAGTGGGCAGTGATGTCCCTGCATGCAACTGGAAGCACTAAGGCTGCATAGCTGGAGGAACTCTGTGTGACCTTAAAGGCTGTGCATACAAGTCTTGCCTGCAAAACCCGTGAGAACTTTTCCTGCTATGATTATAAACTTTACTAAGTTCGACTCTCACAGAGTTATATAACCCTATGTGGTAGTTAATGAAGTGCTGGATCTAAGAAAAATAACTGTAATGTTATTTTGCCCCTGGTATGCTTTGCCTTATAAGGATTAAAGCTAGAGCTAATTCACTTGTGTTTTTGTGATCTCTATCATGCTGCAATAATAATACTTAGCACTTTATAGCACTTTTCACTTATAAAAAGTGCTTTACAAACATTATCTAATTATTAATCTTCACAACAGTCCTGTGATACAGGTATACAGGTCAATTTAATGTTCTGTTTTAATAAACTACTAGCACTTTAGTAAATTGAAAAGTATAAAACACATTACATTCACTTAAGAGAAACAAAAGTTAGTGAACAAATTGCAATTCTCCCTACGACATTCTAGGTGGGCAATACACATAGCAAACTGACAGTGATCACCACCTCTGAGGTCCACAGAGGACAGTCTATATAGCAAATATTTCAATTAAGTAGTTGAGAGACCCATTTTTTTCAGATGATAACATGAATAATGTGAACGAAGAGGGACTCTATCAGAGCAGCTGAGGTCCCTTGATCAAGACCACGCTACACTAAGTTCTATACAAGCAAAACATAGTAGTCCCTACCCTACAATGTTTGGGATCTAGGTATAAAACAAGGGACAAGAGATGGGGAATGGGAGGAAATCAGTACAGTTAAGCAGTAATCATCACTGGTCAAACTATATCTGCCTACACAAACATATGCAGAGCCATTTTATGCCAGTATACTCACCATCTTATTAGTACTCTATAGTTCTCTCAATTGATACACCT
Organism: Gymnogyps californianus; assembly: GCF_018139145.2. Classification (NCBI taxonomy): domain Eukaryota; kingdom Metazoa; phylum Chordata; class Aves; order Accipitriformes; family Cathartidae; genus Gymnogyps; species Gymnogyps californianus. The sequence goes on along the minus strand of NC_059478.1, from coordinate 19,215,557 downwards.
CAGACTTTAGTTGTTTGTGATCAAGGACAGGACAAGAGTTTGGCATTTGGTAAACATATCATACAAGTTAGTTATATAATCACAAACTGAGTTTTCCACAAGGTTCACAGTTTCACGTAGTGCATGGCATGGACTTGTCTGCGGGATGGATCAATGCAGGGCAGGAGGCTGCTGCCTGAGGATGAGAAGGGCTGCCCCATGCATTGCTGAGGTTCAGAGTTATGTAATGAGCGAGGAATGCAGGAAGCGGGGAGGGGGGGGGGGGGGGGAAGACAGTCTCCTACTTAAGGTAGTTTAAAAGTTGCCCTGAAGAGTTTGGAGTCTACACCTGCTTTTGTCACAAGAGAGTCTATGAGATACTGGACAAGTTTCTTAAAACCAAGCTTTTCTCACAAGGTCATCTATCAATTGTATGTTCCTCATGTGCTCCATGCCTGACTTGAAACCTGGGGTGTACCTTGCTCAAAGTGCTGATCACTCACAAATGTAGCTGAAGTTAAAGGGAGCTGCACTTTCAGCTTACTACTCAACGTTAAATATTCTGAAAAAGATTGGAGCACGATGTCTCAGACTGGGTTCCCAAATTAGTAGGTACTTTCAACCTTGAATTAGTGTGTCCCAGTCTCCATCTGTCAAATGAGGACAATAATTCCTCCTCATTTCACTGGGGTGTTGTGAAAATAACTTCATTAATGGTTCGTGAAGCACTGTAGTGTAGAGTGCTATATAGAAACCTAAGAGGAAATTAATAATTCTGTCTCTGGAGCAAGTTTTGAAAAGCGTGCAATAAAAAGGGCCTGAAGGCACACACTTAACAGAAGAGAAAAAATAAAATATTAGATTTGAAATATTTGAACAAAATATTTGAACTGCTCTTTAAGTGAGTGCTGTCCATGCTTTATCCAGCAGATTTCACCCTGATTTTCAACTCTCAACTTGCAATCTCAGTTTTCATTTGTAAATTACCAGGTTTCTAAAATTTCAGAGCTATCCAGCTCTCCACAAATGCCATAGCATGGAATCCTACTGATGAGCCCATGGCTCAGTAGCATCACTGGCAATATTTAGAGTTACTGAACAGACCTCTATCATTTCAGCTCATGGAATAATGCAACAATAGCATCTTTCTCAACAGCAACCAGTACTTCAAGGAAAGAAGATCACACTTTGACAGTAGATTTTGACGATATTTTGAAATGACAAAAGAAAGATGCAATTTGGGGGAGAAGAGTGCTCAAAATTTTATATAGAGCAATACGTATTCAATTCCTTTCCAGAAACAGCCAAACCATTTTGATCATAGTCATTTCAAATGTTTTGCCCCAGGAGGAAGCCCAACATGGAAAATATCAACCCAAACAGTTAAAGTCTGTGAAGACTAAAAATAAATTTAAAAAAAATCTTGTTTACAGTAGTTTATAAGTGAGAATTTTCAGGCAATCTTGATGGCAGTCAATATTCTCTGCCCTACCTAGAATACACATGCACACACTGTTCTACACAGTGTTTTGCTTGCTGTGCAACTTATTTTAATTCTCTCCTCGCAAGTTTTCTTCAGTGCTGAGGGTTTCTAATTATTTATTTATTTTTATTATAGACTCCCTAGCTGTTTCTTATATGGAGAGAATAGTATTCCTTAGCTTCCCTTAAATAATATACAGATGACTAATCGCTGCGGCACCCAGGAAAGATATGTCAGGTAAAGTAAACATTCTGAAAAGAATAAACCCTTGAGCTATCCCTGCTAAATACTCTTACCTGGAACTGTCACAATGATTGTGGTGTGACCAAAGAAGGAGCCTTTGGTGACTGAGGAGTTATCTGAATTAGTAAACTGCTTGACGAGTAGAAAAAAGCCTACTGCCACTTAGTTTAAAGCAGTGGCATTTAATAGAAGTGATAGAACCAGAGGGCTGCCTTTCCTGACTATAACATTGAGGCTATCAAATATGTTTTTAAAAATGTGAGTGAGAGAAAACTGCTGTTGTCTGCTTTACTGCCACTTGTCCAATGTGCTTAAATAGTACAAATATAATGGCTGCTTTTTGGCTAAACACTATACTGGTACGGTTTATAAGGGGCTGAAGCTAAAACTAGAACCGCAACTCCCCCAATACCAACATAGAAAAAAGGACATCCAGTGCGCCACATGCCTTCTAAATTCAGACTTTATAAAAAGCAAGTGTGCAGAACAGTGTTTTATGTTTAAGATTCTCAGGAAAAGAAAAAATCCCTGAATATTATGATGTTACTCTCAACATGAAAGAGGATGTAACCTGTTTTAGGTGTGCTATGCCACAAATTACTTTGTTCTTTTAAATTTTTAAGAACTGTTCTTGTGTCCATATCAAGTCAAACTTTTAAAATCTCCTTCTTAACCTAATGTTGGCCACTCAGTCTGGAAAGCAATTTTACCTCATTCTAAAGTAATGCTTGCAATATCCTCTCCATACTTTCATTTTTTGTTCTTAGCCGCCAGTATTCTTATTTTATGTGCTTCACCTGTATTTTAATGCTAAGTCCAGTCACCTGAGTAACAATTCTGATGCCTTGAAACCTGCCATGCAAAGCGATGTGAGGATCAAAAAAGAGGACCCTGTCTGGATTAATGGAAGTCTGAAGCCTAACAGATCAGACATAGCTGGTATGTAATTCGTGACAGTGTTTGAGAGACAAACATTCCATCTCCCCCAGAGTCCCCACAGATTTGGGGAGGTTACACCGTGTATGCGGCCCAGAGGAAGAGCAGACGGCACACAGACAGGCTGAGGGACAGCAAAGGCACGCAGATCTCATCTACTTGAGAAACAGAGTCTCCCATCCTGAACCTCATCTGCCAAAACTGAACTCCGGCCTGTCACCAACAGATCACTGTTAAAGAACAAATGATACCTAAGCAAAATATGTGGGATGGCAGAGAGTCCACTTACATAGTTACAAAACTGAATCCACAGTGTTGAGCTCCTTCACAGCCTGTCCACAACACTATAGTACAATACTAAATACAATGCCTCAGACAAGAAATAACTAATGTCCCAGCAGTAGGCTTAAAAATCCTAGTTTGTCAGGGCAAAGTAAAAAAAAAAAAAAAAAAAAAAAAAAGTAACAAAAAGGACAGCTTATTTCTCCTCTTGCCACAATTCCTTACAATAGTTCTTCACCCACAGTGGCCTCCTTGTTATCAGGTAGCTGATATTTCCCTCTTCCAGACCTATTTCCATATACTTTGTGCTATAGACAGTAATGCTTTGTTTGGTCCTCACAGGCATCTGGAATATAGGCCTGTGGAATGCAGCTGGGAGCTGCATATGCAGAAATGCCTGTGCTGGAGCTGGAAAGAGCAAACCCACTTCAAAGGAGCAATGGAGAGAGTCAAAAATTGGTCGGACAAGAAGGACGATGTGAGGAAAGGGAAAAGATAATGGGAGCTGTGGTTTGCATGTGACACTCATGAGAGGATTAATATACATAATTATAAGCAGCTAGCAACAGTGTCCTCCCCCAGGTGGGCTGCATCTGACCGATGTCAGTAGAAGCTCCTTGAAGCACAGAGTGCAGCATGAATTTTCAGTAATTTATTCTGATGGCAAAACATTCCTAATCTGATAATATGCTCCTGGCAAGAATCAGTGAGAGTTAGAGGAAAATCTCAAGCCATATTTGTCTATCAACTCACGTTGTTTCATATAAACTCAAACTTCTAATAGGATCAGCTACTTATTTCATCACAGACACACCTCTGAAGTACACAATTCAGTAATTTACTTCAGAAAAAGAGCATCTATTACACAATAAAGAGAAATGCAAGCTCTTTCCTTTACTTTTCATGTAATTAATCTCATTACTCCCAAATTAGAGGAACATCCCCTTTAAAATTACAGAGTAAATCCACCCCCTTATTTGTTCTGAAGGCAGGGGAAGAGAACATGTTTTACACTGCTCTATGGCAGGAGACAGCTGACTGGAGAAGGTAGGGGTGTACATGTCCACGGAAGAGAGAAGGGAATTCACACACAAAACTGTAGCTGAGGAAACGACAGGTTGAACTCTATCTGGCATGTGAGGATGACTTACGGACCTGGAAGCTTGTGTTTCAATGAAGAGATTCAAGAGAGAGCCAATATGGAAAAAAGACTTATTTCTCTAACACGGTTTTATGCCTTGGAAGTGGTCTGTCAGCATTAGAATGACTTACAGCTATGTGCTGTATTCTCCAACTCCGTATCTGTCATTTTGCTAGTACTTCTAGAGTACCTCCTAGAGCTTGCCTTCCTGATCTGCAGATTGTCTATTTCATATCAATAAATTCAATACTTTTGTCAAAAAATTTGAATATGATCAGTTGTGCAGCTTACCTGTGCTATAAATTCTTTGCGTGTCAGATTATCTCCCATTTGAGAACACTAGAAAAAACCACAAACAACAAAACAGATAGTTAGTAATTAAACTTATTTAAAGATTATCTTGTCCAGCCAAGTATACATAAAACCTCCTAGTATCATTCTCCTGGCAGGATTAAGGAATAGCAAGGCCAGATCTGTAACAAAAAGTGAATGTCTTATCACCCTGAAATCTGGTTCATATTTGATAATTGGCACCTTTCTTCCATTTACAGTTTTCATATTATGCAAAACACATTTACTCTAAGTCAATGAGGTATAGAAAGATAAGCTTCAAGTACATTACGGACAATCAGCATAAACTAGAGCTCAGGACCCCTGGGCCTCTCTGAGCCTTTGGAAACAATCAAGGTTTATGGTGTTTAGCCATTGCCTCAAGAGAAATAGACGCATCTTTGGTGAGATAATACACTCGAAGTGTCATGAGCTTTTGTAGCAAAAGTATGACCTGCAAAGGCACAACTGTCCTTCATAAACCAGCTTTTGAGAATATGATTATCAAATCCAAATTATACACCTTACAGATCCCATATGTGCCCACATTGCAGACCTTGAAATAGAAAACCTGATTCTTACACACAAGTATAAGAATGTTTACCCCCGTTCAATCAACTCTAGATGAGGTTCAACAAAATGCTAAAAATAAGGTCCAAGGAACTACTAAAGGCAGAATACTATTTCTTGAAAATTCTGAAGCTCTGCAAGACAGAAAAGGTTCACTGAAACACAGGCAACTGCCAGTCTCAAACACAGCCTGAAGTAGTCTTCAACTACTGAGAGAGAGTGCCAGACTCTTCTGAGAGGTGCACAAGTGACAGGATGAGAGATAATGGACACCAAGTTGCAACAAGGAATATCGCAATTAAATATTGTTAAAAGTGTTTGTGGGGAAATCACCATTAGGATAGTAAAACACTAACAGGTAGGCCAGAGAGATTGTGCAATCCCTGCCCCTGGAGATGTTCAAAACTTGACAGGACCAGCCCTGAGGAACCTGATCCAAGTTGGCCTTGCTTTGAGCAGAGAGCTGGTACTCATGAAAGTGCCTCAATTCTTGTTGACTCGCTTGAGGGCTTGTAGCCTTTGCTGGACTCCGAGGTAGGGTGGAGCAGGCCACTTCTAGTGGTCAGAAGAGACTGAAAACTCCCTTCCCATGAAACAAGTGCAAATTTTAACCTGAAAGAACCCTGATCTTTTATTTTGTGTATCAGAATTAATGGTGGTTCAAAGTACATCAATGAGTAGATCAAATAACTGAATAAGTTTTCTACAAAGAAAGACTACACTTCTAGCAGGCAAATACCCCCATCATAACTGCATTTTCCACCTGAGAAAGACTGTGAAACAAGCATGTCACATGCTATTTAATAGATATATTAAACTACTTACTGTACTGGCTTTCTTAAAACCCTGTAAAAGGTGAGATGTGGCACAGAATCGAGACAAAACTAAAATACCCTGCTGCGGTTATTTGGTTTCCAAACAAAAGCCCACTGAGGATGAAGAGAAGGCTTGAATGAAGGGGGAAGGTGGTTTAAGTTCACAGTAAGCGTGGCTCCATTGCAGAAATGCTGGAAACATCAAATCATCTCAGGTTCATTAAATCAATTGTCAATTCCTGAGCATTCATGACAGATTGTCATACAGGTGGCTTAGATTAATTATCAATTTCATGTAAGAAAGGGAAAGATTAGCTAATATTTCTCCAGAAAATCTGAGGGCAGCCTTTGTGAAACACTTCCTGTTACTCAAGAAGGAAACGAACACAACTTTTGAAGAAGTGTAACACTGAGGGTCTCGAAGACTGAAATAAGAGCCAGTTAAGATTTCATCTCCGAAATCAGAGGACTAGGTCCCAATAGTAGGAATCCAGTCAACATAATAACTCTGAAGAGAACATGTTGTCTTATATGGGTTTTATATTTGCTTCTACAGGCAACTCCAGAGACTGTTAAACACAGAAATCAAACTAAAATGATCAGAATAGAGGGAACTTAATAGCAGATCAAAATTTGCAAGAAAGTTTTGAATACAAGATTACACTGAATAAAACACTAGGGTGGATGACAGGAGAGATAACATAGGAATAAAATGAAACCACTTAAGGTTTATGAAGCATCTCTCTTTGTCACTGTTCATTTCTTCTATCACTTGACCTTCATGTTGTGGAGTTTCAGAAACCAGTATTTCAAACTATCCATATTTAAAAGTAACCCCTCCAGAGTATCCTCAGTTTAAATAAGGGTTTGGGGTTTTTTTGTTTGTTTGGGGTTTTTTTTTTTTTTTTTCAGTTGTGCCTTCTGTCATGTGCCCGCCAATGTACCAGATGAACCATGCCAGTCTCAGTCTTCAGTACCTCTCCTTCCTTCACCTCCAATGAGTCTTATATAAATCTTCCTGGCTAGAACTGTAGGTAGCCTGCATCATGGGGAACATTTTTCCCTTTCATCTTAGAATCCTGTAATTTATGACAGGAAATTTAAACCAACATAAATTAGTAATTCAATCCCTATATTCCAATTTAATGAACTAGAGGCTTCATTGCTTTATTGTTTTGTGCCACTGGACCAATTGTTTGGTTTACAGATGGAATGTACTTCTTTGTTAATAAATAAATGCATAAAAAAATAAAGGTATCCTCATTGCAATTATGCTGATGTCCCTCAGGAACGAGAATGCAATTATTTAAAATATTATTTTCTTAGATTACTCTCAAGAAAATAAGGATAGAAATATGAAATTTGTGTCCTTTTAGCTTAAGCTCATTTTAAGAGCAGCAACAGTGATGCAGTTAAACCTCAGTGGCAACTGAGAAGCACTTAGCCAGAAAATTGTTATTGGATTACAGTTCTGGCTTCATAAAACGCGGCTAAAGATCATTTTAGACATCTATGGAATGACCCGTTGTCAAAACTGGTATGACAAACAAGTGACAAAGTTATTCTATTTGGCCATTTTGAGGATTTTTCAGATCACGAAGGTAACTTGGGGCTGTATCAGCCTACACAGTTTTGATTCAATTATAAAAATAACTCACAATAAGAAGAATTCTAGCATAAATAATTGAATCTCTCCAGAGGAAAAGAAAAATCCCCACAAACATGTGCATATACTTTCAAGTGTTCCTGACATATAAAGAATTGTGAAGTGATAGGGTGATCAGAAGTCAATTCTGATACCGAGAACTACCTTTCAAGCTAACTGGTCTTCTTTATTAAAATAAACAAGATGAAAAGGGCACCAAAGGACACTGCATGATTTTTAACAATGCGCAAATTGAAACCACTTAGATATCACTAAAGTTCATATGATCCTTTTCATTTCACTTTACAGTCTTTTTCAAACAGATGATTTCCTGGATGAGGATCCTGCCTCCCATATTTTAATCTGCTGGTAAAAAAGAATAACTAATGTGAACATATATCTGAAGCACATATGCATACTTAAATAAATGCAAACAAGAAATAAAACCCTTCACCTTTGCATTTGAGGTCACTAATGACCACTGGCAACACAGTAAAAATGAGGACCTTAATCAAAAACCTAACATGGGATTTAATTTCTTCATGTAAGGTCTTTGTAATTTTTCTTCTCTGCCCATTACATGGTACGTCTTTGCTCGTATAATTACATAATTAACATCTTCAGCACCTATTTCATCCCTTGTTAATTTTGCTAAATATACAGACATGCTCAAGGAAATAAACTTGGCAAGTGAAGAAGCATAACCAATTTAAAGGGAAAAAAAAAAATCTATTTACATACTGGTAATCAGTATGTATCACTGAGCATTACTAGATGCTTGTAATCCACATGATGGCCCTCTGACTAGAAGTGCCCATGCAACAACAGCTTTTGCTGGGATGACAGAGATCGCCCAAAAGTGTTGGTACAACAAGGTCTTGGTTTGTTTGTCAGTAATCAGTCATGCAGCTTGTAGCACCAAAGGGCAGTAGTGGCAGCTGGTAAATCACATTGGTCTCAACATTGTTGGTTCCCACATCTTTTTTCTGAAAATGAAAAGGATTGGGGTTGGGGAGGAGGAGAGAGGGAGATAAACTTGGCAGCTAAAGGCCCGTAAGATTTTTGCAGTTTATCCTACAGGCCAAAGCCACATTATTTAGCTGACAGCACTGCATGACTATGACCATAATTCAATTGAAGATGTTAGTTTGAAGATTAGGGGACTAGCAGATGGTTCTTCCCTCACACCTCTGCCATGAAAGAAGAGAGGACAGTAGCAGAAAGTCTACAGTAAACAAAGAAGTTTCTACTTCCAACTGGGAAGTTCCCAGAGTTTTAATTGATCCACCCTTGGCGAGCAAATTGGCAGTTTTATTTCTTCCTCCACAGTGTCCAAAAAGTAATTCTGTTCATCCTTGTGAAAAAGGAAAATTTCAGATGGGTTCCATTTAGTGGGGTCACAAAGACCAGATCTGTATTGATCCTAACATGTGGATCCTCACATTTAAGGTCGGATTTCAAAACTCTTAGAACAAAAATTACTTAGTGCCTTGAATGATACCACTAGGTCACGGAGGACGGTGTTATCAAACCAAAGTAAGAGGATCACTAACTGCTGTTTGCAGCACAAACATACTTTCAAACTTACTGCTTCCATACAGAAGGATACTGTTTCTCTATACAGATGCATAATGTCATTTGATAGGGCAGCTAGGGAAGAGAACTAGTCTGTTTTCAAAAGTCCTTCTCATTAAGAGTCAGTACCGAACTTGTTTCATTGCATTCACTAGGAAGTATAATCCTAAACTATACCAAAGTCTGTGCCCAAGTATACTGTGCTGACCTGCTTATCTCTAGAATTCTATTTAATTATCCAAAAGCATACAAGAAAGTGGAACAGTCCAGTTTGAACACCCTGATGCTGTCTCAGCAATTTCTGCTCCCAGCACATGCTATTTCAACAGCCAGTGATCACTGGAGTTAAAGTGCATGCAACCAGCTGAATAGGATGCAATTCTTATTCTTATGATGAATATCAGGGTCAGAGGTGAGTGCCAGATAACACATAGCAGATGTGGAGGGAGTAGAAGGAATTCTGTTTACTTTGGGTGACCACCTACATTTCAAGGGGGGGTATGGGGGAGAAGCTAAAACTGCAAGATAAAGACTGTTTAAGGGACTGCATTGTACAATATTTTGCTGGACAAAGCTACATACTTGTATGTTAGCATGAACTATTGTTGAAATAAGACACAGTCCAGCCCAAATTAACCGCTTATGGAATGTGACTCTTAGGGAAACAAATGAGAGAAATCTTTTCAAAACATACCTCATACCCTGTGATCACTTCAGCTGATATTGAAAAGTTGGATTTCTTTGTGTGTCGCGTGTATTTCTTTCCATTTCAGGATTTTCTTCAGGTACTAGCAGCAAAGCAGCCTTACCAAGTGGAAATGGAGAAAGTCTGATCTGAACCTGAGGAAAGTTCTAGATAGCCACTGAGAAGACTCTGCAAGATGCACATGACAGCACATTTACAATCTCTCATTATGGGACAAGACAGTGCTGCAAGTTGTTGCTAGCTGCTTGGGCTAGATCCTCAGCCCTGTAGCCCAGGTTGTGCAAAAGGGACCTGAAACTGCTCCAGACAGTGGATGATTCTTGCAAAGATGACGCATGGAGCAGGAGATTTACAGGAACTCCTCAAGCTGGTAAAACTATTAGCAGCCATTTGGCTGCTCAGCTTTTCACAGCCCATGGTAAAGGATGAGGAACCTTTCTCCTCAGTACCATCAGCTCTTAACTCCCAAGCAGCAAGGAGGCAGTCTTTGTGACTACATTCAGCTGCTGTCAGAGACAGGTGAGAAGACTGATCACTTCAGGTATACCAGTGAGCTTACTGTATGAAGAATGAACTTTGTTTCCCCTGCTCCCTCTTCCCCTCCCAAAGAAATCATGAAAGTCATTAAGCATCCTGATGTTTTCCATATGGATGTTTCTACAAGTTATAAGGTCAAAGTAGACCAGTTAGGAGAACTTAAGACCATCAGAAAGGACTGAAAAGGAGAAGGGGGGCAGGGAAAGCAGCTCACTTTTAAAAGAAAAAAAAAAAAACACACCACACCCCCAAACCAAACTATCCTGGGACAAGTTGCATTTCTCAACATGTTACAGACATCCACTTCCCAGACTACTGAAATCAAATGCCTTTGTGAAAACTGCCACAACAAAGTCTCAGCAAATGGATGGATAGGTTTTGTTGAAAATTTTTCCCCAAAACATTTCCATATATTTTTTTTAAAAACACATCTAGTAGTTACATCCACATAATATGATCCAGTCAGTGCTCAAAATAGAATTAATGGGGATATTATTACAATTTTTAACTAGTCTTTATATAAAAAGCTAATAGAGGCTAGTAATCTGTGGAAGAACTGATCTTAGAAAATAGCTGTGAGGAGGCAAATTCAGTCCAAGCAGGATAAAACAAAACAAAAAAATCCCACCATGTAGATGTCCACCAGTTAGCCTGCTAACTTTCTAAACGACTTGTTACATTTACTCCTTTATAAGCTTTGCTCTGGATGTTAAGGATTCAATCTTGTTTTTATGGGTGAAGTACACAGCAACGAAGTAAGTTTGGCAAATGATCTCTGAACTACTCCGGACTCTTTGAAGATACAGTTGTACTACATTTTTAAAGATATACACTGCCTCATTTAGATGATGGATTGAAGTGGAAGATGGAGGACAATTTAAGTAGAAAATCCAATAGTTTTCAGTTCTAAGCCTTCTATGCAATGTACATCTCTTCTCAGGTAACATTAAAGATAATTTAAAAAGATGCTGATTCTTTAAAGCTGAAATGTATTTGCAGCATAAAGCACTCATTGTTTTTCAAAATCAAAACAATCTGCAGAAACAACTCTGATATTTCTAGAGCTTGGCTGAAACAAACGAGCAAAAGAATAATCATTTCTCAGAAAGTGGAAGGGAATGTATCCTCCACCCCTCCCACGTTAACTTTTGGTCTGCTGCCACACTTCCACTTTGGCAACGAAAGGAATGCTGTGGGCACCATATAAAGGCATGTGTGGCAGCCTGAGGGTTAAAGTAGACATTCCTTATCTTTGACAGATGGTTAATTCATGGTCATTATTACTAAATTCAATTGCTCAATAATTTAGATATGACAACCATGTGTGTAGGAATATATGCCAGGGCACCCTTCTAGGAATCCCAAAATGCAATATCCCCTCCATGCTTTCACCATACCTCCTCATGCTGAGTATGACAGATTCAAACAAATGTAGGCTTTCTGAGCAGTTCAGCTCCCTCATGCCACTCTTGTTACATTAGAGAGTGGTTCTAGAGAGTTACTGTGTCTAGACCTAGGGACGGATGAACAGGCTTGGCTAAAACAACTATTTTGTCAATAAGTGTAACGCAAGCCCAATTTTTTTTTTTTTTTTTTGAGGCCTAACTTTTCCAGTTCTGTGGCTGCAAGTATCACCACTTAAGCAATCATAGAGAATTAATTTGCAGACAAGGTCACAGTTTGAATGGCACCGAGTGCTCGTAGGTCTACTTAGTGTCTGGAATGGCTTTAAAGCAGACTGTATCTGACTAAACATCTATATTAATGATGAGCTGCACACCCACTTCTACCACACAAATAAGACGTCACAAAGTGAGGCCACTCAACAAACTGCCCTTCTTTCACCATTATCATCCCCTATCCCAAACCCAGTCCATTTTCTCATGTGGTGACAGGCATAAAGATCTTTTGGCAAATATTTCTTAAAAAATAATAATAATAATAATAAAAATTAAATTCCCTTTCCCTTCTTTCAGTCAATATAGGAAACTGAACTTCTCCCCTTCTCTGTTCCCACTGATACTTCCAAATTGGCTGGCACAAGAAAGCACCTCAAAACACCTCCGCAGCTCATTCACTCAAGTTGAAAGTCTTCCGCTGACTTCAAAGATGTTTGGATCAGGCCCAAAGTCAGCATCCTAACATGCTAGCACAGACTACCAAGCCACAACACTGGCTGGAATCCATGTCATTTATATGCTATTGCTAAAGGAGTGCAGGAAGCTTACACAACTTCAGGTCTCTCAAAGTGTGTGCTGTTCTTTCCTTGTTAGTTTGCAGAACATTTTGTGAAGTTCCACTAATTCCTGTGCTCATATAGGTTAATTTACAGGTTTCTTGTCTGAACCATAAAATCCAGGTATCACAAACTGGCTTTGCCTTTGACATCTTATGTGCATAATTTTTCTGTTCCCTTCTTGTCCAGAAATTTCATTGCCTTCATGCCTCTCTATAAAGCCCTGAGATGTCATATTTTTAGTTAGAATACGAACCTTCTAGAGCAGAGACCTTGCCTTTACTTGTTCGTGCCAATAGTGTACCAAGTGAGTTACTATATAATATGAAAGAATAAATCACAACAATAGTAAGTGGGAAAAGCCTCTGTGCTGTTTTTCCACCATGGTCATTAATCCTACTCAGAGTGCTTGCAAGACAAAAAACTCCAGGCAAATGTGTGAAACCTAAGCCTTACCTGTAAGTTTGCAAAGTATCTCAGCCACAGAGGGAACAGAATCTAATCTTCTGTATGATCAAGGCAAGTGAAACCATTAAACCAGTTCAGATAAAATATTTACAGTATCTGTTTCAAAGACCTGCATTAGCATCTGAATCAATATCAACCTCTTTGTGTGTCTTTCACACCATCCTAAACTACAACTGCTTCAAGCCACAGTGGACCCAAGACATGCTAAGTTCTCTCAGCTCCTAAAGCTGAGGAGAGTTAAAGAACAAGACATCTCATAGGTCTTTCTCAACATCTCATACAACCTACCCTTTGGCAAGCAACTGCTCTGACATCTGGTGGTGTTAAACTGTCTCTCCCTTCCTTGCCCTCTAATAGAGTTTGTAAACTATGCTTATAAGAAGCTTGTAGAACTAAAGTAAAACCAATAGAAGAGTATCATAACCTCAATGGTATGGTGCCATATGGGGCACTACACAGAGCTGAAGGTAAGCAAAGCTGGAGGAGAAAGCTCTGTGCAAGTTCCTCTCACCTTTTGTATCCAGGTAAACATAACTTCTGGTGAGCAATCAAATTTTTTAAGTCACAGAAGTGCAGCAGAACATCACAACTCATCTCTTCTCCTTCTCAACAGATAAAGCATTCTTTTGCCTCTAATTAAAAAGATTAATAAAGTAAGAGAACACATCAGGTTTGCATCAATCATTGCCCATGTGGTTCTTATTATTGTAATTAAAAGTTATCTCCTCAAAATTGTTGGATGAAAGTGCCATGATCTGCAATTGAAAACACATTGAAAGGAGTTATCCAACTTATTTGACTGTTTTAAGACAGTCAAATTTAAGAACACTGTGGAGGTAATGTATTCAAAAGAGTCCTTACAGGGAATCTGTCAGTTAAAGTGTCCTATAAACCCTCTATTCAAGAATGTGAATATTGCTAAGGCTTTTGTTTAAAAAAAAAAAAAAAAAGAAAAAAAAAAGAATGTTAATAGTAAGAATGAACTTTTTTTTAAAAGAAGCTATTTCAAACTCAACTGCTGAAATTCAAGGTTTTATCTTGAGAGTTCTTTAGGTCCTGTATATATTAGGAGTGTTCAGTTCCCCTAGGATTGAATCATTTAGATTCTCACAATGAATGGGCCAAATTTCAAACAAACCTGAACAAATATGGTTCTTTTGCTGACATATCACCCCATATTTCACAGAAAGTAATGTTCAATTTTCATATCCAAGCTTTCACAATATATAGGATTTTGGAAATGGGTGATCTAAATAGAGAATTTTTGCATATGCAGGACTGTAGACTTACAAATCTGTGAAATAGGGATGCAGAACAAATCGAATTTATAATTTACTTACAGTCCCTTTCATTCAGACACTAGTGTACAATAGTTCGAGCAGCAAGCTAATTACACCAAAGCTAGTAGCATGCTTAAAACCAACCCTTTTTAAAATTTTGTGTAAAGTAACTTAAAAGTTTTTTTCCCTGCTCTCTTCCTCTTCTTTCTCTTCACTGAATGCATGTCTTTCTTACATTTTGGCATAGGATACAGTGACTTCATGGAGTTCTGTTCAAAACTGTTCAGGGTGTAAAACCACTCACTAGCTTTTGAGAAAGGTTTCCTGGATGCTATTTAAAAAAAAAAAAAGATAATTTTAACGGGCAGAAGAGTATCTCCTGTAACAAAAAGGAAAAACCTTTTATTTAACACATCTCAGGAAAACACCAAAGGGTGTTAAAGAAGGACTTGTCGGGATTTTATTGTGAAAGAGAAAAGAACATTTTCCTGCCATCTTTATTTACATTTGAACTCTGCTACCAGTTTCCTTCTGTAGCTTCTGAAAACCAGTGGTCTCTTGCATCTTCTTTCCAGTTACAGCTTCATCCACGGGCAGTGGATTTACATGACAGTGCATTTACATGACAAGAGATGAACAGTTAGTCTCCAAAGGCTATTCAGAAAACTAAAAGAGACTGTGTAATTTGTTCTACAATCCTCAGCTATAAACTCCAACTTTTTTTCATTCTAATTTTTGCTCAGATGGAATTATTCAACTCTCAGTGGAAAAAAACAACAAGGAAAATGAAACAAGAGAAGTGCAGAATTCTTGAACAAGACTATGGGAGGAAAGTGGCATAACATATTCGCTGTGGCCCTCTAAAATTTCCTATAGAAAAATTACCCTGTATAAAAGAAAACGTGGAGAAAAGAGAAACAGTGATGCTGAATATGACAAAAAGCTTGTTTATGTTTAATACATAGGAGAAATTGTTCAAGGACAGTTAAATGTGACCCATTTACTATGCCAAGGTCTCCAATACCTATGGTACTCTGCTGAGTAAGTGCTGATCATGCAAATTAAGGCTGCCTGGGGATACACAGTGCTTTTCAGTTGCAGTTTGAATTTTCCAAGTTCCCAAAAAACTTTCAGAGATGTGGATACATCTTACAGGGTCACTAGGGCTACTTCCATTTCTTCAGTTATTGGCTCATTTTGAAAATTCATCTGTCTGACACTCTTGAGTCTTCTGACACACACATCCATATTCAGGAATGTAAAAACCTAATTATTGCTGCTAGCTGTGTAATTTAAAATACAGATGGGCAAGTCAATTTGAAAAGGCGTCCCAAGACTAATATTTGAGCTTCAACAGGAAAGAGGAATAAAAATCTAGCGGTCATTGTGACTCTAATTAACTCAAAAGTTCAGCAGAGTCTAGGAGTCGTCAAAGGTAATGTAAATTATGCCCTCAGTATACACTGTATTCAAGATCTGATACCTTCTGGACTCCCTTACATTTATTGGCTTAGATTCTTACCCAGTTTGCAATATGCTTACAAATCCCACTAGCTATGATTTGGGTTCATTATGTCTGAGCAAATGCAAGGAAATCCAAACTACACATCACCTCTGAAACTGGCATCAAACACCCAATCAAAACTTTACAAGTTAGGTGAAGATTAGCGTATGAAATGAAAGGGCTGAGAAAAATATACAAGAAGTTAGGAACAGCAATGCTCACTTAATAAGGGTACAATGTGCCCACTGTCTGAATACAAAAGCACACAAGGGCAGACAATCCTTTTTTATAATTTTACTATAATTATATAGATTCTAACCTATAGGGAAATTATGCTTTAAAACAAGTTGCCCTAACCCCCATTCCCCAAACATTTCTCTAAAAGATTAAACTGTGCCTTTTCCTATGGCTATTTTTAGCAATGGCATCAGTAATTAAACATTCTATGGTGTGGGGCCCCAAAGAAAACATCATTCTGGGTTCTGGATGTGTTCCATGATATCTTGAAACAATCTTAAAAAACGTATGCAGCTAGTGTTGCGATCCCCACCGGATCTTCAGGGAGCCATTAGGATCACCAGGGGAAGTGCTTGGTTGTGACAATGCAAGCAATTTAGCATTACTCACTGGAGCTGAGGCATGACACAGTGTTAAACTGCTATTGTTCTCCTCGGTTTCTCTCAAGACACTCAAGTTCAAATCTACTCACAGCCTAATTCGTAGCTGAAATCTGAACCAGAGCCTGCAGCCTCTCAAGGGAATGTCCCAAGTGCCTGATAACAACTGGCTCCCAGGAGAAGGTGCTTTGAATCCCTATTCTTGCAGATTCTACACAAAAAGAGGACTAATTAATGATACAGTCCCATATACCTGTTCTCCATTTTGCAGGTCTGTAGTGTCAACCAGGTCACAGGAATTATTTGGGTTAAAAAGAGAAGCCACCTCACTCCAACCCCAGTAAAAGCAGTCTCCTTTAACTCAGATCATTTCAGTGCCTGGAGGTTCATGGCCATGCCATCTTCCAGCAAGCAGTACTGGCAGGGGCCCACACACAGACTGCAGGCAGTGTTTCACCACTGCAGGACATGTGGCCTCAGAGACACAGGACTTGTGCAGCAGGACACACACAGACCAGTGACCTGCACTCAGCTCCTTCACATCTCAGCTGGGAACTCTAAACACAGGACCATTATTTGTTCATCTTCATCAACCTACTCTTTAACTCCATTTCTTTCCTTTACCAACATCTGACATCAAACAGTTAATTCTGCAAAGAGCAAATGAAATTGTTTCAGTACTTTCATTTAAGTGAGGTAGTTTTTTACATGAATCCAATCTGATCCAGATTTTCTTTTCTTTTGTCAGTTTGGCTGCCATGCTGCAAAATCAATTATCTACAGAATCCTAGTCTACATTAAGAGTTAGTGGAGTAACAACTGTGGTCACTCTTGCTATACAGTCCACACCTTAATAAGAAGTTCTTTTAATCTTTTAATGATTTCTGTTCTTTCCCCTCATTCTTACTAAGGACAAGTTCAAAAATTTGACACTTAATGAAGAAAAATATACACTGCATCCACTAGCTACACTTAGTAAGCAAACAGATGTAGATGGGTTGTTTAGCTCCCTATCCAGAAAGCCATTAGGTATCTTGAAGGTATTGTTGAAACTTATATAATATTTTTAGAGACATGTTGTCTTACATCCAGAACCATTAGTGCATTTTATTTGACATATGTCAAGTAAAAGATTAACAGGGGAAAGAAGTTGGGGCTTTTTTCCCCCCAAAGATGACCATGAAATATTAAAACAAAGATTGCTAGAAGCCCTTTGGTTACAAATCTCTTTTGAACTGTTTGTGCAACTGAAAAAATGTATTCTCCTATACTATCCTTGTGTTTATTAAAATACAAGCTGCTGTATACTAACGGAAAAGCACATGGGTGCCTGCTTCTATACCTCACTTAGTATGATTTTCTTCCCCTTGCAGAAACAAATCTACTTATAAGGTAATTGTTGCAAAACACTTTCAAATGACTGTCTGTCAGGAAAACAACCTCAACTCTTAATGCCAAATCACTGGCACAGTCAGTGAGTGCAATGGAGTCCAGTCTAGGCGCTGGAATGGCTAACACTGTGAGACATAATGCTATGCATTATGACAAAATGACATGCAAAAACATCATTTTATTAGTTACCAAGTGGAAAAGGAATGTGGGTGCTTGAGGACACTTACTGTATACTAATTTTGTGTGCGTGTGTATACATATCTAGCACTTACGTGCAAGTACACACATGCATTGACAGAGAAGGATACTCTACTACATAGGGCACTGAGATAGTCCCTGCTAGTGATATTCCCTTTATGTTTGTGTACTTGTAAAAATGGTCCAAGATACAAATAGTTCAGAGTGACAAACTAAAAAGCAGAAAAAAGAGCAAACACACTAAGAGACAGTACACTTAAAACCCCACTTATTAGTATTAACAGTTATGGTGCGAGAACGACAGAAAGTTGACCTTGGCTAGTTAGTGTTTTTAAGCCACAGAGACAAAGTGGGTTTCCTATAGACACTATAAAAAACTGCACTGAGGAAGCATTTATGGGGTACAACTTTCAAAGCGCACAGTGAGGTTTTATAGCTATCTCAGACCTAGTGGGCTAAATCCCAAGCTACTGAAATCAACACAGTTCCACTTACTCTAGTAGCACTACACCAACTTACATCACCCGAGGATCTAGCCCAGGAAGTGTAATGGGACTCCTGTGGCCTCAGCTTTCACAGAACAATCTGATACTATATAACATAATCTGACAAACCCGAGAAATTCGAAATTAAGACTTCTGCTCTCTCTATATTTCACACAGTTGTGTTTAAGTGCATTGCTGCAGAGGCCTTGATATTACGCAGTCAGTGCACCGAAGTAGAGCCACAGGAATTTTCTCCTCGCTCAGAAAAAGATCCTATTGACTCCAACAGGACTAATATTAATCTCAGTGAGATCTTATTTAAGCAAAGAGTGGGTTTGGGCTAGGCCAAGTGACCACTGTGATATTAAAATGTAAAAGGTTTTCATAGTCTGATTCCGGACGATACCTTCCTGTGTGCTGTGGCCCTGGTGTGGGTGACAAGCTTTGTTTAGTTGGGGTCCCAAATGGCAACATTTAGATCTGGACACCAACTTCCTCTTACACTGTAAAAGATGTCCCTGAACTTCAGAACCAGAATGTTATTCTTGCCTGACCAAGATCAAACAGAGGTATACTCTACAAATAGAAGTAATTTTGAAAGAATCTAAATATTCAAGCACATTTTCTCAACTGGCACAAAACCAACATCACTGCATTTACTTCAGTGGGCCTAAAAAACTTACCTGAGTTGAAGGACTGACCCTTAAATGTCTACAATCTCTGCTAAATGACTTGGTATCAGTGACATGAAGTACTAGGCTCTGGCTGAAATTTCATGAAAGACGGATTAAAGGCCATCACTGGACAGAGACCATAGGGCAAAAGCATATTTCAGAAAAGAAAATTTCATGTTTCAAGTTAGAGTTCTCTTCACAATGAAAGGTGACCTTTGATATCATTCTTGCCTTGCTCTTTGTATTTAAACTCTTTTTGCTTTCAGCACAACTCAAACACAGATGAGCACTGTCTTCATCCTTTCTTTAGCATCCCTATTTCAATATTCCAGACTCAACCATCATTTACCCCAGCAGTCCCCTACTGTGCATCTGTCCCTCAAATCTTAAATACCTGTCCTCCCAATCTGTTCTGAGGCCGAGTCCAAATGAGTTTTGTGCATGTAAATTCTATTATCTACATGCATAAATGACAGAATCTACTGCCTATGCATGCAAATGTTAGCTATCTAGACCAACCAGTGTGCCACCGTGTATTAAGGGGCAAAGGTTTTTCATACACAAAAAGAACTCTATTAAGTGTACCTTTGAAACTGTGGCCCTAAAATTATGTGCAAGAAAAAGAAGCACCCCTGCCTGTAAAGAGTAGGTATTTCCGACAAGTATAATTTTCATGTAGCTTAAATCTCTGGATAACCTTCAGAGGTTGAGTTACCCTTGCTTACAGCTCTTCAGGATTCACCTGGCCTTTGGTAATGCTAGAGCATATGTGCAATCTGTCCAGTTAAAGTGTTCAGAGAAAGAAACATCATCCCACTAATATAGATTATCCACAGCATCTGAAAGATTTCAGGCCATAAAAACATACAAGGAAGTTTAACAATTTATTCACTAGAAAGACACTGTAAGAGATAAGAGGTAACTTGAAAAGCCAGATGACATTTCTGTTTTGGGGTTGTTTTTATTTTTGGCTAAGGCATGTTTTCTTTTAAATACTGCAAACGTCAACAGTTTTATTTGTATTCACCCCTAAACAGGTAAAATTAGATGATAGACCTCTTTTTTTTTCTTCTTTTTTAAAGCCAGGAACATTCATTCCAGGACTGAGAACTTCTAACACACTAAGTTTCAGCCTGAGGCCAACTTACCAACTGTTACAATCCCCTCCTGAAGAGGTCTGAAAATGGAATAACTTATTTACCCTTCATTAAGGAAGCACATGGTTCATCCTCTACATTTTCTATATCTGTATACAAAGTCAGGGTTCGGGCTACATCAACTCAGTTCTGTTGCCGAGCTGTAACTAAGAACTGAGTGTACATCTATGTTATCCACACATTTATACACACCATTATATAGACTCCAGTTATCACTCAGTGTATGAATCATTCCCTTAGCAGTTTATGATTTATGCAGCTTGCTAAAGAGAAGTAGGCCATGCCAGCCTTGAAAGCACTTTAGCTTAGTTGTTTTTACTCATGAAGGACATGTTGTCCTGTAATTATTCTGTCATTTCTTAAAAGGTGAAATCCTTAACAGGTTCATGCTTTATGTGCTGCTATGTGTATGTGTGAGTTTATGTCTGAGCACGTCGCACCAAATAGGAATCATCATTCCAAATTACTTTACAAGGAGCTACATAGAACTGGACAGCTTAAAATGTGTTAAATATCCTCAGAGTTTACATGGACGGTTTCAGGGGGAGCAGGGGTGGAGCAGGATAAGGGAGAGTCAAGGAAATCATTAATATGTTCCAATTACTGCCCTGATTCACAAAATACACAACTGCATAAAAGTGTCACTTTCTGTTTTGATCCTGTTGGTAATGTAATCTAATGTTATGTTGTGTTTTCTTGTATCATTTAATAGGGGCAGTATCAGCACAATGTACAACTTTAAACAATTATGCAAATTTTAAAGTAATGTGTTCAGAGAAAAACTGAGATTCTGACATTAATCAGAGACTGCAGGCTCTGCTTGCAAGAGTTCTGTAAAATATGGGCTAACCTTAGTGTTAGTGGCTGAAAGGCAAAGTTCCTCTGCTGCCTCAAATTAACTGCAGTTTTAGCTTATTTGAAAACAACCAAGAATATTAAATTCCCTTTTCTACACAAAAATCTGCCATTCAGCTCAAAGGAATAGCACTAAGATGTATAAAACTACCCCTTTCTTAGATGTGTCAGAATATTTGGAGAATTTTAATAAACTTCTAGAACGATCTATAAATCACATGAATTATGGGAACTCTACAATAGATTCCCCCTAACAAGTCCTGCTGTGCCTAACTAATGCTTATCTGATAAACCGGCAATATGAAGCTAATAAAGTGTGTAAACACAGAATACTGAACTGGTTTCAATGAAAAAAAGGTCAGCCTGGACCCCAAATGAAAACAGGGGGCAATCTGGATCCTTCTGATACTTTAAAAGAGTAAAAGGAGGTTCTGGCTAGTTGGGGTTTCTTTTAACTAGAAATGGGAGAGAAAGCAAGCCTGGGACCAGGATCCTCCAGGCTTCAGATTCAAATTTTAGAGCTCTATCTGTTGGTAACTACTTGTGTGATACTCAGCCCTTAATGTTAACCATGGAAGGAAGCATAAACTGGCCAAAGAAAAGCCAAGTTCAGCATGACCATGAAAAGGAAATGCCATATCTCTCATGAGAAAGAATGATCTTGAAAGACATCTGTCCTGCTCTCCTAACTACTGAGGTTCAGGCAATAACCAAACTCTTAAGATTATTATCTGAATGGCTCTCTGAACCTCTGTTTCCCCACTGTCAGCTGTAATACATGAGGGCCATTTACATGAGAGTGTTAGTTATTCACTTTGAATTTCCCAGCTTTAGCTGGGTTAAGACAGACCCTTAATGTCACTTAAACATAGTGGTTTTGTGTTATATTTTAATTTTGAAAGGATTATCAAGAAAATCTAGCCTTTCTGTTAACTTTCTTTGAAAAACGATTAAGAGTTTTAGAAAGGATCTCCAAGTATCTTCACCCTGCCTGATAAGTTATCCAGAACGAAACATATAATACAGATGAAATTTTGAAAAAATGCAGAGGCAAAACATAAAGTTCTCAATCTGAAACTACAAATACCAGTATGTTACTTGGGAATGCAGTGCAACATGGTTAAACATTGTAAATTATACTGAAATTTTCTTTGTGTTGGTATTTGGCTCTGTATAGCTTTATTGATAAAAACAGCAATTTATTTTTCTTTTTATGAGGCTAACAATTACATACCACTCAAAAGAATTTGACTGCTATTAGCTGACTACAGCACTTGCGAGGAAAAAATCCCGTTGTCTTACACAAATGTTACCAGTAAGTAATATTCTACCTAAGAAAGACTTTGGAGAACTGTTAATGGGTCGTCTTTAGCTACTCCTTCCTAAAATAACACATTAGTAATCTTGGGCTGCAACTAATTTTCCTGATATTACATGTGGAAGTCACTGTGAAAACTAGACAAAGATGGGAGGTAATGAATGCATCACTCATAAATATGGTTCCTCAAACATAAAAATCTGGCAAAGCTCAAAGAGCAGAGCAGGAGGTAAGAAAGCTTTCATATGCTGCTGCCTTCAATGCTCTTAATGTACATTGGATAATTATGTATCTCATTTCTTACAAACCGAGTAAGATATTTTGTTTTAAATCTATTTGTGGAGTATGCTGCTATATGTCTCAATTTAGTATAGTATTCTCTGGTATAAAGCAAGCAGTTCTAAATTAAATAAGCTAGCATACCTATTGCACAAAGCAACCGACTGCATTCCAGTGAAGCCCCTTTGAAAGCTATGTCAAATCTCTGCTGTCTCAGGGAGGAAAGTACCTCATTCCCTTTGCATTAGTCACCCTGCCAGAGATTAATCCTAATGAACTTTTTTCTACAGGCTTGGCTGGCACACCCAGGATTTGCATTACATACCTGTGATTTCTCAATATTTAGCCCAAAATGTGTTTGTTCAAATGCAGATAGATATCAACTTTCCAGAAACCATTAACTACAGCATTACTGTAATAGCTTATCAAGCCTAGAGTGAGGCCAGCCACAGGGTGCTTCCTCAGCTTTGCTAGGAAGCCATCACACAACTAAGTATTGTAAAATCAACATAGGCCAACACTCACACGAACACTGGTGTAAATGACACGTCTCAAAAAAGGTCACTGTATTAAAGAACAACAGTGCTCTCTTTTTCTTTATTTCATTATCCTCATTATCTCCCTCATTATCTCCCTATTTCACTGATTTTTGGCAAACAGTGGGTATCTATTTGATGTGACTAGATTGTTTGCAGACCCTGCAACAGTTTCAAGCTTCCTCCCAGCTGTATACTGCCCTCATTAGGCAAACAACCATCCCTTGGCCTTTTCCAGCCACCAACATGAGAAAAAAACTAACAAAATTTCAGTTCACGTAAAAACCAGGAGTCCTACATCTTTGATCCCTCTTAAGTTATTTTACTCTACAAATACCGTGCCTGAGCAATTTTTATTGAGGGAACAATACTAAACTGTAATCAATATCTACAATAGCATCAAACCATCACAAAAAAAGATCCGTCATGCAAAAAAATGCTTGCATGCAACTTGGCTCAGTCCTTTTGAAAATAAAATAGCTACTATTAGATGCATGGGCTAAATTAAGAAGCCTGGCCTCTTCTGGACCAAAGGGCTGGAAAATAATTTTCAGATCTGAAGAATTTTAAAAGACAACAGTAACAAGCTCTTTCCCTGTTAAATGAGGGTACTGCTAGCTTGGTTACTGCAGCCAATCTAAATTGCTGCAGCACCCCATGTAGTGAAGCTGTGTCTTTAAGGTAGCCAAGGACCAAACTGCTTACAGTTTCAGAGTTAAAAAACACCACTCGAGCTTTCCTCAGAAGCAAAATAGAAGTCAGCACAGCTCACAGTTTAATATACTCCACAAAGGACACAGTGTGAAACCAGACAGCTTTACTGAGCACTAGTTCATAGTCCCAAGCACTCTCCAGCTATAGTCTGGCAATGGCAGCATAAGAACACAATATACAGCTCAGTCTCTATTAACAATAAAGTAGCACAGTTGTGCTTCATCATGACAGACCACAGTCACAATGATCATTCACTGTCACTCTCTAAAGGACTGGTCTAGCAGCCTATATTCAGATTTCGACCTCCCTTAAGGGTTTCTAAGGTACATACCATCCTAGTAGCTAAGGGCTAGGTAAATGAAGTACTACAAGTTGTACCTTGCTACACCTAACTATTGGACATCCAGCCATTGAAGCGGTGCACAACAAAACTTGTGTTAATGCCTAAGTTTCCTAACCACAGAATGAGAACTTTAGGTAGTGCTGGCAGTAACAGCTGGGCACAGCTCTCAGAAGGAGCCACCGGAACTAGCCAAGAAGAGGCATGAACATAGGTTGGATCTAAATTTCTACCTCCCTGAATGCAAGACGCTCAGGCATCTGAATGGACAAAGAAAAAGGTGTCTCTAGCTATTCTGGAGTTACACCGCAGAACTGTCTGCACCCCAGTCTTTCAATGAAAACAGCAGGCCTACTCTTTTTTTTAAATGGAGTTTTATGGTAGTGCCCTTTCTTTTTAAATCTAACATCCCAGTGGTTTGAGCACTGGCAAGAAAGCGGAAGACTAGGTTTGAAATATTCCTGCAGGTTCCCAGGTTGGTATCTCCTGCACATGTTTCCTAACCACCAAGCCATCAGGCAGCCAGCATGGGGGGCACTCACCACCTCTCCTGACAGTCCAACCTCATCAGCAGCTCTGTGAGATTCATGAACGTTGTGAGTAGTGCTCAAGGACTGGTGTCCTCAACCAGGGCAGAAATCTGCAGAAAAATGAAGCCTAAAATCCTTAGACTTTTCCAGTCTCTGGGCACCTAAGACACTGTCTGGAAACTGAAATGTGCTTTTTTGTTGCTGGGTGCCTATGATGATCTTTTCATGGAGGAGAGCTAAACCGATTCTGCCAGCTCCATGAAGCAGGAACTCCCTTTCTCCTGCTTCCCGCGGGCAGGCTCTGACAGAGACATTGCCAGCTGTCTCTGTTCACGCAGGCCTCACTGTGAAAAAGCCAAACAACAACATGACTTTCATGCTGCACCCTGAAACTGTAATCATGTGTCTGTGGTTTTCCTGTTTGGGTGCCTAATTTAATTGGCTGAGCCCACTCCTTCAAGTGTGGAAGGGACTCTGAGGGTATAAGGAAATAGCATGTTTCTGCCAGAGACATTCCACCAGGATCCCATGTTTGTTTAACATGTACAAACAGCTAAAATAAAATATTTGTTGGCCTCAGTAATAAACAGAATATAAAATAGTGTGAAATTAAGCAAGACCAGCTGGGCTCCAGGAGAACTGAAAGGAACAGTTAACTTATACTACACAACGATCTGGAATGCAGACGCACTAAGATGGACTGCTATTGATGTGTGGTTTTGATGCACTTTATATACAAAGTGCTGATTAGATCTAGCTACCAAAATTATGCCCTTTGATATCCATATGTCAGGAATAAACAAAATTTAGAGGAACAAATCTTAGGATGCTTTCTACTGTTTTAAATCAACTGCTTTGCAAGCCAAGTTTGCAGTGTTGCATCATATGCTGTAGAAGTATGAGGTTATCACAGCAGTGATAACTGATTCCATTCTTTCAGAGACAGAAAAAACAAAAATAGAAAATTAAGAATTCTTCTGCTCTAAGGCAGGATGTGTCCAGCCCTCAGGGACCTGTGAGAATTTGAGGATATGCATCTGTATAGATTCCTTGTAGGAGCATTTGAGCCTCCATATATATATTTATATACACTGAAACCACAAAGCAAGCAACTGCTTAAACAGTTTTTTGGGGAACTTGGAAAAGTTGTTCCCTACTAACACAGGACAGGATGGAGGTTCTCCCTCTGCCAGGATTTTTTCTCCTCAATTTGGGAAGCAGAGTCAGGTACTCTATGATACAGAGGACACTATTTTATTTCATAGCACTAATGTAATTTTGAACAATGAATACAAACAGAAATGTGACTTAAGTTGTAATTCCTGTGAAGGATGCTCTGTTATGCTGCCCAGACCACCCTCGTGTCTTTCTCTGGCTACTCACTGTGCTCCAAACCTTTCCCACTTACCCTCCCCTGGGGTTATACATGTGGCATTGTGGCTAACTGCCCTTCCAGCAGACTT
The DNA here is from genome assembly GCF_018139145.2 of Gymnogyps californianus. Taxonomy (NCBI): domain Eukaryota; kingdom Metazoa; phylum Chordata; class Aves; order Accipitriformes; family Cathartidae; genus Gymnogyps; species Gymnogyps californianus. The sequence continues at coordinate 19,189,269 of NC_059478.1, read as the reverse complement.
CTGGCAGCTGGACATTTTGGATCTTTCCCAGTTTGCTACAAACAATGTATCAGATGCATTTACGCTTCTGGTATCTCTTTTAAGAAAAAGAGGCTGAATGAGGAAATAAAGTCCAGCCCTTGGAAAAGCTGCATGGGAAATAAATGTTAGCCAGGGCTAAATCACCGACGAAATAAAAAGTGTGGAGGAACACATTTAGAAGTCTGTCAGACGAATTACTACTTTTATCTCATTTCATTGGCAGCTGGGCTGTTTTGATCTTTCACTTTCTATTAAAAAGAATATACTGGGAGTAGTAAACACTCAGGATCTACTTCTTCCTCCCCAGTGTGAATTCATTGTTGAATTGCCAAACCAACAGAATGGATTTTCTATCAGTCACAGTGTAGGTACCTACTTCTTGCCACCTAAGGGCAAGTTTCCTCATATCATTCCATAATGAAGCCTAAGACCCAAGACGCAGCTTCCTGTGGAAGACCATGTTTGTATAGTCCAATGCCACTATGCCTCCGAAGGCACAGGGACATCAGGTAGGTCACAGGCAACAGCAGCTTTAATTTCAGTCTGGTGATCATTTAGAAACACCATTTCCATCCATTGTTTATTGTCCCACAGCTATTCTGTCATAAAACAAAAGATCAAAGCGGCTCACTTGCCAGATAAGCCAACTTGAGAGGGAAAGCAACTAACTCAGAATCAAAAGTAAGAGAGTAAAGAATTCCATAGCAACACCTGCCACAATGGCAGAAGAACCTACCACAGCATCACCAGTCAACAATATCTGAACCATTAGTTAAAATCTGGATGAGAAATCACTGTCACTTGAATGTCTCTTCCCACCCTCTACTATTTTTCTTTATCTAGGAACAGTTTGAGTGAAAGCAAAACAAACTGCTTTTTGGTCTCACATAAAATTTACAAATGTTCACTCTCATCCCAGGAAAGTAATTTTGGGACCGTATGGCCAGCCTGAAACCTCCTTCTTCTGTGGATGCAGCCCCAGACTGCAGTCTCCAGACTTGTGCTTAATGAACACATGGAGGCATGCTCTAGCAGCCAATAACGTATGCCCTATCAGGTCTTATTACTTAAAGAGCAGGTAATGCTCCAGAATACAAAGCTGCATATATTGCCATTGTAAAGGTTTGAATATGATCTAGTAATAGAGGTTGGTCACATAGTCATGGTAGAGTGGATAAATCACTACATAAATCATTGATTTATATGGTACAATACAGTTACAGTAATAATACTGTACATATGGCAAGGGGCCCAACAGGGGAAAAATAGTCTTCAGCACCCTGCACAGTCATTCAAGAACTCTGTTTTAACTACTTCTATCAATTATTAAAGCTGCACAGTGCTTAAGTACATCAGCTTTCCACCTTCAGGAACCTGCCTCCAACACCTTCTTTTCACCCTGCTGCCTGGAACTTACATTTTCAGCATTAGTCAGCATCATCCAGCAGGAGCTTTTAGGAAGTCTCCTTTTAAAGGGGCTCCAGAAGTAAGGTTAGGGATTCAGATGCTTCAGCTAGAGGCTGGAAAGATGACTACGGTAGCAAAGACAAGGGCTGACTGTGAAGAAATGCAAAAGGATTTTATGAGAAGAATAGCTGGGTGACAAAATGATCAATGAAAGTTAATGTAAGTCAATGTAAAGTGACACACATTGGAATCAACAATTCTGACTTTACATATAAAATGATGGGCTCCAAGCTCATTATTATGTCAAGAGGAAGATCTGGATAGCATAGTATAAGCAATGTAATAGCCGGACAAGTAATACAGATAGTATAACAGATAATGAAAATCTCAGCTCAAAGAACAGAGTTTTCAGAAAAAAACAGCAAATTAAATGTTAGGCATCACTGTGAAAGAAATAGAGAGCATGATTGTATCAGTGTGTAAATCCACGGAGCCCTTGTATCTGGTTCTGATCCCACTTCTAAAATGAATATAATGGAAATAGAAAAGGCTTGGAGAATAGTAGCAAGGATAATAAAAGCTGCAGAATGACTGCTGGACAGGAAACAACCAAATGTACTGGGATCCTCCAGTACAGAACACATGCCACAGGGAGGATATGACAGAGACCTGTTAAATCATAAATGGTGTGGCAAGGGTAAATGGGGATCCACTCACTGCTTCTTCCAATATGAGAGCTCAGAAGCATCAAACAACACGAGCAGATACCACACTCAAAACAACGTAATGTAAAGTCAAGCTGTGAAACACTTTGAAGAAGGATGTCACTGTGGATGTAAAAGTTTGCACAAGTTCAGGAGGTGACTGGATCCTTGGAGAAAAAACTTATGAAGGTCTACCAAGTAGAAAAACCCCTCTTCTGGCTCAGCAAGGCCAGGACAGCCTGTTTGTGTTTGGAAGAGTATTCCAGAGGGGAATATCTACATTCTTCAACTTTTGACCACACCTGGGACAAGGATATGGGGCTAGACGAGCTTTTGGGTCTAATATGGCTCATCTTATGCTCTTTCACAATCATCTGCGTTTCATAGTGGACAAAGTACATTGTGTTCACAGATCCTCCTCCACTCACAGCTCTGCTAGCTGAAAAAGCTACTATCCTCAGCAACTTGTCATTGCCTCATTCCTGGGGGTTATCTCAAATCTGTTAGCTAAAACTGCTTGTTTATGCCCTCACCTGTTTTAGTGAAAATGAACCCTACTTACAATGACAATATTATTTAAATCAATTAAGATAGTCCAGTTTACTTTTTGAGGAATACAGGTTAAGGGTTCTCATCTGAGCAGCTCAGTCACCATAGTGGAGTAGGGAGGCAAAAAGCATCTGGAAAGGCAGGACAGACTACAGGCCTGTCTTTCTTTTCTACGCTCCTTCTTCCAGAAATGAGGAGTATCAAATAGCTCTGGCTCAGGAACTCACTGTTTGTGAATAAAGATGGCTGACGATTTTTCAGATTGTTCTTTTTTTGTTTTTGTTGGGTTTCATTTTCACTGTTTCTTTGGCAGACCCTTTTGCTCCACAGGAGGTTCAGCTTTGCAAAAAACCTAACAAAATCCCCACATTTAACATGAGATATCTGCCAATCAGTGGCTCATTTAAATACTTTACTGAAAAAATTATCTAAAGGATTATAAAAAATGGTTATGTCTTAAAAGAAAAGAGAGAACTCTTTCCAATAATATTTTTAATATCTCAAATTTATTTCAAGTGTATACTGTTTTTCAAAAAGAGAAGCTGTTCGATATGCTTCCAAATGAACAATTTAAAGTTAAGAATTTTCATTGAAATGATACTCATTTTCAGCCAACTCAATGGAAGTAAGGAGATACCCTGAACTGACTGTGAAATTGTTGTCTGTATTTTTTTCTCTTTTTAAGATGTGAATACTACTATGAATGAAATATTAGAAGTAGATGATGATACCTCCCATATTTATTTTGACATTATTTATTTGTAGTCATTATAAATATAGGCAAGATTTTTTCAGAAACCTCCCTTGGTAGTTTTGTGTTTAACTATCTGCATTAAATTGCAACAAACCTCACCCAGACTAACCAGAAAAACATGTCTCCCATTCAGAGTTCAACAAAGGAACCAGCACCTTAGAGACCCTGTCTGCCTCTATGGAAGGAAGCAGCATGGCACTCAACAAATATCCTTGGGGAAAAAGTTGAAAAAGAAAACTATATGATTTCCTTTACACCCTACTTAATCAATCCACACCCTACTTAATCAATCCAACTAGCATCAATAAGAAACTAAGAATGAAGATCAGGGCTGTGTGCTAATGATCAAAACTGAAAATGGATCCCAGTTCATTATACATTTTCACTGTTTCTGTTTTCAGAGTTGATAATATGTTTTCATAAGCAGGCAGATTATTAAAACCCAGACTTCCTGGTGAGAGCTGGGACATTATCCATGAACTTGTTTTTGAAGAGAACTGTCCACAGCCAGCGGATGAAAAGGAGAATCTTTACCCCACTAACTGCTCATGATACAAGGTAAAAAGTGCTCCTCAAGAGACAGGACTTTGCAAAAACACTTAAGTGTCCATTTTAATCTTGATGAAATCACTTCACAAATAAGTAAGAACAAGGCCAGTTATATGCAAAGGTAGCATATCCCACACATCTTTGTTGCACTAAAAGACAACAGAAAGAGAACAATCACTTTAAAGAAACAGCAAAAAACCCAGAAAAATTTAATATTTTACTCTGCATTTGGTACATTTATGAGAATGTTCTCTTTTCAGAGTCTGCATCTGAAAAATCAGGAAAACCTTCCAGGAAAAAAAAAAAAAAAAGACTCTTTGACGGAAGTACTGTTCAGAGTGATTAATTTAAAAGTGCTGAAGTCATATTCAGAGCCTGAAATCTAGGAACTACCAGCTGGGCTGGGATTCAAAATTACATAGACAGAGTGAGTTTTTGAATTTTGATGCATTAAGCAGTGGAGGCAATTGCTTTTCTCACCTATTCCACAAGGAAAGGAGGAAGGGAAACATTTAAGAATTAAGAAGACTTGGTATTATTGGGTTACAGCATCTTGCACTGCTAGAGGCTGAATCAGAGTTTGCATTAAAAAGGAACTTCAAAAACTTAAATAAATCTTTTACAGTGAGTCACTTCAAGATCGAGCTGGAAAAAAGACAAAATAAATAAGGTAAAACTGTGCATATTAAATTAGTTAAAAAAGAATCTGTTTATGTACTGGAAGTTCACTCATAATAAAGGGGCAAGAAAAGGTCCTTGCTCGTGCCAAGTGTCAGCATTACTGCCAACGGAAGGAGGAGGGAGTCCGTGTAGCAGGTAGATGAGGGAATATCTATAGGTCATACATAACAAGCATGGAGAAAGCCTACAACAGAAGGAATTATATAGCCACAAACTCCTGTACACTGCTTAAGGAATGAAGAAGGTCACAGACCTCTTCTATTTCAGTTGAGGAGTGATGAAAAAAATGCTGTCAGCTATCCACATCCAGCTAGGGAGATGCCCGGTGGACAGTATTCTCTCCAAGTCCCATGTGGTACTACTAGTCTATGCAATATACATTAATTTAATCCACATTGCATAATGTTCTACTTAAAGTGAGCCCAATCAGATCAAGGGGTGGCAAAACAGGTATACTGGTTTCCAGGAGTCACAGTCAATCGTATGTAGCTTATGGTCAGTGGCTGTAGTTGCAGACAGCATACAGGAAGGCAAGTAACACGGTGGCTATTCGTGGGTATAAGTGGCAAAAGAAATGTGTGCAAGTTCTCAGCCCAAGAACAGAAATGGACTCAGAATTATCAGCAAAACAGCTAACAGGAGGGTGTAAAATAAAGCAGGCCTGATCTGCTTTAACTCAGCCTTCACCTTTCTCAGCACACACAGGCACAAATGCGCATCCCTCCTCCTGGAGCCAATGACAGCAGTGGGCTGCACTCATTCCAGAGTAAATTACTCACTTTCTTAGCGTGATTTACACTAGTCTACCTCTTACAGTCACATACAAATTATAGCAACTTGCATCTTACAGGTATTTACAACCATGAAGCACTGAGTTGGGTCAGACAAATTTGATGAAAAGAGGAAGAGCTACAGAAAACTCAAACAAAAGATAAAAAGGGCTCCGTCAATGTAATAAGGGTATCAGTAAACACTCTAATTTCTTCACTGTGTTACTAAAAGTGGCATTGCTATTGTAAAAAAATTCATATTTTTAATTCCGTTTACTTAGCACTACCTATGACCTCCATTTACTTTTGCTGTTTCTCTCAGTTTGAATAACGAAAAGCAATAAAGCAAGTTTCACTTTTGCTTCCAGCCAGTTTCACTTTCAGAAAAGACTATTTATTTGTTAAAAAAAACACAGGTTGATTTCATTGGAATCAAAAGCTGCACACACTTCTGCTGGTCTCTGATTCAATAAAAGCTTTTATAGAACATTTAGGTCCAGGTTAAATTAAGTTGACAGAGTTCTGATAACAAATATTCAATTGATTTACAGAGAGATTAATTTAGTCCAAATTGTTAGCACAGCTATTGGTTTAAATTGTAAATTATAGAATTTCACAGAATCACAGAATAGTTGAGGCTGGAAGGCACCTCTGGAGACTGCCCAGTCCAAACCCCTGCTCAAAGTAGGGTCAGCAAGAACAGGTTGCTCAGGGCTGTGTCCAGTCCAGTTTTCAATATCTCCAAGGACAGAGACTCCAAAACCTTTCTGAGCAATCTGTTCCAGTGTTCGATCACCCTTACAATTAAAAAAGTTTTTTCTTACGTTTAAGTGGAATTTTCTGTATTTCAGTTTGTACCCATTGCCACTCGTCCTTTGACTGGGTGCTTCTGAGAAGAGTCTGGCTCTGTATTCTTCACTACCCCCATCAGAAGTGGGCCCACATTTTCCCTGGCCTTCCTTGTGCTGCCGATGTACCTGCAGGAGCCTTTCTTGTCACCCTTTATGAGGTCCAGCTCCCCAAGGGCTTTGGCTTTCCTCATTCCACCCCTCCACACTCAGTGTCCCTGAAGTCCTCCCGGGTGACCACTTCCACCCCTTGTACGCTTCCTCGCTTTGTTTTTATTTAAGAGAAATTTAATGTAACAGAAAGCTGTGCCAGCATTCTGTTTTCTAATTTTGTGTCTATAGTCCCCTTAACGGAATTGCTTTTCTAGTCCAGTGCAATAGGGATATCAAAGTCCTGTTTATATGCTTTAAAAACTTTTAAATAAAAAAAAAAGTGGAATAACAGTCTCTACAAAGGCACAGTATTGTGGCTTGTTTTTACACTCTCTCCCCTAGTAACCTGCCGTACACCACTAGCTCCAAGAGAAGGAGGCAGACTATAGTGTTGCACTTCCCATCAAGTCATGGTTTGTAAACTCTGAACAAAGACTGATCAGTGAGGAACTGCACTGTGTAGCCTGTACAATCTTCATAAAATAAATTAATGAACAAATAAATATTCCCTGATGGATGAGCCAGACAGCAAATATCCCACAAGTTCCTCCCCAGCCCTATTCCCACAGGTAGGCTGAGGAGCAGACACCTAACTGCACTCCCACAAACGCAGCTGCCTGAACACCTTGGGCTCATTTCTCCTTTGCTCTCGAGCCTTTTGCAGCTGTGAAAAGCAAATGAAATGTGAAAATAAAACCCAGTTCTCAGGTGTTTTAGACCCAGTGTAACCTCCAGAGACTGGGATACCAGCACCACTGCTACTCCCCTCACCGCTCTCAGCAAGCTCCTTGCAAGTGCTGAAGGTTAGTAACCGCCGCCATTTTGAGAGCTGTGTAATCCTCTCCTGATCTCTTTCCCTGACATTTACAGCATGACTTATACAGTTTTAGTTCAACAAAAATATTGGGAAGCACTTTAAATCCTTTTTTCAGAGAAAGCTACACCTTCTTTGTTACCTGTAGCTCACCTTTTCTCTCATAAGTTCCTCCGGTTTCTCTGTGAAACACTGGTTTCCTCCGCTTGGGACCAAGGCCTCAGGCCGCCAGCACAGCAGTCTGTGGAAGGACAAGTTTGTACATTCATAGATGGAGCACAACTGCCTGTCTGTGCCTGTGAAATTGTGTCTAGAGGACAGCCACTGCTTAAGAAAAATGCTGCTGACACTTCACAGACTCAAAAGGACCCACTGTCACTTGGCAGAGCATTGCCCACCACTTCCCCCTCAGCGGGGCAGCTCTGCCACTGCCCCACAGCCAGCGCCTGCAGCCTCCAGCCAGCTACAGCCTGTGGGTGCAGGGCATGCCTTTGGGAGCGGGATCAAGCTCGACTCTAGGGCAAGAGAAGAGTAGTGGAATAAAAAGGAATCTAAGCAAAATCTCACAATTTTTTTTAAATCAGCACTGCTACTCTTTGCTGGTTCGAACACACAAGGACTGGGCACTACAGCACCAGTTTTTCATCGTGAAATAGGATTAGGTAACAGCAAGTTATTTTAACAGAAGGTTGGTCGGTACAGAATTTTATAAGGTTGGTTGAAATGTGTGTATCCTCTGCTTTGGTTGTTTTTTTCCTGGCTCTGTTCTCCTCAGCTCGCCAGTGCTGGTAACAAAAAGAACAGTGATGACACTTTGACAACCGAGGTTGCTCTGTCTCCCATGAAAATTGTCCTTAGCACTGTAATCCCCTCACCCTCTGCATGGGAAATATTTAGGAGTGAAGAGACCCAGCTTTATATTGACTCCCCAGTAACTCATCCGTCTCCGTAGTACTACAGGTACTACTAGTGTCCAGCAAACAATAAACAACTGCAGTCAAACATTTAATAATATATTGTTTTCCAAAGAGGTGGTTCATCTCACTTCACCGCTGTCTGTAAGGGTCCTCATTACCACTGCATCAGAAGGGCAAGAGGTTTTCCTGCCTTAACATTAAAAAATGAGATAAAGACAAACACCACAGAAACCTACTGCAGCAGACGAGATGTTCTTGGGTAAGCGATATCCTTCATCTCAGCCTAAATCAAACCTAAACTTCCCCTGGTCTCAGTGGCAGCTTTGCCTGAGTATGGACAACAGCACTGATGAAGTGCAGGCAGTGGAGGAACGCATGATCAGTCAACATTGGTGGTGCTGCACAACTCTTGTCAAGAAATAACTGGATCTATAGTTCTTAAAGGACTCTAAGAATGGGGACCAACGGATTCTGGCATCTCAAAACCTGGGGGGATTTTGGGGGGGAAGTTTGGGGGGGGGCAGCATTAGTATTTTATGTCCCTTTCAAAATTTGGTCAAAGTTCTCAGCCATGCTGGCTGCTGTAATGAGGTCAGCTGTTTCCTCCTTCCTTCTCATGTCCTGCCACCATCCTTACCCAGATCAGCTCTAAATCACATGTAATTTGTTTCCATGAGCATTTTAAAAAATTCAGCTTGTTTATCATTGATTATAATTTTCTATTTTGATGGCAAGACTACCCTCAGTTACCGTTTTTAAGAGGCGTAAAAGGGACATTTGTCTTCATCTGTTTCTTCGCATTCTGTCTCCTCTCTGCTAAAATTGGGTCCAAATTCTGTGCTGTGCTGCTTTTGCAATAAATACAAGTAGATTCAATAGCAAGGCGAAATCTTTGCTTTCACCCTCTTAATGCAAAAAAGGCTTGGAGTTTTGCATGGTTGTTAACTGTTCTTTGCAAATCTAGCTGATGAAATAGTACTCAAGGTAAATTAGTGAGAAAAGGCAAGAGTCTCGAGTGGTGCAAGCCAACAGAGCTCACTTTCACCATTCAGACAACATTTATACCACCTGAGAATGTGAGATAGCTACATTAACAGTAATTTGCTTTTACTAGTAGTCCTGCTGTGTTTAGATACTCTGAAAAAACCCCAAAATATCATACAAAGCTCTTTTTTGGTGTGATTCCTTCCCTTCCCACCTCTGGAAGAGAACTGATTCAGACAAGCAGGAGGATCTAGTCCATTAGGATCCTGTATGCTTTCCTGCTTTTACAGTTCTTAACATCATACAGTTTGACCTAATGCCTCAAATTCACCTCAGTACCACAAAATCCCCATACCTGGCTGGTACCAAATGCACATGCTTACTTTTTTGTATTCCTGTCTTTCAGGACACGGGCTGAAGTCCCTATTTCCCAGGGAGAGATCTTTTGGGAGGACAAATCTAAAGATCCATGCAGCCCACTAAACCCATGAACCAACAGCAAGTCTCATTCAATGCCTAATAACTCCTTCACCAAGATGTTTGCTAAGCTATACCTTTCTTTCAGATCTTGATTTTTTCTAGTAACAAATTTCTGAGAAAAAAACCCCACCACACACACGCATACACACACAGCTTGAAAAACCACAGAAAAGGCAAAGTTGCTTTCTGTTTCCTATTACCCTGCCTACCTTAACTCCTGATGTAAATACAGGCTTAGAGTAAGCACCCTCATCAGGTGTGTCATTAGGATGAACAGTTAGCTGAATCAATACAGGGGGTAGATTCAGGGAAGATTTTTAAGGATTCATAGCTGTTGTCCCTTGTCTAGTTCTTTGACCATTTGAAAATATCTTTTATGATCAAAGCCTTCCCCCCCCATATATATGTCCCTGAAAATTGAACTGATCTTCTTATTTTTATTGTGTTTTCTTCCAGATTTTACCACAGCAATCTGGGCAGCTGCCCAAAATTTACAAATGAAAATCTCCTCAGGCAGCACAGCATCAGCATCACATACCAGCAGCTCAAATATTTTCTCTTTCTCTCTGTCCTAAATCCAAACTTTGGCATACCCCATGTCACACATCTGCTTCTTCCGAGCCGGTGCAGCAGAGGTGGATATGTTTGTGTAGGAAGTCAGAGCCGCTCGCACCAATGAGCACTCGCACTGCCGACTTGGCCCCAGGAAGGGAACGCTCTCCCTTGGAAGAGGAACTGAAAGTATGCCTGGGGAAGCCTGCTTTGCCTCTGACCAAACTAGCTGTCTAAGGAAATGCCAGACCTTGCTGCACCGGGGTCAAATGTAGAATTATGTGGCAGTTTGATAAGCTACAGTACACTAATTTATTGGCTATTTTAAAAAATGTAGAGGAAATTTTATTACGGATTACTTTGCTTTCCTGAAAACTTTTTATAATTAAAAACATCTGGAAGACATTTCAATATATCATAAACAAGAGGAAATCCAAAGCACGTGACTTCTAAGAAAATGATGCAAATACCTTTCTGTGCCAAAATTTACAGTAATCTGTTTTTCTTATTTTGCTACAGAGGGGAGGGAGAATGAATGGAGGATGAGTCAACAATGGAAAAACTGCTAGTATAAAGAAATATACTCTATTAGGAACCACTGTTTCATGAAAAATACTATTCAAAAAAAACCCCCTCAAAATCACTAAAATAGATTGGGCTTCTGCTCCCCACTCTCCCCACCAACTAATTCGTTTCCAGGGAATATATCCTTCTGGAGTGGATAAATGATGACATCAATCCTGATAATATTAGGAGGCTATCAGTGAGAAAGAAGGAAAGAAATAAGAATATGTTTTGGATGATTGTAGGTAAAGGAAACTACTGGTTTAATCTGCTGAGTACTATGCTTCTTAATTAATATCACTAAATACCTACAGCCTTTATGACAGTTCTTTAAGAAATAAAACAAAACACCAACACAGTTCAACATACTACTAAATATCTTAGTCTGAGTAATCCGTTGTTTTATAAAATACAGTAATATTTATAGGCTCTAAAAACAAACACAGCCAAAAAGCTTTACAAGAAATCCCCAACACAGTTACTAAAAACCCCAATAATTAATTACTAGGTTCACAGTAAAGGAAATAATGCATGAGGAGAATAGTGAAAATGTTTATAACTAAATCTAAAAGTCATGAGAAACTTAAAACTGGTGGTGGGTTCACTGGAAAGACATAGAAAAACAAAGTTGAACTGTCCCAGAGTTCAAGGTGGTTTATATTTAGAATTTCAGCTGAGTGCATGGGCAACTATCTTAAAGTTTATATTGGCCCCTAGCTGCAACTTCACCCAAAATTGCTATTTCAATCTAGAATTTTCATTCAGTCCTACAGTTGGGTTTGTCCAGATCTGTTGCTCTTGAGAATGAAGTTGCTGTGATATGGAAAATTTTTTTTTTCCTTTTTTTCACTTTCTAAAGCGGAATGGGAGAGAAATGGGTTTGATGACTCCTCGTTGCAAACTAACAGGAGAGTGGCTATGACAAATCTGGGCTGAGGGCAATGACCAGTCCAAAGACAATCATGAACTGTGAGCTCGCTAGAGCTGTGCCGTATGTGATTCAGTGGCTCTCTTTCCCAGAAGAGGCTGCTAGGGCGCTTCAGAGCAGAATGAGATTACGTGTACTGATTGCTTTCTACTGGTCTTGCCTACCTTCGTTCTGTGACAGCTCATGGCTGTTCAGTCAGATGAACACCAAAACGTCATTCACTAGGGGAGTCTTAACATGGGCCAGAAGGAGTGAGGTAACATACTTGGTGTATGTATGTGGAGAGGAGCTCCATGGCTAAATCCTAGAACTTGGGGTGAGCCAACTGCCTATTGAAAACAGTGATTTTATTATTAAGAAAACCTTGTGTGAGACCACTAATATTTTACTGACTCTTTCCTTTCTTATTAGTTTGAGGGGTAATAAAATAGTTACAAAAGCTGTCATTTACATTTTTCAGATTACTGTCATGGGGTATCTGAACTAATCTTATATGTTACAACAAATTTTGCAAATCCTACCTTTCAATTATATTGTTTCAGGCTCTTTACAGACTCAGGCATAACTTACTGCATTGGCAACACTCCTATCACATTTTAGAGTTTTTTCCCCCGGTATTGATGACTTTCCTTGAAAAACAAACTAAAAATCTTTTTGAAAAACGTGATGAGAATTTAAAAAAAACAGCAATTCCTCCAGCCCAAATAAAGCTCTAATTATGAAATTATAATATGTCAGATTTTAATATTTAGAGAGAACGCAGTGCTTGCTGGTGAACTGTACTATATAATTTAGGGAAGAGCTGATGAACTACGTTCTCACAATTTCAAAGGCATTTATTTTGTTGAAATAACTTTAGGTTATGTGCTTTGTGGCAATGAATGTCTTTTACTAGCACTATGTGCAAAGAAGGCCCAGTTCTGATTGAGTACTCTGATTAGGACTGTAATGTTGCCAATGCATCAAAACAAAGATAAAGACTTAGTTCTTTATATTTCCTTGTATTTTGAAAATAAAACACTTTGGAGTGAGAAAAAAATATATTTTATGCTATTAAACAATACATGCTGTTTAATCAATTGCAGTGAAGGAATTGTGATAACGTTTTGAATTTTTTTCTCTTTAATGAATATTTGTGGACTAAGTCTGAATTCTGGCAATACGTTTAATAATTGCATTTGACAATCAGGCATTGATCCTTTTTCTGCAGATGAATAATACCTAAACTAGACTTTACATAATGTCAAGTATGTTTGCATTTTTAATGAACAATTTTGATCTTATAGGCTGCTTGCAAGGTAAAACTTTTATTATTAGCAATGATGATTGTGGCTGGTCATTTAATGACCTGATACTGTTCTCTGTTTTTGAAGGAACTGATATATCTTAGGGAACAAACCAACCTCTACCTAAACAAAAACTGTTCACATAAATGTTGGCAAATAGTGAGTACAATGGGATATGAATTTTCTTGAACCAAGCAACAATTCTGACAAATGTTGAGAAACATTGTTTGGGCAATATTCAACCAGCTCTGTTACACAGTATTTTTAGTGTAATAGAAAAGACTCATTAACATTTTCCTATGAGAAATCTGAGTTTGTAAGGATATTATATTTTCATGGCATTATCACAAATTGAATCCCTTTATCCAAAATAAATTAAACATTTGTTTCCTGGAGTACAATGCTGGAATGAAAAAACAAGTCAAATGGCTTAATCAATAACTTTTTAATTTTAGGACTTGTCAGCTTTCCCTTTCTGTTTCAGATTTTTCCCTTCTAGCATCAATGATGACAGATTGAAGGGATATGTAAATGGATGAAATGCCTCAAATTTGCAATCCAGTTGGAAAATATAATTTCATTTGGGAAATCTCACCTCTGCAGAAAAGTGTAAAAAAGTTCCAAGGTGTAATTGCAACAGGTGAAACAATCTTCTGGCCTAATAGCACCTGTCAAGGACATACTTGCACTGGCATTTTGTACGTACTGGCACAGAAACCATCACTGGGGAAAGGAGGGGAGAGCTGATGCTACAGTACCAGCAAGGCCTGCCAGTTCCAACCCCCACCCCAAATTCCTCTGACAGGCCAAGAATGGCTACGATGGGGCTTTTTTACTAAAATGATTGACTATTCACAATGACAGTCACTGCCTTTGGGCAGCACTAACATGATTCTTCCCATAGAGAGTAATACCATTCGGTGGGCACTAACAAGAGGGAGCCGCAACATTTTCTACTACTATGGCTAATTTTGGAAGAGGTTGTCCCTGTCTGCGACCTCACATTGACACACAGGTTATACTGAGGCAGCAGGCATAGCTTTTTATACATGTTGCTATTTGTAATGTGCACTTCTATTCTGGGGTGAGGTTGCAGTACAAGAGAGAACCTGACCATGTGCATACCTGAGCTGGTTCTCAGGTGTCCAGACAATACAGTGAATTTGATTAAGGTTTTGATCAGTATAAGTAAAATAACTAATAAGTGCATAAATGAAGAGACTCTATATAATTACAGAAAAATAGCACGGTTGTTTCTAACACTGAAATGACAGATGATCTTTAGGAAACATACTTAGAAACCGAGTGCTAAAAATAACAGTGCAATACCGTGCACTAAGAAGAAAATAGTTACTCTTCTTCCTTAATCAGATAAGAGCAACATTCCTACCCAGGGAGGTGGGACTGGAATCAGATCTCCCCCCTCTTGTGTGGTTTCCTGACAGATGATCGGTTCATTTTTAACTCTTCAGGAGTGCAGTCAGGTTATAGTACTTTAACATCTTGTCTTCTGTTTATTTCTTTCACCGTGCTTTCCATACTCCCACTGTGCTGTGTCTCATCTGCCCTCACCATACTGCCTCCTCATTTAATCACGCATCAGAAGTCTCCTTCTACCCTCCCATCTCACTACACTGAGTCTAATTTTCTCATTCACAGAGGAGGCTGTCCTCTCCTCCCTGCTTTAATTATGACTCTGCATTAAAAATAAAAATAATAAAAGCTCATTTTCCTGAGACATAAGTTATTGATGCTCTGGCCCTGGAGAAATAGACACTTTTACCTGAAGTAATTTTAAACATTTTGTTTCTACCAAAAAATATGTATTTAAGTAAATGAGAGCTGGGATTGTACCTTCTTTTTTTGGCTGGCTGGCCCCCTTGGAGCTTTGCCTTGGGTGTGTAACTGAGAGACGGCCACTCATGCATGAAGAATAGAGGCTTAATTAATTGGATTGGAATTGTAAAATGGTGTACTTGATGTGGGTAAGGCACATTCCACACTTTGCCCCCATAAAGAATGTGACATTTTTGTGGAAGTGTTGAAGAGTGGGTCCAGGAGCCATCAGATGGATGAGACTTCATTAAATAGGTACAGCAGGGAACCCCTAGTCCTGTATCTCACACAGATTTTTCCCCATGCATTCATTTAATTAACTCTCAGTCTGTATCTATGGTTCCAGAACAATTCTATTTAATTTTTGTTACATGTTATAGGTAATTTATAGTATATAATAAATAGTTTGTGAGAGGTGGAGCCATGAATGGTTTGAAACAGGTTTTCCATGTCCATATGAAGCTGCCACAGAAATCATTTTTCATTTCTGCCAAACTTAAGGTTCCCTTTTTTTCTTTTCAGCCTTGAAAAATGTCATTAAAAAATCCCAAATTATCCAGGAAAGTTTATCAGGTTTCAATAAAATAGTGACTTCATTGTTAACAACTGCTTATTTCAACCTTTTCATGAAATGGCTCCTTTTTACATTATAAGCATTACATACAAAATAAAAATATATGGCTTCAAAATTCTGTTTAATGATATTTATTATAAAAATAAATTAAAAGGCATTTTGGGCCCTCTCTCATTTCCTCATAAAGTGCACTTTGCCTCTTTTTAAAATATACTAGTGCTGTGGTGGGGAAATCAGTCTCAGAAATGCCTCTTGCACTTGCTACATTTTAGTATGGGAAGGAATAGGTTCTTACAGGTAACTTCATCTATTAGTAACACGAAATCACATTGTTTTGTCATCAGCAAGTATTTTAGAAAACAATGGTATATGATTTTTCTCAAAAAAATGTGTCCTGTAAGATCACTGATTGTTTTCTTTTGAGTTTCCAAGACCCGTATCTTTTAAAGTTTCCTGAAGCACCCTATCATATGTGGCAGCCCTTAAGTTTGTTCCATCTTGCAGTATTTTAAGACTGGAATACATGTTGTTGCTCCTGGAGTGTGCAATCCACAGTCAGTGAGAGTTTTTTAGTGACCTTTTATTCAAGATCAAAGTGCAAACACCATGCTTATTGCACCTATCTCCTTATGGACAGTGGCCCTAGCAATATTATCTTTTTTTCTTGTCATCAAAGGTATTTCAGTGTGGAGATCTTTAGCACTGATATCCTTTTTCTTTGAAGCTACTGTGCTTTACAAAGCTGTTCCTCATGTTCAGAACAGCCTGAATTAGAAAATAAAAGGACATATGATAAGCCATAAAAGTTTAACAGCAGAGGAACGTTTGGTAGCACCCATCAAGGTCTCCTTCATTTTCTCAGTCAGTCACCCAGTTTATATGGTAGTGGAACCAGCATTCCATCATTCCTGATGAAGGTGAGGGTCAGGTTTTTATTCCTGCATCACATCTATAGACGTCATATCAGAGTTACTCAAACACTCTGATGTGAATACTGGAATACTCCCTGAAGCTAACTATTGCTAGCTGTTTTGAAGCCTTGAATGGCTACCACCTAGAAATGCTAAATAAATTTGTAATAATTATGATATGTAGTGACTCTTATGGTCTGAAATAAAGAATTGTTTGAACCAAGTAAAAAGGTAATAAAAAGTCATTTCCCCCTTCTCCCAGTTATTTGGGAGCAAGTATTTTATCACCTTTCTGCAAGGGTCTGAAGGTCCAAATGCTGCATGTGCTGAGCAACTTTGAAAATCTGGCTATTATTATAGTTAACCATCCCACGTATATATAGCCCCACCTTATATGAATTATGTAAACATCTTGGTTCTACAAGTTTGAGCTGGAAATCTGTAAGCTGTCTCATGAGACTTTCAGTTGCTGGTTGAGCTGGAAAAATATTGTGATGCCTAGGCTTTCTTGTGGTAGTCTGGCATTTCATATTCAGGCCTAGGCAAAACTGGGATGAGCACACATTTGCAAAAATGAGAAAAAAAAGAATGAAAAAAAATTTCTCTGTAACTCTTTTAAACATCAAGGAAATGTTCAGGTATGAGGCACTGCAAGTGGTTTGTTCTTTCATTATCTGCCAATCCTTAAAAAGAAAACATCCAAGGTTTCCTTGCCTACTTCTTAGAGATGCCTTGTATGAAAAAAGCTATCCATACCGTACGGGTTCTATGCATTCAGGAATAAGTTGAATTAGTAAGCACAGCTACAATAATTAGTGCAGCCAATGGATCCTTACTGATAGCAGTACACAGAGTCTCATTTAATAATAGCCTTAAGTTAATAGTGTACTGCTTTCCAACAGAAGGGACAACATGGAGAAAAATGTACAATTTATTCATTTTTATTCTAAAGCCATTTTAATTCTAAGTTTCATGGTTCCAAAAGTGGCTTACCTTTTATGAATTGGGAACAGGCCCCATTCTCATTTCTTTTAATAAATGAATGTGAGGGTAAGAAAAAGCAACCAAAGAAACAGTGTATATAACAAATTAGAGTAAAAGGAGACTGATATACTTTCAAGATGGTGATACAGCAGTCCATGCTGAGTTTACAGTGCTTGTGGTTTATAGCATGTGCCATAATTACTTCAGCTTAGAGCTGAATTGACTTTGAAAATCCAGAAACAGTTACTGAGGCTATAAAAAGTGAGACACTGACTTCAGTGAATTCGTTCCAAGAGGGAGAAGTTAAATTTAAAAATGAAATTTCAACTTGCATGCTGTTTTCTGAGGCAGGTCCAGGAAAAATGTCTCTTTGGTTCAGCCACCTATTTTGCTGCATAACTAGGACTGATGTCAAAATCTTAGACCAGAAACCATGTGGAGAGAAAGTTATGTTACACAGAAAAGACAGACATGAGCAGCTTCCATAGAAAAATGAGAAGGCATTTTCTGCTGAAAAAGATTATTTATGCAATTAGTGGTTGAGTTACTGAGTTTTTATATTAGGATAGTGTTCTAAGACAAAGGAGTCTGCTAAACTGACTTGAAGTACAAATATAGAGCCAATTATGGCAGCTGCACAGAAACAATGGGTCAATCTTCAGTCAAAGGAAAGCTGGGAAAAGGGGAAGAGGGTACCCAAACATTTCCAAGCTCAACCACTTTCAGCCAGGAAAAAAACAAAATAAAACAAACAGTAGAATCACAAGATTTCCCAAACAACTTTTTTTCTAGAGCAAGATGACACCATTTTGAACCTAGGATAGCAAAAATATGGCCATCTCCTGCCTTGGTTTCCCTAACAAACTACACAGTAGCTATTTGCATATCACAGTAATATCACTGAATTCCTACCATTACATATACCTTTCCCAGCAAGCCTTCAGTCACAGACACAAATAGCAGCCATTCAGAAAACTAGTGAGCCCTGATTGTTACCAGTCCATTAAGAAACAATTTAGAGCAAGCAGATTTACTACTAAAGGTGAGGTTCCTGAGGTACATTACCACAAGAAAGGTACATGAACTCTGTAGTTTAAATACAACAGCATTACCCTACAGTATTCGGGTGGCAGATGGAGAACACTCTCTTGCTCTTGGTCTCCTGCTGCCTCCTTCTCCACTCCTAGAGATCATGACCAAGCAGGGCATTTTTTATTTCTGCCATGGGAAAGTGGTCCGTATTTTTTCATCAGCATAAGCAAAATGTTCATGAGGCTAGACCAGTCAGAAACAGAGCTGGCCAAAACTGCGTTCAGCACAAAAAATGTAGTATAATTGTTCCCTTTATTCTGCTTCTCACCACTTTTGGTAATGTTTGGTGAGCCTTCATGCCATTGCTATTGCTCACAAAGTCATATGCTAGCTGCAGCCTCTAAGAAATTACTCTTTTTGCTGTTGAGTGGGAAGCTGAAAGATGTCTAAATACCAGGTGGGGTGTGACTGAGCTTTATCTGAAAGCCAGGATGTTCAGGATGTTGCTGAAGCACCTTCAACATAGCCCTGAGTTGGCACGCAGGAGCACTGCATGGGACCAGGTCAGTTGTGAACATGCTCCATACGATATTTCATGGTTCTTTCTGAGGTACATTGTGCACTTGGGCTTGCTACTGCCAAACTGGCCCACCACTCTGAAAGGTTCTGCAGGATGTTATGGATTTGTTTGTTTGTTTCTAGATGTGGTTTATATTATCAATCTTCCCTAATCTCATGAAATTTTTGCCTGCTGTGCAGGTGAACATTTATATCATCAGTAGTGCAGCTGTGCTTGGCCTGCATGCTTCACATGTAATGGGCATCCATAACAAATATTTTATTTGAAAACAAAAATTATATAAATGGTGCAACGTTTTGATGTAAATAAGTACAGAGGAGAAGTTATGTTGGCTTGATGGGCAAAGGAGCCTTTCTTTTATGTACTGGGACAAGTTCAGGGGGTGTGGGTGAGAAAGCTATTTCCGTAGACTGTTTTGGAGTCGGCAGTCCTTATGAGGGTTGGAAGGGTCTGAGTGTCTCAGAGTCGGCCATGAAATAGTTTGACCAAGAGTCCCATCACTTGTATACTTCTGTTGCTAAACTCCTTTTGAGCAGGCATAGCACAGGTATAGGATGAACTTCTGGGCTCAGACAGACTGGTCACACCAAGCGTTAGCAGTGCATGAAGAGAGCAAGCTATCCAGCACAACATGTATCTCTAATCAATGTCATCCTTTCTCAGGTCCAGAGTCTCTCCATTCAGGACTATACTCTCTCATCCTAATTCTCTTGCTTGGCTTTAGTTTCAGCAATGCTTCTTCTATGGCATTTCAGCTTTATGTGATCTCTCGAGACATATGCATCTCTTGCCTTCTTCGAGCAGCTGCCCAACTCATTCACTACCTACTCCTTGCTCTTTTCCTTCCAGGCCCTCAATTTAAGAAGATGAGTAGCAAATATCTCTACTAGGCGTTTCTTACAGGCTCACTCAAGACTGAGTAATATTGACCTAGCTCAGTTTTCCTCAGAAGCATTAAAGGCTTGCTAGAGTCCATTACAGGCCCTTAAGAAACGTGAGGAAAAATATCTGAGGGAACTGCACTTGTGAATAAAATCTAATTCATAAATCTGCAATGCAGTTGAACAATTACACATCTCACTCACTGAATAACTTTTAACAAAGTAAATGTTAACAATGTTAAATTTATTTTTAAAACACTCAATTTTGTTGAGTAATACTGCTTTCCTTTTCCTGTTAAGGGCTACATATCCAATAAGGAACTACATCTTTCACCCTCAAAGCCTGTCATATGAATAATGGGATCACAGCATTAGAGATAACATGCATAAAATTTAAAACAAAAAAAATTTCTATAAAAATAACATTTTTAGCTTGCACAAAGTTCTATACTTTATTAATCTACTTGTATCTGTATATACTAACAAAAAAGCTTTCATAGTACAATGCATGCAGATTTGTGGAAATTCAGATTTATTTACAAGAAATCAGAAATATATTATTCTTACTAACTTAAACTGAAAGAAAGCCTTCATTTAAGTGACTTAATCATACCCAGAAAGCATGTAATAAAATAATGACCTCTATTACAGATCATAAATAGCAATCAAATCTCTACAAAATAATGATCAAACCAGATAACAAGTCTGATTACATTCAAAATCCTGTGCTTCTACTGTGTTTTATTTCTAGAGTGTGAAATAGAAATTGACTTATGAGAAGATGCTGGGCCAACAACCAAGGGGAGTCTAAGTAAATTGAAGAATGCCAATTAAGCCTGGAGGAAGTCTAAATTGGGGTAGCTTACCTCTTCTTCCAGACCCCTCACTGTGCACATCATACCAATTTAGACCCCCTTGAGAGACACTTAGACATATGCACTGAGACTTAGTTACTTAGGCAAACTACTTAGTAATGTGTAACTTCCATATTGCCTCTGAATATGATGCACACATTTAAGTCCAAATTAGTATAGCTCATATTCCAAGAGGTCAGAAGAGAGAAGTATATAAAGAAAATCAACTAACTGGAAAGAGAAAGAAACTGTAAGCTAAAAAAAAAAAAGCCACCTCTCCAGTCATCTTTTTCTGGTTTGCCAGCATGTGAGGTACGCCAGTGTAGCAAATGGTGCAAGTAGGCCTGCAGAGCTTAACAGATTCCAATGTTTCAAAAGCTGGTTCCAACAGGGCCTCATAACCCAGTGTTTCCCAAAGCTTTGGGATGTGCTAACAACTATCTTTGACCTGCAATCACATATCTGACAAGTCTGCACGTTGGGATCTTTTTTTAGTCATGGTTTTGTTCCTCCTGCTTTTCTTTCTGACAGAAGCATGAAGTATTGACATGCTAACCTCTCTCAGCCTTCCATAAGAGAAATACAAGAGTAATTGCTCCAGATTTCTGCAATTTCCAATTAACAACTGTGATTTCATAATTTATGTGTCAGAGTCTTTATATTTTCAGGGCAACACTTCCTATCCCAACTGCAAGAATCTAGTCTCCCTCGAAATATTAAATTCTAGTTACTAAAGATAAAGGGTATAGCCATATGACAAGGTGGAGAGAGATGTAAGCTTCTCGTTGTCCTCCAAACTGGCTGAAACAAGCTAGCTCTGGGGCAGAAGATGTAATTTTAAACTACAATAACCGCTACTTAAGCATTGTATTAGGATATATGAAGACTCCTATTTCCAACCAGGATTCTCGATAAGATCCAAACACCAGACACTTGCAATTAGGATAGGAAGTAATTTCTCCCTTTTTTTCATTTAGGACAACTAATAGAGCCCTACCCAGGTTCTCTTCCAACTCTCCCTCAGGAGGTACCGAGTATTACCTTGTACTCATCTTTCCTGTAACCACCACATCACAAGTTATGCTGAAGGGGAGGAAACTTCCTCGTTCACCTTGTGCTGGAATCCCTTCTAATGGAATACACTCTGCAAAGCTTGATCAGCAAGAGAAGGAACAGAGCAAGCATGCCTACAGCTTAGTTGTCAGAGCTCTCACCTGTGAGATAGGAAACTTGATTTTCAGTCCCTCTGCACAAGCATTAATAGGAGCAGAGACTGAATATACCTTTCTGAGAGATATACTTCTATGCATAGATTTTGAGAGACCTACCATACCACCCTAAAATACTGTGTCTGGGATTCACAATTGGAACAGTCACCCACTGAGAGTATTATCAATGGCTTTTCCAAACGTTCCATTTCACTGTCTCCATTCAGCATAAAAAAGCCTGGGCTTGTTTGTTCAATAGCTGTACAGATCCTACAGTAATAACAACCATAAACATATCTTAGATATTGCACTGGTGATTCATGATGATGTGAACAGGTTGTAGTAAATTCCTAACCTGTTAGAGGAAAATCAAAAGCTTCTCATTTTGCTAACAAAATGTTGTGTTTGCCCATTGGCTCCATCCCAGTACAGTCTCAAAGAATAGCCTGAAGCCACTCAAATAGCCCTCAACAAGCCTGAATATCTGTTTTGATCCCCACATTTGAAAACTAGAAATCCAACTGAAAGCGATGTGCTGATTAACAGTGACATCAAAGTCAAAGCTTTAAGAATATGTTTCATCAGGAGAATGAGGTTTGTGTGGGCTACCTAATTCAAATCCATTGCCTATAATACATAAAGCTACAGAAATGACTAAGGTGTGCAGGTTACAAACAGCCAAGAGAGCATGTGCAGAAAAGGTGGAACAGATAAGAACAGAAGGCAGAGACAGCACAGAAAGCCGTCACAGGCTATGTAAATAGAAGAAACTTTAAGAACGTATTGACAGCACTGTTGAAAATGAAATAGGAGCGAATTTCCTTTATGTATATATATCAAAGACAACTGCTCCATCACCAATCCACTATCTAGGCAGAGGAAAACAAAACCTGATGAGACCCAAACTTAGAGAGGAAGATGGTGCAGCACCTTTTCTACCCACTTACCATCAGCTTAAATAGCCTCACTTGCTGGAGATATGTATACACATCATATATTGCAGCACATTTTAGAAATAACCAAGGAAGTCCTTTATGACTCCACGTAGTTCAAATGCAACAGTTTTCTCAGTAGGACCCTGGCCTACCACACGGGGGTCAGTAGCTGCCCCTGTGGAGGCTCTGGCGAGCCTCCGTAAGTACAGGTTTGATTGCATCTTGCTTCTATCTGAGGCAGCGGCTCCCATTACACTCTATCAGAAAGCAATCTGCTGTCCATAAAAGTGGGCACAGTAGTAGTCCTCAAAGTAAAAATGGTGCTGTGACATGCTATCACTCCTCTATGAGCACTGTGGGCATGTTCACATCAGCAAGCCGCTATGCTAACGCCTGAACCTTAAACACAGCCCCTTTCTGATTACAATCCCAGAAAACATGCTAAGAGCGAACTTTAAAACATGACTTTTTAGGAAGGCTCAAAATACCATAAGCAGGTCTGGAACATTATAATAATGCTTTGGGAAGGTGTTATTAGTGCCTCAAAAGGGCTCTGGGCAATGAGAGGTTGTGTGGTAGGCATAATGAATCCACAGATATTCAGGGAATCAGTTGCTGGTAGGGAGAGCTGCAGTGAGCTAATTCTCTGAAAAGAGCTTACGGACAACTACGAGGGAACCATAATTGCACATTGCTCCTATCCAATACAGCATTTTAGCACTAAAGTTCCAATAGTAAATGCTAATTGAGAGGTATTTAATAATTGAATAAATACTAAGTAATAATTTAATAGCATACTTTGTTTACAAATATCTGTATACAATATGCTCTTTTAATACCACAAACAGCATCCATTTTCTTGTCAATGCTGTTTAGGAGAGAAATCAGCATAGCAGCCGTGTGGTACTCTAGTATCTGCTACAAAGTAGTTGCAGCCTTATGAACTCACCCTGAAACATACTACTACACATATTGATTCTGAGTATAAATATTGTCACATAGCATAATTTTATCAATTTCATTTTTAAAACTCTGTCAAAATAAATTTGGCAATTTAAGTTTTTTAAAAATTGAGCAAGATGCCTTACTAACCGCATCTGTTTTTATCTAAAAAAAAAAAAAAAATAAAATCAGATTCCTCACATTCTACAGTAGCTGTTTCTGTATTAGACTGCCAGTACCTCAGGGCAGAGATTGCCTTATGTTACACACATGCAGCACAATATACATACTTATCCCTCACATAATATTCATAATAAAATAATAGCAGAAACAGAAAACCTTAACATGAGCTCAGCAAAACAGTCTAGAAAGAGAAAAAAAACAGATTAATCAGATGTGAAACAAACACAGTTCTTTATGAGTCAAGAGCTGCGTTCAAAGTTGAGCTAAATTTTCTCCCAACCCTATAAGATGTGGCGTTGAAGGACATTATCCTTCCCTCTGTGTATGAGATACTAGTATTAGGTATTATAGCAAAGATCCTGCAGAAACGGTTCATACTCTTGAATAGTTTTTTCAAATATCCTTTCACATACGGAGTGGATCTGTTTTTCCTCATGTGTTGAGGCATGGGAAAGCATGGGGCATGCTTATCCTCAGAGAGTTAGCCCTATCCCCAGCTATGCAGAGTTAACATGATGATCTTCTCTATAGAGCTATGAGGGTGCAAGGCTTCTCTCTGCTTTCTCTCTAGCCTCTACAAGTCAACATAGTAAATTGAAGATACCTTCTGAGATGGCTTTTATATGCCACATAGAAACCAGGCAATTAGGGAATTTGTCAGTAAGAGCATACACTAGAGACCACAAACATGTTGGTGAAATGAAATGCTTGACACACTTCTTAGAAACGTACTTGAGGAAAGGCCTGCAACCGGGGCAGTTATGAAAAGCTACTACTGGGTGTCAGATAGGCTAATGATAGAGAGGGGCTAACGATAAATGGCCAGACTGAAAAAATGCTGAATGCAGACCCACAGGGATTGCTGATAAAATTTCTTTATCTGCAAGTCTCTATCCAGACAGTAGAGGGCTGCAAAATTTCTCCAGCATGGGGACGGTTAAATGTGACAGGAGGCAGGACTGAGCCTGTGCATGACCTTGTGGAGAGGCTAGGCTTAGCACCAGGCTAGAAAACAGCCCATTTCTGATAAAGCAGGACAGCATTAGTCAAGGTAGGCAGATATTTGGGAACAATTTGCCAGCAAGAGAGTGATGTGGACAGGCCTTGAGCACATTGAGCAAGCAACTGAACCTTGGCTCCTTTGCAGGGGAGGTTTGGCTTGCCCACAGGCCCCTTGCACTGGTCAAACACGGGGGTGGGGAAATGGAGCCAACTTCACACCTGGGCTGATTCTCTCTTCGGGCCTCAGGTAGGTTTAGGTCTTGTTTGTGATTGAGAATATGCCTTATTAGGATGGCTACAACACATTTCTGGTTCCCTGTTTTGTACAGTGTCCCCTCATGACTCTGCTTGGCAGCAGCCCCGTTTGCTTTGCTGCGTTCATGATGAGGGCTCTCAGCTTTCATGAGTGCTGGAAACATCAAACCCAATCCCAAAGCACAGGCTAGCATATGGTCACCTTTGGGCCTCTCCTCAGTATAAGAGTCACTACTTTTTGCCATTTTCCTTTCAGGGAAGACAAGACAGGAGACATCAAGGTTCTCAAGCCAATTCACCCTCCCCAGAGTCACTCCAGAGCAGCTCCAGCCTGCTTGGGGCAGCCTCATTTTTTATCTGCCCTATTCATGGGCTTTAGTCCCAGCTGCAGCAGTAATTAGTCCCTCCCTTACATACTTTACCATTTGCTGTTGTCTGGGATCTACATTTGTCATTTATCTGTCTCTGTGAGCGATTCAGCTCCCTGTGTTACACGTGGAGGGACAATGATAGTGCTTGCTCTGAAGATGTAGCACAGACCTTGCTCTATCAAATGCCTGGGCACTGATATAGTACAGTGCTCATGGCAATCCCTGGCAGTGGGGTCATTCACCATAAACATTCAACAAAGAGATGCTTGGAGAACAGTGATACTGAGATATCTAAGGGTGATAGCTCTAGAGAAATAAATTACCCCCCAAAGCTTGTATGATTTCCTGCCTCATACACGGAAGCATCAAGACACAGAATAGCCTTGCTAATAGCTTATTATGAGGGAGATTTGGGGCATTTGGGTTTATTTTGCTGAGAGACACCAAGTGTCTTGAGAGAGATAATACACTTGATCAGACCATATGAGAAAGCTGGAAAAAGCAGCTCCATTTTCCAGAACACAGGACCTGCATGAGGTCATTTAATGTTTTGATCCTTTGAACATCATCGCTCTTGGCTCAGTTTGGGCACTGCATCTTTCCAAAGGCACTAATTGATTTGGCTTTGCACAAGATGAATAAGAATATGACAACTAAAAATTTATTCTTGAATAGAAAGCTGAGGAATGAGTAATATACCTCTTTTTCCACTAATTTCTATAATAGGTTCTAATTAAATATGGCAAAGAAAAAGATAGGTAAGTTGCCTTATTCAGAAACAAGTAGATCATCCAAGCAACAAATTTGTGGTACGGCAGTTTGGCATTTACCTCTAGCCTGGAAATTTGTACCAATTATCTTACCATTAGCAGAACATGGTACATCACAGATTGCATACTCCAGGCATATAATTTCAAGGGCAGGAAAGGCATATCAAAAACATCATTTTCTAATTCTGTAGATGAGGGTTTGTTTACACAATCTTATACCATTTCAGATGAATGGAGGCAAGATCAGTAGAAAAAATTAGCTTTCCTATAGATAATGTGAGCCTTGGCAGGCCTATTTCTTAAGGCTTGTATTAATGTCAATACAAGTTTCAAGGGATTACCCATAGGATACTCTCGAAAATAAGATGTCACATTTCAATGAATTTAACCCAAGGCACAAATTTTTAAGTGCACACTGTAAATATTAAATAAATATGCCTACTCCCTTGTAGCTGCTGCTTATTGTTTGAGAAAGATTTCAACTTAAAAACTAAAAACTGTGAAAATTTTGGCATGTGCCAAAAGAATTTTAGAATTTTGACATAAACTGTGATCTAATTAAACAATAAGACCTGACAAAACAGTCACCACTGTCTGATAATGACCTCCCGGGGCAGTTAAACATACCAAAGCAAAGCAGAACAGACTGAGAAGGTCAGCAGCAGCACTAAGAAACCTTTTACAAGAGGTCTAATCATTCTTATAGCTCTCACTTCCTTTGTTTTATTTTTCTTCTATTTAAAAAATAAAACACACACATAGAAATATAGAAAAGACATTGTTCTGAATTATTTGCAAGTACAAAAGCTCTAAAATATAACTATGTGATCTGAGAAATAGTCCCAGTCTGGCTGGGACATTATTTTGCAAATTTCATTAAAACATAATTATTGTTCTCATCTAGGATAATGAATACCAACATACTGCAGCTAAAAAGAACATGACTGAGACAGACTGTACAAGGTACTTACACTACTGCTAGCATATGTGTCCCTCTAAAATGGAGACCAGAATATATACAGCTCTGCATCCTCTGTAAGCAAAAGGTTCAAGTTCACAGTGTGGATAGAGTCTCTTTATATGGGTTGCCCTGAGCTGAGCTATTCACATGCAATTTAGGATTTTCAGGCATCTTACTAATGTGCAATTGAAAGTACCTAATTTTAGTGAGTTAAGCTGTGCCCATATAATAACTCGAAATGATGGATACATTCACGGGTTAGTTCAAGGTTCTTAAGTGCTATACCTAAGTTTACACTGCAAAACATACTTCTGTGGGCAGCTTCCTTTTCATCCACGACAAAATAGAGCAGTTTTTAAGGTACAGAATTAATCTGGAGAAATGTTTATATTACTTCTTTTTTATAATGCAGTTAAGTAACTGGAAACATGGCACAGGCATCTCCTCATGGTGCTAACAGAAATATAGCATCTCTCTTTACGGACCAGCAGTAGGGCCCACTCCTTTGTTATTTGCTGGTTCTTTGAAAGACCACTGTCTGAGAAAAAGTGCTATCTACAACATACTTAAAGGAACCTCAACAAATTACTCTATAAATTTGATTTCCGAAGTCAATTAAAAATTTACCCATAACACCAAAAAGTAATTCCCTGCAGAAAGGTAGGGACCATATCCTGGTATAAAGTCTCTTCCTAATTTGGAGGAAAAGTCCACATAAATACATGTACATGCATACACGGAAACTGTATGTAACTTGCTGCTCTGTAACATCCCCGCAGCATGGCAATTACTGTAGTAATCTTATTACATTTAGTCCCTCTAAGGATAGGTTTTCATGGGTTCCAGAAAATTAATCCCAATATGCTAATATTTTTTTGCTAATTAAGAATATCAGAGTACATGATATGCAAAAAATTATCCTATTTGCTTTTGTATATGTAAAAAGGATTCATTCACCCTCCTTGTCCTTTAAAACATTTTGATTTGTATTTTAGTTTTTAAGCAGTTAATGCTATCCTTACCTGCCGACTTCCATTGGGATTTCTGCATGGTTTAGTCTAATTACTCTTGATGCTGGACCTCTCATGCTATGAGCTACTTCAAAGGAGAGAACTAGAAAAGGGATTGCTTTTCTAAAAAGCGCAATATCAAGGAGAAAAGATAGCATTTGTTCTCATGATATGATGGACAAATCATAGAGAAAAATCTATTAGAATGATAGACGGTATAAATTTTAATATAAAACACCAGCAGAGGTGCATTTTTTTCCTGGAGTGGCTTTGAAATTGTACAGTCTCTGTTTTGTCCAAATTTATTGCTAAAGCCTCTAGTTGAAAAGTTCGCCAATGAACAGAATCAAAGTAATCAGATTTTTACATTACAAGAACTAGTAAAATCTTGGTTCACAGCTATGATTTCCTAATGAAGTACCAGTACCCATAAATGAATATCATTTCCTGCCTCAAGGCTCTCCTGTGTTTTAAGTACAGTGCCCGTTTATCCATCAGCATTGACTAGATACTGTTGGATTATGATCTGCTTTTTGGAAGCAACATAAAGCAGGTCCATTTTTTTAAAGTTTAATGTAGCATGTAGTTTATTATAATTTTTCTGGTCAAAGGAATTTTTCCATAAATTTTCCAATATATCCCAATCAAAACATAGTTTTGGTTCCTAGAGCAAACTTTTTTTCCTGATCAACAATTGGTGTTTTATTATTAATCCAAACAAATATATGTGTTAAAGCAATGTTATGATGTTTTGATTAGAAGCAGCAGACTGGCAGTCAGTCACTCAGTGGTACTGATCAGAGGGAGCAAATTTAACTTTAAGCTAAAATTCCAGAACAAGTTCAAACCGAAATTATGTCAGCTTCTACCAATCCATGCCAAAGCCCAGTGCCCTACTCAGTGGTGGCAGCAGGGGAATGAAAGTACCACAGCTGCCCAAAACGTGTGCTAGACAGCCAAGCAGCGAATGGCCAGAGCAATATAGGAATGCACTGATTCAGCAACCGCTAACAGCAAGGCTCATATGAAATCCCAACCACAAATTAAATTAATCTCCTTCCATCATCAGAAAACACCAAAGGAAGGCAGAGTGCAACGAGCCATGCTGAAACAAGAAAGTGTTATTTATATCTTCCAGACCCAGCACTGGTGAATTTGGCCCTTCATCTATAAATTACCCATTTATGCCTTTAATAGGTATTTCAGGGCCAATGATTTGTAAGACAAAAAAAGAGGGTTGAGACTCATGCAATAGCTCAGTGCAGTTATGTGTTAACCAATAGGTTCAGCCTTTGCCCTAAATTTTCTGGGCCAAATTATAGCATTAATCAGAATGTAGTTAATCGAGTTGCAGGGTTATATTTGAAGGCAGAAGTTAGTTCTCTGTTTTGTGGGTTTTAGTATCTCCAACAGCACAATATGTTCCCAAGAAATATTTCCACGCATTTGCCAAGATTTGCGGGCTTCTGGAAAGAACATATGTTTTGGGCCATTTTGTAGTTTATTATAGCCCAGCATCTGAGGTGTTAACTTGTTTCATTGTTGGTTTGAGTGGAATTCTGGCAAACAATGGGAGTTTTAAATGATCAAATAAAAATAATAAAAAGCTTTCTTACATTGTAAACCATTCTTAAGCATTCATTTTTTGGCATTTTGTAAATGTAAAAATAACTAGATTTAAAAAAAAGCAATAGTTCATAATTATATGCGTAAATTCATCTTAAAGAGCAGGTTCTCTGTCCAAGTTACAACTCCTAATAAACGTGGATTTATAATAAAACTAATGACAAACGTTAACTACAGAGGTGTCAGCAGGCACCACTGTAATTATTACTATGATCTGCTTATTGACAGCTGTAACAAATTCTAGCAGACAGAAGCTGGAATCTTAAGGGTAGTAATGGGACTACATTTAAGTACTATTAGATACTAACTAGTAAGAACTGTCAGGCTCGCCTTACTTCAAAACATAAGGAAAATATCCCCAAAAGAAAGACTTTTTTTTTTTAGCCCATCCCTTTTCTTTTTTCTTGAAAGAGTTTAACAGGCTGCAAATATTTTTTGAGCAGCAGTCATTAGGGTGATGTAAAGGGCTGCAGCCTGCTCTCCAGTACCGTGTTCAGAGAGAACCAGCCTACAAACAAGTTACCACAGGGTAATGCAGGGTGTGAACTTACAGTGCATCAGCTGCTCTCTGGTAATTGCCTGTGTGCATGCTGTTATCCTGTGGTTACTTCAAGGTTGTTTATTTTTCTTTCACAGAGAGGTAAGCTGCCTTGAATTATCTGATTAGCTGAGGGGAGAGAAGGTGCAGATGGGCCGATCCTCTAAAGCAGCTGATGTGCTGTGGGTCCACACTCTCCCTTACCCCACAGTAACGGGCTCCAAGTTCTTCCAGCTCCAGTGACCTAACTCCAGCTGAGGGGAGTGACTCAGGATTTACGCTGCTGGAGCTGCAAGCAAACCTGAGCCGTTACTCTTCATCACGTAGGGCCATACTGTATCATCAATTTTTAAGTCTAAGTCCCAATTGGAATCAGTTAAGAGATCAGCCTAAAAATCAATGACACAATATGGCCCAGAGATAGCAGCCATCCTTCCTGTAGATCTCACATCTTTGCTTTTAAATCTCCTCTCTTGGACAGACCTGGCTTGTTTTGTTCTGCTCCCACTATATCTGAGTGAAAATCAGAGATGGGCCCAGAGTAAAACATGGCGTCTGAATTCCAGTCACCTGGATATATCTGAAATTTGAATTCAGGCCCTGACTCTAATTTTGTACATGGCCCTAACATCACACAGATGCCCAGACCCTACGCTTGCCGATCCTCCTGAGAGCTGGGGAATACAAATTCTCTACTAACGATGGCAAAGAGCAATAGAAGTAATTTTCAAGAGATTTTCACTACTTTGCAAGATCAAGTACTTATCACTATGGGATAAGACACTATGATACCTCTTAAAACAGGAAGTCTCACTCTGACCTTCTACCTTCAGCACTCACAGAGCTCCAGAGCAGCCGAAGAACCTCTCTGGCTGGGACTTTCACTTTGGTTTCACACCCAAATGCTGAGGGTTCAGCTCTGCATCTGTCTCTGTAGCTGGAAAAAAGAACGTCTCATTAATAGCAGTCTCTGGGAGTGTATTTTCCTGAATGAAAGACATGTAGTTACCTTTCAGCAGTGCAGAGAGTTTACAGGTTCTTCCTGTTTAGCTCCCCACGCTCATACGCTGCTGCTCAAAGAAGCTGGTATGTGCATGTCTCATTTGAACATGATCAAGCTGACTGACAGGTGGAAGCTCACAAATGCAATAAAAAGTACCAGGGCAGTACAGCTTTCTTAAACTAAGTGCATTTGGCTAGTTTTTAGCCAATAGCAATACATTTTGAAGACAAAAATGCCACTGTCAAGGCTGGCTATAACTTCTGTGAGGTGAACAAGATTAAAAAGATTTTTGGCATTCCTGCCATAGGGACCCCACCCCACAAGCATACCACAGCAACCTCCACCTGCAGGGGCGCGAGGCGGACCGTGTGTGTCTGTGCATGTAGGTGTACACATGCCCATGTGTGGTTTCTCAGCCAAAGTGGATTTAGAATCCCTTGGCTAAATTCTGTGCCCATTTACACCCCCTCTAATCCCAGCAAAATTAGTGGGATAGCAGGCGTGTGAGGCAGCACAGCACTGGCCTCCAGGCTGTGTGATTCCGTTCAATAAACACACTGAGGCACTTGTGCTGAATGAATGCTTTTACCTTCTCCCTTTAAACCTGATATTTTAGATATTAAGAGAAAATAATTACATCCTCCTCCTGGGAGGTTTATTTCAAATCCTTGCTAGGGCCCTACTGTGGCCAGTGCTTACATTTTTCAAAATTGATTTTAGGCAGTATAAATAGTCTGAAGCTGCATATGACATTTCCTCACCCTAACAATGACACACTATTGCGGAAATGTTTCCAAATGCAACACATGGTTTTGGTTTTTGGCATTGCTTATTCATTAACCCTTTTGTCCTATGCCAGCAAGGGATACTTTTACCACGTGAACAAACTTATTACTGTTGACAATTAGAAGAGGGCCTCAGATTAATATCTTAGTATATAGGCTCAGGCTTAAGAGTGATTGCGCTCCTATAACTTAACAAGTTACTACTTGTCAGCTGAACAATAGAAACAAATCATGCATATGCCTTCAGCCAGTCCTAAAGGTAGACTAAAATACATCAGCTTAAATCACCTTCCTGGTATTGCCTGCTCCTCTCGAGCTGCATGCACAAACACCCTCCATTGAGAAGCAAATCAAATTAATTTACCCCATATTTCATATAAAAACTGTTCTTTGCAATTCTTTGTTAAGGTGAGGGAAGAACATTTTAATTCTTAAGTTTACTTAATGATTTCTATTTCTGGCTCTGTTTCTGGACAGCTAATCTGGGGAAAAAAATAAAAGGAAAAGACAACCTGTCTTTCATGAAATAGGCTTTGAGTACTAGAGCTTATGTTAATTTAAAAATAAAAATCAATGTAAGTCTTTATTTCTAGGTTGGTACTCTAAGCCCATAAATGCAGGGTAAAAGGCATATATATGAAGAAAAACCTATTTAGGAACTTTAATGAGGTGTGTGGATCAAAGGTATTCAGCACGTTGTAACTTCTGAAGGTACATGTTCCAAGTTATAATTTTTATACTTGATATTTACATACACCTTTTTCTGCTGCAAGCCACGGAGACTCTGTCCATCCTTTCAGCTTTCACCTTTCTTCCTGTTTCTATATAAGTATTTTTAAATCCAGGATGTTATGAGGTGACAAAATGCTTATGATGATTGATGTAAATATTTGAAATGTGAAAGCAAATAGCTACTATCCCAGCTGAGCACCATGACCACTAATAACTTGCCTAAAATCAACTTCTGAAGATGAGAGGCACTGATGAAACAGTACAGAGTGTTTCATCATTCCACGGCTTGAAGGCTAAGTCCAACAGAAACGTCTTAACCAACCTGGCAAAATCTGCAGGGCTCTGCGAGGAACTCTAATGTTAGCGGCCTTCTTACTTCCACCACATGCAGAACTGGCTCACTACTTCAATTAAAATGTAATCTTAAAGGAAAATCCCCAAAGGCCAATTTCAGTAGAAAAACACTTCCACGGATTTTTATTGGCTCTAGACATGGCCACCGATACTCCTAGCTGTGTCTTGATATGATTTTGGTCTGAAGAAGTCTGAATGCTTTAAATCCCTGAGCTTAAAACTCCTTCCTATGAGCTGAATTTAAAACACATTGGTGTGACTGTGGTATGCACACAGACACACATCAGTGAAAACAGCAGCAACTGCCCTTTGCTAAAACATTTGTCTATTGATTTTGTTATAGTATTAGTTACAGCCATATCTTGAGTCTATACTGTAAATCTGTTGCTGTTTAAATGTTTAAATGATAGTATAAAACTCAGATCATATTGATGTTGCGGGTAAATGATGTTTTAGCTCAGTGAGTTGCTGGAACAACGCTTAGCCAACTCTGAATTACTGCACTTCCTAGAAATTTCGTACTTCTGGAATGTGAGCAGAGTTTCAGCCTCTGGTTTTCTAACGTTAGGGTAGCTGCTTAGCAAGAGCTCCTTGCTTCCACAGTAAACCTTTTCGAAGAGTATTTCAAGTTCGTTTGCTATATTAACACTTGTGTGCACATGCACGCACACATTTCATTGTTTATTTATAAAGCACAGGGTGAGAATATGATAATATGATAAAAAGAATCCAGGAGACGGCAGCTGTAAAGCATTTAGCCTGAAAACCTTCCATCAAACATCTTGAAGTAAAGTTGCTTTGTTTGTTACGCTGACCTACGTGAGCCGTTATTGCCATTTGGCTCTGAATTATTAACAATCAGTAGAAAGATTTAGCACCCCTTCAACTCCAGCCTTGTCTATATCCTCCAAGATAAAAATAGTTTACTCTCTGTGCTAGTTAGAAAACATCTGTGAGCACCCCAGCACTCAGCTTCTAGTGATAACCTTGTTAGTGCTCCATATAACTGCATGTAACCACTCAGCATGACAACCTTTTGCATTTCTCTTTATGAATAATTTTGTTATACCACATCCATTTTCATGTGCTCTTTATTACAGCACACGACTACATTTATTAGAGTCCCCATCAGAGAATTCTTCTTGTTATCCTTAATGGTGCCATGTACTGCCCTTGCTGGACTGTAAGCTTGGCACTTTTCAAATCCCATTCACTAGGGGTTTTTTCACTTTATTTTTTAAAATTCCTGTGAAGAATTTTACAGGTGGCAAAACAGAATCATAGAATGGTTTTGGCTGGAAGGGACCTTAAAGATCACCTAGTTCCAACTCCCCTGACACGGGCAGGGACACCTTCCACTAGACCAGGTTGCTCAAAGCCCCATCCAACCTGGCCTTGAACAATTCCAGGGATGGGGCATCCACAACCTCTCTGGGCAACCTGTTCCAGTGCCTCACCACCCTCACAGTAAAGAACTTCTTCCTTACATCTAATCTAAATCTACCCTCTTTCAGTTTAAAACCATTACCCCTTGTCCTGTCACTACGTGCCCTTGTAAAAAGTCCCTCTCCAGCTTTCTTGTAGGCCCCCTTTAGGTACTGGAAGGCTGCTGTAAGGTCTCCCCGGAGCCTCCTCTTCTCCAGGCTGAACAACCCCAACTCTCTCAGCCTGTCTTCATAGGAGAGGTGCTCCAGCCCTCTGATCATCTTCGTGGCCCTCCTCTGGACTCACTCCAACAGGCCCATGTCCTTCTCATGTTGGGGGCCCCAGAGCTGAACACAGTACTCCAGGTAGGGTCTCACGAGAGCGGAGTAGAGGGGGAGAATCATCTCCCTCGACCTGCTGGTTATGCTGCTTTTGATGCAGCCCAGGATACGGTTGGCTTTCTGGGCTGCAAACGCGCATTGCCGGGTCACATTGAGCTTCTCATCAACCAACACCCCCAAGTCCTTCTCCTCAGGGCTGTTCTCCATCCACTCATTGCCCAGCCTGTATTTGTGCTTTGGATTGCCCCGACCCATGTGTAGGACCTTGCACTTGGCCTTGTTGAACTTCATGAGGTTTGCACGGGCCCACCTCTCAAGCCTGTCAAGGTCCCTCTGGATGGCATCCCTTCCCTCCAGCATGTCAACCGCACCACACAGCTTGGTGTTGTCAGCAAACTTGCTGAGGGTGCACTCAATCCCACTGTCCACATTGCCGACAAAGATGTTAAACAGTGCCGGTCCCAATACTGACCCCTGAGGAACGCCACTCGTCACTGCTCTCCACTCGGACATCGAGCCGTTGACCGCAACTCTTTGAGTGCAACCATCCAGCCAATTCCTTATCCACTGAGTGGTCCATCCATCAAATCCATGTGTCTCCAACTTAGAGACAAGGATGTTGTGCGGGCCAGTGTCAAATGCTTTGCACAAGTCCAGGTAGATGACATCAGTTGCTCTTCCCTTATCCACCAACGCTGTGATCCCATCGTAGAAGGCCACCAAATCTGTCAGGCATGATTTGCCCTTAGTGAAGCCATGCTGGCTGTCACCAATCACCTCCTTATTTTCCATGTGCCTTAGCATAGTTTCCAGGAGGATCCACTCCATGATCTTGCCAGGCACAGAGGAGAGACTGACTGGCCTGTGGTTCCCCGCGTCTTCCTTTTTTCCCTTTTTAAAAATGGGGGTTATGTTTCCCCTTTTCCAGTCAGTGGGAACTTCCCCGAACTGCCACGACTTCCCGAACATGATGGATAGTGGCTTAGCTACTTCATCCGCCAGTTCCCTCAGGACCCACGGATGCGTGTCATCAGGTCCCATGAGCTTGTGCACCTTCAGGTTCCTTACATGGTCTCGAACCTGATCTTCTCCTACGGTGGGTGGTTCTTCATTCTCCCAGTCCCTGCCTTTGCCTTCTGCATCTTGGGCAGTGTGGCTGGAGCACTTGTCGGTGAAGACTGAGGCAAAAAAGTCATTGAGTACCTCAGCCTTTTCCATGTCCCGGGTAACCAAGTCTCCCATTTCCTTCCAGAGAGGGTGTCGTGGTTTAACCCCAGCCGACAGCTAAGCACCACGCAGCCGCTTGCTCACTGCCCCCCCACCCCTGGGATGGGGGAGAGAATCAGGAAAAAAAACTCGTGAGTTGAGATAAAGACAGTTTAATAGGACAGAAAGGAATGAAAAACAATGATAATGATAATAATAATAATATGACAATAGCAATACTAAAAGAATTAAACTATACAAAGTAAGTGGTGCACAATGCAATTGCTCACCACTCGTTGACCGATGCCCAGTTAGTTCCCGAGCCGCGATCCCCCCTCCCAGTTAACTCCCCCAGTTTATATACTGGGCATGATGTCATATGGTATGGAATAGCTCTTTGGCCAGTTTGGGTCAGCTGTCCTGATGGTGTCCCCTCCCAGCTTCTTGTGCCCCTCCAGCCTTCTTGCTGGCTGGGCATGAGAAGCTGAAAAATCCTTGACTTAGTATAAACACTACTTAGCAACAACTAAAAACATCGGTGTGTTATCAACATTCTTTTCCTACTAAATCCAAAACACAGCACTATACCAGCTACTAGGAAGAAAATTAACTCTGTCCTAGCCGAAACCAGGACAGAGGGCCCACATTTTCCCTAGTCTTCCTTTTATCACTGACGTACCTATAGAAGCTTTTCTTGTTGCCCTTGACATCCCTGGCCAGATTTAACTCTACCAGGGCTTTAGCTTTCCTAACCTGACCCCTGGCTGCTCAGACAATTTCTCTGTATTCCTCCCAGGCTACCTGTCCTTGCTTCCGCCCTCTGTAGGCTTCCTTTTTGTGTTTGAGTTTGTCCGGGAGCTCCTTGTTCATCCATGCAGGCCTCCTGGCTTTTTTGCCTGACTGCCTCTTTGTTGGGATGCATCGCTCCCTAGCTTGGAGGAGGTGATCCTTGAATATTAACCAGCTTTCTTGGGCCCCTCTTCCCTCCAGGACTTTATCCCATGGTACTCTACCAAGCAGATCCCTGAAGAGGCCAAAGTCTGCTCTCCTGAAGTCCAGGGTAGCGAGCTTGCTGTGCACCCTCCTCGCTGCCCTAAGGATCTTGAACTCCACCATTTCATGGTCACTGCAGCCAAGGCTGCCCTTGAGCTTCACATTCCCCACTAGCCCCTCCTTGTTGGTGAGAACAAGGTCCAGCATATCACTTCTCCTTGTTGGCTCCTCTATAACTTGGAGAAGGAAGTTGTCATCAACGCATTCCAAGAACCTCCTGGATTGCTTATGCCCTGCTGTGTTGGGCACACAGCCCAACACTTAACGTACTTAAATAAATATTTGACACACATATAAGAAGCAAGTTAAACACAAAAGGAAGAATTTCAGGGGAGTGTGGGATGAAAATGGAGTGAGAGGTGAACTCTCTGTTACGTCAATATAACATTTTATGTGGGAATGCTGTGATTTTTCAACCAAAAATTTAATTTTCTCTTGATTGACAAATGAGAGCAAATCTGGGACCTATCCACAAAATTTTTTTGGCCCAGTAACCAATTTATTTACCATATAAATTGGAAAATTGAGAAAAGGTTAGGAAAAAAGATTAGACATACTGCTCTACTTTCACTAAGTTGACAAAGAGGACCAATTACAGAATTTGAGGGGAAAAGTAATGCTACTTGTGGTGGATTTTCATATCTCTAAATTTGGTTTCATTAGAAAATATCATGACCTTCAGGGCATGCTTTAAAGCCTAATGTTCCCAGGCATTTAGTACAGATTTGTAGGTGGGAACCAGGATCCAAGCTCCTTCCTCTTTGCTAATAAAGATGATATACTTTGGGAAATTGAGGTGTCAGGGGAAAAGGTTCTTCAGCAAACTGATAATTATAAAAACAATGAGTCATCAGGTACAGATGATGACATTACACCAAGAGTTCAGAAGGTCTTAAGTACAAATTGGCTAGGCTGCTGGCAAAAGGCAAGCTCTTACTTGAGAAAGGTACTGTTCCAAAGGAGTCGGGCCAAGTGAATGTTGTCCCTTTAGTGCATAAGTGACATCTCAGAATGATCAAGGAATTAGAGTCTTTTATCATCCATTATATGTCTGACCATCTGAATTTGGTAAACTGATTCAAGTAATAGGAAACTATGCCTCACTTAATCTCTTGTAATTCATCACGTCTGTGTCAGTATCATAGCAGGTAAGGAGAGCTGCTTGACACAAGGTAACTCCAGTTAGAAAGGGCCTGTGACAAGCTTCTTCATGAGAACCTACTAAGGAAGCCAAGTGGTTAGGAAGACGAATACTGCTGGGGTAAAAATTTGTGTAGCAGAAAGTTGAGTATAGCATTCAGGTCAATTTTCTGTATAGCAAAAGGCTAACTATTGAAGGCCTCATGTTCTGTACTACACCTCTGATTATTTCATTGTCTGTTAATGCTTTGAGACGTCCAGGAGCAGTGAGATGGCAGCTCTGCAGGGTACATAAGGGTATTTACCTTAGGACAAAGGAGGACCATGATGATATGCTGAAACATCACAAGCAGCTATGCAAATGGACAAGAAATTAATTGTTGACAATTGTAATGTACATCAAAATAAAAAATGTGCACCTTTTAAGTCAAGAGCAGGACCTAAAAAAACCCCAATGAAACCCCAGCAAAATCTGCAACTGCCAGAAAAGAGGGGAAAGAAAGGTGTTAGGTGACTAATGAGATATAGAGAATAACAATTAAGCTGAATGCTCTGAAAAGACTAAGATTATTTACCCTAGAAGGGAGATGAACAAGAAGGAGACATATTGGAAGCATGCTAATGAATGGCACAGAGAAGGTAAATCATGTTTTTTCTGTCACGGTCAAGAACCAAAAAACCCTCAATCAAGTTAAAAGTTGGGGAATTCAAAACATTTCGTACCACTTATAGCCACTGGAAACAAATGAAACAAAAAACTTTTCAAGATACAAAACTGACACAACTTCTACAGAGAAAAAAAAAAAAGCCAGAGTTATCAGAACTGAGTTTTGAAAATACTCTTGAAGGAATACTGAAGTCCTTCGTTCCAAATTTAAATCAGTCTCAGAATATTATGTATTATCAAGACATTTAATACCGTAAGGGAGAAAAGTCATCCCACACCTTCCTAATGTAGGACAAATGTAGACACTTGTTATCTCAAGTGTCTGCCATGGATCCCTGTCAGAGACAAATCTAAAGTCCTTTCCAGTGTGCAGACAGCTCCATTTCATTGTTTTGATTGTATTTATTTCAATTTACCAAGCAGGCAGGTCAACACAGCAGAATCAGTAACCAACTAATAGCAGGTGAATGTTAAACTATCTGCTGTCACTAAATAATGATATATTCACAATGTTCACAACAGAGAAGGTGGTTATTTTGCTGCGTGGACTATAATTCAGACCCTCCTTTGTACTCTTTTGGCTGTGAGAAACAGTCCACTCCTCCAAATGCTGCAGATGCTGATACTTAAGCCAATCATGAAGACTGTCTTTCACGCACAGGAAGACTTGCCTAGCTATATCACACAGAAGAACTCAACGCTTGCACTGCACTACAGACTTGACTTGATCTGGTATGAAAGCCGATAGTCACCTTAGGACCTCAACTACAAGAATATAAAAATGAGTGCCACTATTTTGACACACATTTTTCACTGTAAATTCCCAAATAATATTTTTCAATATTCATAACAGAAAAATAGTTGCCAAAGTAGTAGTATTTTCTATAAAATTACTATTAAAATGCCATATGCTCTAATGTCAAGTTTTGTAAAGGAGAATCCAAAAATCTGCTGCAGTCCATGTGGAGAGGACATCTGGGCCTTTCATTCACACGCCAGAGTCTCACATTTATTAAAAATGAATAAGCCTATAGTTTGTAGAATTTCAAAGAAAAAAACCCCATAATACAAAACAAGTGAAACAAATGCAGATAGATTTGCTTGAGTTTGGAAGGAGCCTGAGAAAAACAACTCAAAATATAAACTGTCCTGTTCATCTCAAAATGGACAAACTCTGAAACCAGCAGTGATATATTCAATGTTAGCATCTGTAACTAATTCACTAGAATATATAGCAAAGGTGAGGAACATTATTAACTAAAATCTACAGAGAATTTCCAAGACTACAACATGCCTCCCTGGGAGAACATGTGTGAAAGCCTGGCTATACAGGATACGGAAGGTTAAGACAGGTACATCTTAATCAACACATTGGGGCTGGGTTGCAGGGACTCAATTTTTGAACAGTTTGTGAAATGCAGTTATAAGAGCAAGTCAAAGTACATTTCCACAGCAGCTTGCAATTAGACAAGGTATGCACTCCTCAACACTACAACCAAGTTTCGATAATACCAGCAAGTTTCATGACCCAAATGCAATGGCAGTCACAAAGTATTCTACAAAGCCCTCATTTTTATGAGCAAGTAAGAACGGGTTATAATGAATTTTGGCAGACTTAATAAGATGCTTAAATCATGGCTTCCCTAGTACAGCAAAATTCAGGTTTCCAGTAAAAGTTTAAACAAAGATGAAAGCTGGTCATGTATAAGGGGAAAAAATGGTCTATTGCTATCAGTAAAAGAAGGAAGAATTGGAAGAGCCCTTCAAGAACATCACAGTGCCAGCGGAAGATTATCTGTGGAAGGTTTACAGATTATTTGCACGTCTTTGTTACATAACAGGCTACAATGACAATCAGATGGCTCAGCTCCTACCTTACTCTTTATTCAGACTGGTGAAATTAATTTTTAAACAATTTTGCTGTGCAAACTTCTATAAGAGGGGCATAAGGACTTGCGTGTCTTAGAGTGGGAATGCTTACCGACTCACTGTGGTAAGTTTTTCTAAAGGCACTGAGAGGTCCTTGGGTGAAAGGCTCTATCTATGCATATGGTATAACTGTATGTTAAACAGCAATAAAAACCTGTTTGGGTAAAAGGATTTTTCTTGTTTGCATCTTTAAGTGTGAGAACTGCAGGGCTAAGCAATACTGATGCCTTCAAAATTCCAAGAGAGGGGATACAGTTTTCCCCTACAGTGTCATCCAACTGGTGCACAGTAATATACAATGCATTTACGTGTATATACATATACATATAAATACATGTAATATATATTTAAAAGTTATAAATACATGTAAGTCAAGGTACAAATTGAAGTATTTTTTTCTTTTAAACATACAGGAATATATCTTATTCATCAATGAACTGTTCAAAGATTGCACTGGGACTCAGAAGGCACACCAGCCACCATCTTCGCAAGACAATCGGCCTACTAGGCATCCCCAGTGCTCTGTGAATGGCTCAGATACTTCTGGCAAAATAAAAGAGAAGCATCTGAGAACATTGGGGAATAATAAACGGTGACTGGCTGGTTGTGAGAGGTATTAATAATATGGCTTGGAGGAGAGGTAGCAGATGACTTCATTTAACAACATGGTTACAGTGACTCATTTCCAGGAACGGAGAGAGGTGACCAAGCTGATCGGTTGACTTTCCACTCCAACGTTCCTTACCCTAGCACAGGGCCTTGTCATCTCTGCCACCCTAGGGCATGTGCAACAACTGCACCCCAAACACTTGTTTTGCTTGCTTTTTCCCCGGTATATAAAGAGGAAAAAGGTCAGTATTTCCTTTTGGCCCCAATTCTTGACCCAAACCATGACAGGACAGGAGAGATGAGAAGGTGGCAGGGACTAGTCCATTTTAAAGCTTTGATTTGCTTTGTCCATGATAGTTTGCATTGCTGCCACAGACAAGAGAGGGAGAAAACCATATCCCAAAGCAAATGAATCTATTCGTTGGCCTCTCAGGAGCTGGCTGTATATCCTGGAATGCCTAATGTTCAGAAAATTTATCTTGGTAAAGGCTCAGGAAAATGTATGTTTTTATTTTACCCAAAGTAAAAATATTGGTCAATGTGAAATTAAAAAGTGAAAATAATACTCTCCCTTGTAAAAAATTCCAGCCTCCTACACTCACTGTATCTCATAGACTTCTAAAACAAATAATATGCATTTTATGTGTTTTTTTCTACTAACATTTTATTGGTATTTATAATGTAGTACAGAAGAGACTTTTAAGAGGGAAAAAAGCAAGTTACAATAACATACCAAAGCATTTAGAAAAGGCTGTGATTGCAGAGGACACAGACCATGCTACCTTCCTTTTTCTTTCAAGGTGAGGAACAGAAAACATCAGGCAAGTAATGCATATCCTTTCTGTTGCCACTGGGGCACACATTGGCATAGAAGGAACATATTTCAGAAGGTCACCTTTTCACACCTCCTGTTCTGATTCCAGCAAAAGAACTAGGCCTACAGACCCACAGAAGTAGCATGTACAGATCACCTTAATATGATGGGTAGCAAACAATCCAAAAAACTCGCAAACGCAGTAGGCTATGCTCAGCTAAAAAACCAGAAGTAATATGCAGGAGAAGGGGGAACAGCCTGGGTGATAGCCCTGTAACTAAAGAGAGTTCTGAGCACATTTTTCTCTTAATTGCTTGAGCCAGGTGTCAGTAACTACAGTGTTTGGAAAGGTGAAGTTTCTAATCATGTTTTTATATCTCTGACCAGGTATCCACGACATGTTTGAGATGTACAAATGCAATTGCTCATGGCACTTGTTGAATATAGCAGATTTTATACCCAGAGTGCATGATTGATGTTAGCCAGTTAATCCTTCAGAATTCCCATAAATTACCTCTCAAGACTTCTTTTCAGGAGCGTATTGGGTAGTCTGTTATTTGGATTTTACAGTTATTGACACCTGACAACCTTTTCAGCTGCCAGTGTCATCTACTGCTGTCTTAAATGGGAAAATTTAAGCAAGACCGCCTCCCTCCCAGCTTTGAGGACAACAGTCTTGAAATGAGAAGCTCTAGTGTCTTATTTCAAATCCAACGGTTGTCCCTATGGTCAACTCATCTTTAGAGGGATATCCAGTCATTCGGTCTCAGACTAGACATGGAGCTAAGCACACAGCTGCCTTTGCAAGACTGGATACATACAGAAAGTGATGGGCCTACATCAAGCTAGCTGAAAGACTCAGCTGACCCTCTAATGCCGCGGGCTGGCATGTGAGGGGCTCCCAGCACTCCACCAGAGGATGGGCTGAATTCTTAATTGTTTCTGCCACGTTGCTAATAACATACGTGAATCTAGTGCTTTTTCTCATGACTTCCACCAGAGCTTGTGAG
This sequence comes from Gymnogyps californianus, assembly GCF_018139145.2. Taxonomy (NCBI): domain Eukaryota; kingdom Metazoa; phylum Chordata; class Aves; order Accipitriformes; family Cathartidae; genus Gymnogyps; species Gymnogyps californianus. The sequence goes on along the minus strand of NC_059478.1, from coordinate 19,145,787 downwards.
TTTTGAAAGACAATACTACTGATATCAGATCTTCTTTCCACTGCTGTCCCTTAGTCCCCAGGACTGCTGTAAACACAGCAGCTCAGTGCTATTTCGGAGTGGCAGAATGAAACTGCACATGTCCAGCAACCTAACACTTACCTGACACTAAAACAGATACACAATGGACAACTGTTTTCCTTCCAGTATAAGACAATATAACCATTGCTTAGCTCAAGTTGTTTCAGTAAATACAGGGTACTGAAGTAAGTTTAGCTTCAATTAGTTATATTAATATCCACAGCTCTCAATCAAGCATGTTTCCACCATACTGCCCTTAAATATGTTTTATGTTTGTATATTAAGCCAGAAGTTCTTTCACAGGTCTGCTTTTTTCAGAACCATAGTCAAAATAAAGACATCAAAGTAATAAAGGCCTGGAATCCAATAATAATAATATGTTAATTCCAATACCACAGAATGGTAAAATTCCTTCACATTTCAGCAAACAGTCTGTCTTTCTTACAGGCTATAATTGTGCAGATGACTAAGGCAGTCTCTGAGGGGGTGGAAAGGCATGTAGAAATGTTCTGGGTTGCAGCTTGTTAACCATTCCAATGGAAGCAGAGTCCATTGCCTCTAACGAGCTCACTATTTTAAAACAAAGATGTTGCAACAACTGTAGAGCTCACTGGTGCCACCAATTAGTGAAAATACAGGCTTGGTTATTGTTCCTTCTAAGGTAAAACTAACTGTCATTTGAGAGCATCAAAGCCACTCTCATCATTGGTGAAAGCACAGTTCATTGTACCATCTGTGTGAAAAATTATCCAGAGGATGGAAAAATAAAAATAAATAGTGTATTAAAAATAATGTTATGATGGCTACTATCCAGATGCAGTTGCTAGCTCTTACTCTTCTATTTAATTTTCTTAAGCATGAAAGCTTGTAAATGCATGACTTTTATATTGGACGGCCTGTCTGCATGGCATAATGTTTTGGATTCGTGAATTAGTTTAACATTAGATACTAGGACATGGAAAAAGATTGGAGTTTCTGATACAACATCAGACACATCAACAACACCTTTCTCGTGCAACAGTGAAAGTTAGTCTGAGGTTAAGAAAGAGGCTGTTACTGGAACCAGTAGGAACATGATGACCATGTTGCATCACTGCACAATTTGGTGAGACACACAGGAAACGGGGAACCAGCACAAGGGTTTAGGACAAAAAGCACCTTGAGAGAGGAACCTGGATGGCAGGAAGGAAACAGAAGAGACACTGAAATATTACCACGTTGAAACAAGCCCAAAAAGCAACCCCAGTAAAACAACTAGGGCACAAATGAGCGGCATGCTCTGTCATGGCCATTTTTGTTCCAAAACTAAAGAGAATGAGAAGATGAGTTAGAAACACAGTGGGTTCTGTTCACATGACAAACTGAAGTCTCCACAAGAGAAACACACATGGGCTATGTAGCATGTTTAGTTCCTAAGGGTGCAGGAGAGGCAGTCCTGATTGAGATCCTATATCTGATCATGAAGTTGTTAGTTCTGTCCTCTAGAAGAAGTAGAAATCACAACATCAAACAGCACTTTTTCCTTTGAGGCTGCAGCTATTTACTTCCCCACCACCAGCCTTTTACTGTCTGACCAGCCAGGCAGCTCCATCTAGCAAGTGGAAAGGAGGCAAATTCCTAGAACTCTTGGCCTTCTGTACAGAACATACTTAGTATTTATTTAGGAACTAGCTTTCTGTTAGTAACCCATGCCCCCAAAAAGATAACTTTACTACATCATAGTTTTGCACTTAATTGCTGTTTGCTTGCATTTTATAAGAAGAGCTGGTCTAAAACCAACAACATCTGAACCACCTCAAACTCCTGGAAACTAGAGCTCATTGGTAATTCTCCAGTGAAACTTGCTTGTTGAAAATGCTGGTTCATCAAAATCTATATATTTTTCCCGAAGTGTCTATTTCAGCCAACTTCTGATGAAATCCTGTCTGTCAGGCAGGTCTTGGCATGTCTGGCTTCCTGCCAGCCTGTCTGCTGAGCTGTTGGGAAGCCCAGTTTCCCAGACTGCTGTACGTCCTTCTACTGAAGTTCTCAGAACTGGATTCTTATCTGTCCGGAAGCCTTGCCAACCTCAGTCAAACCAAAGCTTTTGGGATCAAGGACCCTTGCCACATGCCTGAAAATGGCTTTCAGGCTTTGTAGCTTGTAGGTGTCTGCAGGATGACATCTGCCATTATACTGAATCCCAAAGCTTTCAGATTCCCACTTCTGAGATCTGTGCATACTGCCCAACTCCCATACTGCTCCACAAGTTGAGAGCCAAGTCATCTAGAAATCTTGGGTCCTTGCTTTCAGGACAGACCGTACGATGGACTGTGGGCCCTGGAAGCCCTGGCACCAAAAGAATTCCCTCCGCTTTGACTCTTCTCTGCAACTCACAGCACTAAAACTGACCAAAATTATGTCAGACACCATCAGTCAGCTCAGTGTTCCCTGCAGCACAGTTTGTTTCAGATATACCATGTTTCCTGTGGTTTTGGCTTTTGTCAAAAATGGGGGGTAATTCTCCCCTCTTCCTTCCTCCAGCCTCAAAGAAAACATTAAAATCTATGGCAGAATGGAAATTCAGTTTCCCGGCCAGCTCTACCTGCGCTGTTAGAAGCGGCATATTTGGCTATTTCATGACAGTATCCAGAGATCTCTGTAATGCAGTCATTGGTATTTCAGGGTCTGTTTTCTACAGCTCTTCTCTATTAGGAAGAGATTTATTTTCCTTTCACTAGGCAGAGGAGAATGCACCTTGCCCTGCAGAGGCATTTTTAAGTTTTGAAATAGGCCCTTCTATTTCCAGCATTTTCTTTGAGATGGCTTCAGTCAGTGCTTGATAAAGTAACCTGCACTGTATCAAAGTGTTGATGCAGAAGCCCCAGGAAATCATAATTTTCCAAGACCTTTATGCTAAGTCTCTCAACTCCTGCTACAGTAGCTAATACAGTATGAACAACACTCATCCTCTTAAAGCTTTGGGTTCCTGTGTCTAAAAATTAATTCCTTTAGGGTTTGTTTGTTTCTAGATATCATGGGCTCAGTCCAGGATGCATAACACTTTGTCAAGAATATGAAGAAAAAAGCAAAAGCATCTTCAGGAAGTATAACTGAAAGACTGCCAGAGAGCTCACAGAACGTCAAAACGGTGTGCAACATGCCCAGGCTTGTTTTCCTTTCCAGTTAACTGAACGTTAGGCATAATTTAGAGCCTGATTCAGTACAAAATACACCAACAGTTTCCCTACAGTAAAAGCTTGCAAAAGGCTTCTGTAACACTGAGCCCGAATGAGTTCTTTGCTAAATCAGGCCCTCAGGATTCCCACTATGCATACGTAAGCACGGCTGGAAATGGGGAAAGAAAAGGGGGCAGACTCCTTACCACTGCAGTGCAGGCCTGATCTGTGTAGCAGACCAGAAGGTCACAGCAGAGGGTGGGAGGAAGCACTGTTCTGCTCCATTCGGGCAGAAGAATTTTATGTTTGTTCAGAAGCATAAGAAACTTTGAAACACCATATAAGGGCTGAGACTCAGGCCCTGCTGGAAAAACCTGCTGGAGCTGAGCTCTGCACATAACTCATATGAACATTAATGAGAGTTAAATGCATGCATTGAAAGAAGAATAGACCCCTTAGTGATTTGTCAAGATAAAATTCAAAATAACTTTGAATGCTCAGAGGTAAATATTAGGTTTAGGAATTAAAAACAGCAGAAGTAGTGGAACAATTGCCTATAATGAGATCCAGGAACAATCTACCCACTGTACCAGGTTTTCATTAGAGTTATGGCCTGCAGCCATACCACCTTGTACTGTGATCTTAAAAGCTAAGACGGGTTGGGCTGGTTAGTATTTGGAAGGGAGACCTCCAAGCAAGCTTACCACTGCAGGAACAGCTTAGTGATGCCATAGATAATGTTCTTCCTTCTGATTCAGTATTGGATCCAGGTGTTAGGAGATCTGAAGGTCTTTTGTGCAAGGTCTAAATCTAAGGATCTGATGATCTGTGGTCATTAAAGTATGCCTGCCATTTCTCATGAGTGCACAATGTCACTTGAAATAGCTACTGCATTTCACTGTAGAGGTGGTTGCATGTCAGTAATAGATAAGTGCTGCCAATATAATGTAACAATCAACTTCACAGGGAGGTTGAAAAGCTAAATTTGCCAAGATGGGGTAAGTGGTTTAAGTCCCAAAAACTCCGGAGAGGTGCTAAGAAGTGTTTGCTGTAATTTTTTTTTTAAAGGGTCCATATCTACCCTGGAAACACCATTCCATCTCAGAGCTCTGCGAAGGGAGGGCACCTTGAACCCTGGGGTTACCACTGACATTATCACATGCATGCTTATGTGCTCTAACCCCTGCACACACAGCTGAGCTGCCTCTGCAGCAGCACCTGAACCATCGGAGTCCACAAAATGGGCTCCAATCTGTTAACGGCAGTGGTGGAGGAGCAGCTCCTGAGAAAGCTCAGCTGTCTAGCTGATGGGAGAACGGCAGACAGCTTGTCAACTGTCCCATCCCTGCTCTTAAATCTGCTGGGATTAAATCCCTCAGGCATTAGCCCTGCAAGGAATTAGGTGCATATTCAGATGTAGACACTGAATAGTTCCCTATGTCTAAATCAATGGGACTACTCACAGTGCATGAAGCTACAGATGCATCTGTCTCCAAAGAATGAAGGCATAAATGAGCAGTGCAACTACACAATTCCTAATTGATGTTCTTGATTTATTAACCTCCCTGGTTGTCATCCAGGACACTGTACTAACATTGTTTTGTTTGTCCATGTAGGACATGATCCTGAATGCTGCTGAGAGCCCTTGAGTCTGTAGTGCTCAGAGGGCTGACTTCATCAGGAATTCACTGAAATACATCAATTGGAGTTCATCGAATTCAATGGGATTTGAGAGCATTTGGCATCCCTTAGGAGGCAATTAGCACCTTCCAGAAAACCAGCCTTAGACAATCATGTCTAGGAAGTTCAGACAAGTTTTCCCCTGGGTTTTGGGGCAGTTACTATTTGTATATAATAAATAGCCATTTTAATTTTTTGCTTTCATTTTAAAATGTAATTTTGAACAGAGCTTGAGCTGTCTATTAACATTTGGTATAGGACTGGACACAGCAACAAGTCTCTGATACTGGTGAGTAACCTACTGGTGATTTGCCAGAACTGAGTTGCTAAATTGATTTAATATGGAAATGCATTATAACGTGAACCAAATAAACATCTCTCCCCTTTACCACAATGCTTTTATTTGCATCATGTGGCTGAATAAAATGATCTGTTCCTACCCATACAACTTCCAATAATTGCTCATCTCTGACTTCTTGCAGTGACAAGAAGGAAACCATGAGTCTGTTGGCTTTAAGTAGCTTCCAGGCTATGTCATGATTTGTGTTTGTACATGGGCCATATTTGCTTAATATCCCAGTTTTACCATGGACTTCATGGGAACAAGCAGGGTCACATAAACCAGCTGGTGATACATATTTGTGAGGAGGAGGGAAACTATCAGCACACACTACCCGCTGTCTTATATCAAAAACTCTTCCAACTTACTGTAAGTGAGGTTGGAAACTGGCGCCGTAAGAAAAGCCCTTCCTTAATTTTGATATTTTTCTTTGCACTAAATAAATTTAGCCCTAGGACTTCACTCCTATTGCCACAGGCATTCCTCTTGAATGAGTATGTTTGATATCTGTGTCTGTTATCATAACGCTGAGAAAATACTGTGGCTGTTGAGCACAATGAAGACTTTACTACACAAAATGCTGGATAGGCTCCTGTGAACTGACAAATTGCATATGAAATCAGTTATTCAGGACATCTTGGTGATCTGCTTGAGTGAAAAGACCTTGGAAGATTTTCTACAGACAAAATGGTGGTCAGGCAAGAGAAATTACCAATTGAGAATATCTGTTATAGCCACTGATAATGTTAAGGCAAGCACCTTGAGCCCATTCAGAGAGACCTTTCAACAGTGCCCTGTGTTTGCAATAGCTCCAACTTTGTTTGGATAAACTTCCTTCCTTGAGACGTGATCCAAAGACCACTGGAGTCCATAGGAGTTTTTAAATCAAATCAAATAGGTTTTGGATTAGTCCCCTGAACAAAGACAGTTATTGCAAAGACAACATGAGCAATTTCATTACTCATAAATAACAGAATGCTTTAAAGTCTGTACACAGTTCCTTCTTTGCTTTGCTGTTTATAGGTTTATAACTACATTTACTACCAATAGCAAATTATAACACAAAGAATCATATAAATGTCCAGTACTCAATACAATCAGAAGAACTGAAGGAAGCATATCTCCATTTAGTTTCCAAATGCTGCTCTAATCCCTCCTAAAATCCTAACAGCTTCTACAGCACTGGATGGGAATCCTTATGCTTCAGAAATACATCTTATTTATCCATGCAGTAGGCAGCTCAAGGCAATAGAAAAAATCCACATTAGAAAGAAGTAGAGTGTAATGCTTTTATAGCATCCTATATCAGCCTTCACACCAGAAAGATGTAAACCACCAAATGTCAAAAGAGCATATTATCCAGGATAAACTGAGCACTGCTGCCACTGTCAACTGCTTTAATATATACACACTTGAAGCACTGACAGCAGTAAGTGAAACTCCTGTTTACATTTTTGTTTTTAAGAAATACACACCCACTCTTTTTTATCCAGATAATGCTGTAAAGTTGTACCAAGAGGCTACACAAAACAACTGCAAATAAAGTGCATGTACATAAATAACTTTGTCTGACTTTTTGTTTAATGTCCAAGATGATTGGAACAGATTGTATCATGAACTACTTTCCCTTTGGCTAATTAAATAGCCGTCCCCACTTACCATAAAGCATATTCTTATTAAAACAAGTATCTATATTCACTCTGTTGGATAAATTACTTCCAAGTAAGTGCCATAAAGCCCATTACATTTCTGCTTTAGAAGTGGATCAGGTCCAAACAGACAATCAAAGGATTTCACTGGGATTATTTTAGATTAGAAAAACTACGGAAGACATGAGGCACTGACAAGATCGTAAAGACATAAAGGATAAATTAGCAGTTACATACCAAACAAAGTACTCCAGCAGTTCCTAGCATATTCAAAAAGGAAAAAAAAAAAAAAAAAAGGAAAATTTTGTACTAATCTAAACCCAAATGGAAATCTGTTTATGCAGAAATAAAGTGTCATGACTAATTGTTATCTCCCATACAAATCAAGTAGCTATTTCAAAGTTTAAAAACCAACAATATACAAAAATAACGGAGTTCACCAACTAGCTGAGTAGGAACTTATTTCTTTCCACAAGTTCCTTTTTAAATTGAATAGAAAAGACCATGTTATGATTTACCATATTAATGAGCCATTATTGTATAACTGTATTTTTATTGCAGATATATTACCTGCTAAATGATGCTGTTTTTCCAGAAAAAGTTCACAGTACAGATTCTATGGGAATGTTTCCTGCTGACAGTTCCTAAATCTTTCAGAAGCTGTCAGCAACCTCAGAAATCAAGTTTGCAGTACCCTAGCAAGTAGAAGCACATGCACAGGCTTTCTATTTTTAAACTGCAATACAAACCATTAAAGAAACGCCTTAAACATAAAAGATTATTGAAAATAAGATGATCCTATCTCACTTGTCAATCTAAAGGACACTGTCAATTACATGTAATCTAAGCTGCAATTTCTAGAAATATAACTTGACATTTAAAAATCTACTTTTCCCACACACACACTAACTTCTGCCCAAACTGATTATCCTCAGAACCACATTAACAAATCCTTGATACTAAAATAATTAACATTAAGTAAAATAAACATTTCCACAGAGAACACTGATCCATGGGGAACACCCTGTCTCTTCTGTTTACCTGTACCCAGCCTGCCTATCAGACATTCTTCACCCATGGAGCTCATGAAAGCATGGCAAGTCAGCCAGAAGCTTACAAGAAATTAAGCAAAAAAGGCTATAATTGCAATCAATTACTAAAGATGACCTGCCAGAATTTTGAAATGTCCTCATGCTTTGCTTCACTGTAATGCTCTTGTTCTGCTTTTTACATTTTTTTTGAATGAAGACACAGAGGAACCAGACCCAACTGAGTGTAACTCTTTGCTAGAAACAGGGCTGTACCAATACCACAATGTCCTATTGTATACTGAACGTGAGCACAAACATTCCTTACCAAAGGTTACTAGAAAAACTGATTACCAATGCTTCCATCCAATCTGATTACTCCCTTTTTATTATAGCAGCCATTTTCAAAGCGGTGCTCAAGAGTTTACAGGCACAAACTCCGTTATTGGTAAATGGGATTTTTATGACTAATTTCCCCATTTGCTGTTGGTTATGAAGATTTGTGCACATAAACCTGGTACACAATTTCATGACTATATTTTAGAATGTCCCTTTGTTTTGGATCTCAGCTAGAAGATAGCTTTCTCAAGAGCATAATGTACTCTAATATACAATATTCCATGCTGCTTTTCAGCTGGCTTGAGCAACACAGAGTAGCTAGAAAACTGCCACAGTGGGAAAGGGAAATTTCCTCACCATAGCCAAGAGTTTGAAGGTTTTATTACCTCTAAACCGACCTCTCTTACATTCTTCAGGGCTGTGAATCAGGGGAAGGGTTGTATTCCAGAAATCACTGGCTGGCAGAACATTTTCTGTGAAGGCCATTTTACCTGCTGATCTTAGTTTAATAAGTAACGATTCAAATAGATGTGGATCAACTTCAAGACAGGCAAGACACGGCGACTTAGAGCAGTCGTTTCCACCTGTCTCGCAGATGCTGCCTTGAGACCTAGTTTAGTAGTCCAGCCCATCATCTATACATATCTGTGTGAAAGCTACTGGCTACTCACAAACAAGGCTAAACTCACTCGTAACTCCTGGATGGGATCTCACCAGAACAAACTGCGACTGTTCTGAAGGGCAGACAAAATCTGCAGTTTTTTAATCTTATCACCACAGATGCTGAAGGTTCAACAGTTCCATACTCATCACACTTTAATAATAAAAAGTCATAGTAAGAATTATTTTTGAAAAGTAATGAGGATTTTTTTGCTAGTCTTAATTAAGCTTTTCAAATAAACACTTAACTGCAGTTGGCACTATAGAAAATGCTGTAAAAGCAAAACCCATGGCCAGGAAGGTTGCTTTAAAACTGAAGCCCAAGAAAAGAAGGGGAGAATGTGGATTATGATTTGCTGCAAAGAGAGAAAGGAAAGGGTGGATCATAAAATATAAAGTACATGCATGGAGGCACGTGTGTATATTTTATACACACACTTGCATCTGTATGCATACATATATACACTTCTGGTGTATGTGTATATCAGGCAACATACATATTGTTCAGCAAGTAAGGCAACTACAGTGCAGGGTTTTCATTTTGCATAAGATTTACAGTAAGTCCAGAATCTAAAAATATTTATATTTTTTATTATTTTATTATTGCCAGTTGCCTCTTCTCTGCTATAGATTGATGTAAACATCTTCACATGAAAAAACAGGAGTTTGCCTTCCACCCCTAGCTTCAGTTACAAAACCTCCAACTGAACTTCAAGAAAGTAACGTCAATCCACCTAACACTTTACAGATCTGTTCCTATGTAGATAGGAGTTTTCTGGGGTAATAGCACATTTCTAACAAAGTTTTGGAGAGATCAGAGCACAAATGTTCAGCAGATATGGTTTGACAGATACTGTCAAACACTTTTCAGAAAACCACCGCTCAGTGTTGAGAACTACTTTTAGGTCTTCAGCAAATCTACAAAGCCCTCCTTAGTTTCAGTTCCCCACCTGCAAAGTAGAGACAATGATCATACTTAACTTCCTTCATATAAAAAACTTTGATACCTATTGAATAAAAACGTCTTGTAAGAAACTCGCACATATAGAGTTGATTTCATATATGTTTATAAGTGAATTACACCTATGGGTACAGATGCATGAATAGAACAGATTGGCAAGTTAATGTTCCTACAAAAACAGAACTATAAAACTATCATAACATTTATGGTCAAACTTTATTTGTTTTGTAAATCGTATGGAGCCTTAAGCCAAGCTTGAGCATTATGCTATATACTGTGTCTTCTGAATGGACAGAATTTCCAAAGAGCTACCTACTAGAAACTTAATACATTTCTTAACCCAGAGGTTTGTCTTCAGCCTCAAATGACCACTCTGAAGAAGCCTTCTTATGAAAAGCTACCAGCATTGTTACAGCTAAGTTTCTCATATATATCATACATCACTCACATAATTGTACATACTCATGGTTGGAATGGGTTGAATAATTTACAGGTTTTTAAAAACTTCAAATCTTCAAAATTGTTTTCATTTGCATATATGGAAATGCAACTACTTTTCCTCCAAAATTTTGTCATTTTTTCCAATGAATATATTAAAGGACCTCTCAAAACCATTACTCAGATACTTTTATAAACATACACTGAGTTTCAACAAAGAATGGTAACATTTTGCTCCAAGTGCGTTAAGTCTTCTGAAGAGGATTAATTGTATACGATACTCACAAACTCACTTAGTAGAATTTTTTTTTTTTTTTTTTTTTTTTTTTTTTTTTTTTTGAGATGAACGCTCAGCTACATGCCTCAGGGCACAATTATTGGGCTGAATCACTTTTTGAGGTAGTATATTTTGGTGGTTACACATATGCAAACACAGACTAGCGGGAGCTGAAGGAGCAGCAGCAAGATGAATGCTAGTATTTATGAAGTTAAAGGGTTTAGCGGGCTTAGAAACAGAAGCATTTTGTTTATCCAGAATCCAGCTACAATTTAGAGGGTGCCAATGCAAACTTCTAACAATCATGCAAAAAATGACAAAACCCAGTAAGAACCAGCTCAGTTTAAAGTCTGCCTGTAGTTAAAAAAACAGGCATTAAAACACGCTAACTGTTACATAGCAGATTTTAAATATGCTTTTAATCTGATTTTCTACATACTTTTTATCTCAGCAGGCATCTGTTATCAGCTATGCTGACTGACTGTGTCCTCTAGCCAGCCCTTGCAGGCATCAGCATGTCCTTCAGACTTTCATCCTCCCAGAGCACCTGGTTTGTAGCTATCACAGAATCTCTCTTTTTGTCTCTCCATGGTCCTTCTCGACTGCAACCTGGTATCTGTGAAGCCCGTGAGATGCTCCTCTCCAAGGAGCTCTAATTCCCATCTTCCTCTCACACTTGTTTCTTTCAGCTGGCAACATGCTGTACTAGAGGCCAACTTTTTTTTTTTTTTTTGGTCAAGTTTTAACAAGCCTTGTAAAATGTTTTACCTCAAATCTCCTGATTTTTTATCATGAAGTGAATGAACTACTACTAAACACTTGGGAATTGCTAAAATGGGAAGAAAGGGGTTCCGTTCTGCTGTGGCCTCTAAGTCATGTCTAGTGGTGTATTTTGGTTATTTCAGCCTTTCCCAGCAGCAAGTCCTTCTCCCTCTTCTACAGCACTCTTTACAGCCCAGATTACAACCATTTGCTAGTTCCCTGTGAGTTTGTCTCTCCAATATCTGTCCTTCCCTGGACCTACAAACATGAGAAGAATCTATAGCTGAAGGTCATGGGAGGTATCTTCTGTCCTAAGTAAGTGGACAGGGACCCACGTCTCCTTTGGACCGTTCCACTAATCGAGAGGTGCGCCTACCTGAGAGAATGCTGTTTTGGTCTGTTACCACTATTGTACAACTGCATTTAGGACTTTCTGAGCAGTAGAGGATTAACCCTTATTTCTCCTTCCCCTCCCATGGGTTACAGTGGGTGTCTCCTTAGAATTTCACCAATACATCATGCCTGGAAGGGAATGGGATAGAGTTAAACCGGTTCCTTAGATGTGAACAAATGGCCCTGTCGTTAGATGACCACACTGACTAACTTGTGCTTAGTTTTCACAGAAAATGCTATCCATCGTCTAACAATAGAGCTCTAATAGCTCTCTGGCTTATGGTTGCTATTGAAATAAAGCAATGTATCTATCCATACCAGCAATACCTTCTTTCTTAGGACCTGAATACAATTATCAATTCCAAAAGTCACATTTCTAATACAACTATCATTTAGATTTTCCAAGAACCCTGTGGATAGACATAGCCTAGCAGATAGGAGAGTCTATCTTGCTGTCATTCTGCTGCTGAGGACAAGAATAAAGCAGTCATTAAATATTTTAGTAAAATAAGGTTATTTCTCCAGTCCTTTTTCTTTTTGCAGTATTTAAGAATAGAACCATGTCAGATAAAAGATTCATCTAGTCAAGTATCCTGACTCTGACAATGTCCAGCAGACACTGAAAAACACACAAATAGAGGTAAGCATGTAGTGACATTTCTCCAGAATACTTTCCCAGCAGAGACACCAGCACTAGAGTTCTGTGCAATAACCCTTGATGGATTCCCCCCCATCTCTGATCTTCCCCTATCGTTTTTGAACTTGTGTAAAATTTTAGCATCATGTGATGAGGATTTCCACAGTGACTGCCTGTTCTGCTCTAACGGATCACCTTCAATCAGGAAGTGTCACTCAGAATTCCAGGTTCTTTTTAAACCACACATCTTTTACACAATCTTGAGAATAAATAAGAATTTTATTTTTTTTTCTGTTGCAGGAAGACATTACCAAGAGCCCTTTGTGCCTGCTGACTTCAGAGGTATGCCAAGCAAAAGCAAAGGATGGCATATCCTATAAAACAGATCTGACTGCCTCAGATAAACTTCCTACTGTGTTTCCGTACAAGGACCCATGTAGAGCAGAACACAGTTCCTACCATCACACAGTAATTTCTTTTGAAATCTTTACCACACAGGCAGCATGGTAAGGCAGAATGTTGAAGACAAGAGCTTTCAAGAGATACTAAAAGACGTAAAGTACAGGCATGGACAAGTGCCTTGTAAAGGTAAGTACCCCCTCTACTGACCTTAAGATGATATCTTCCCAACAGACTAGAAGTATAGCATGTACATTTGTGTGATTACACACACTGTATGGGCGTATATGCACACACTGATATATTCACAGAAATGCAAAAGATAATGCCAACATTTTCTCTCTAGAGATGTATCAATATTGGTTTATTTCTAAGGCCTATAGCTAATTTCAACTCTGGGTCATACAAGCTTCATCTAATAGCACACCCATTTATCAAATAGGTCATACTACATCACCAAGAAAAACTGTTGAGCTGCTTTCTAAATCAGCTCCTTTTGCCAAGAGTATTTTGGACAATGCCACCTGGCCAAGGAATTATTTCTGCTAAGCTGTGTCTTAAAGCCCTGTTGGCTGCGGGGCTGCTTCCACTCTTCAGTAAAATCAATGGACACCCTTGACTTCAGTGACAACAGGGTAAGGTTTCGTGCTATAAAAATATAATGCCCACAATATTTGTCAAAGCAACTTCATTCCAAGATCCTCTGTCACTGTGAGGAAAACCCAATCACTGGCTCACACAAACTGAACTGTGGTTTAAGACCAAGTGCTAAATCAAACTCAGTCACACACAGTCTAGGATTTAAAGATATATTTTAAAGGGACAGTTAAAAGGCAGTTTGGGCACCACATCCACCAGCTAATTAATGTTTAAAATAAGTCTAATGCAATCTGAAGCATGTAGTGTGTTTGTACTTCAGAATGCAATGTTTGTTGGGATATCTGAGGCAGTTCAGTGTCAGAAATACATAACCCACGATTGTCCAGCACTCAGCGAGTCCAATATGCTCAGAGAAGCTTGTTTAAAGCTCAAATAACTTTACATAGTATGGAACTGGGTAGTATAGAAATACACATCGTATTAAGGTCAGCTAGTTAAAATACATCTGTTCATATCTGGTGGGATGGAGTTGAAAGTCATCTGTCTTAATTCAGACAAGACCTCAGAACTGATGTATGAAGGACAGTTAGACTAAAATGAAAGATGTATGTGTAAGACAGTCCAGGATGGTGAAGAGATGGAACATGCCAAAGGAAAAAAGATAATCACTCAGAAGTTGCATTAGTTTGGACTCTTTTTATATTCCCTTAAACTGCTCCTGGAACTGCCCTGTGCTAGTAAGCTGTTTCCTGAAATGCCAGCTGCTCATTTCAAATGTTAGTTGTATAACTTTTTAAACTTCTAGAATTATTAAATAATTAGAAAATAAAATGTCTGAAGAACACAAGACCAGTCAAGGCATGAAAATGAATATAACAGCACAAAGTTTGTTGGTTTTGGTTTTTTTGTTTTGTTTTGTTTTTTTTTAACAAAAACATTATTTTATACCCATTTAGGTATCAGTAATAATGAGAATTATTACTTTCATGACTGCTAGATTGCTAAAGGATATTTGAATGCCAGTTTTTAAAGATGAGGATTTTTATCAAATTCATACTTAGAAGACTTCAGTGGCAGACAACTTGAAATACTTCTATATCAGCAATAGCATAATGTAATGAGAAAAAGCTGGTACCTTGTGAAGTCAACACCATAATCTGTTCTGGTACAGGCCAAATTTAAGTGATTCCTGCTATTTCTGCCACTTACCTCAGCCATTCCCTTTTATCACACTTTATATTTGTGTTGATCCCCAGGTAGGTCACTGAAAGCTTTTTTGTTGACAAGAAATCCAAGTACTGAGGTCAGCCCTTCAACATTGAAATGTACGACTAGCAGGTAGGATTAATCTAAAACTATCTTGTAGTTCTCTCAACTCCTAAAGCAATTGCTTCATTCCCACTAGCAGCACCTTTGTACACAAGTACGGTAAGTGTTAAGCCTCACAAACCATGAAAACTTGAGATAACAGTGGCTGTACATCAAGGTCCATCAGGTGGTGGATATCAAACTGCTGTTCTCAGTGCTGTGGGCTCCATATATTAGCACTCAGAATAGTTGAATCAGCACACAAGTCCATTTCTTGAAAGGTATTAATCTTTTTAAAGGTGAAGAATTAATAACACAGAGAGAGAGAAAGGGTGAGAGAAATGCAATCTGTTACAGGACTGGGAGAGTGCAAATGAAGATTAGAGCTGTAGTTAGCTGTCGCAAGAGATTGCAGCCTCTGGTGAACAAACCCTCTCAACTCACTGGCATTTGTCACTCTCCAGCATTCTAGCCTAAATTACATTTAAAATAATTTTGAGACAGTGGAATTGTTCATAACCTGTGTATAAAAGAATATGAGTATGGCAGGAGGCTAGAAGTAATGAAGAAGGGAGGATAGACTCTTTATTGATTAACATGTATTCCTTGCAGAAGAAATAGGCAGAGGAGAGCAAAGCAGTATGGATTTTCCAGCTTGTATTAAACTACAAGATGGAAATAACTGCAAGTACAGAACTATCTGCAAAATTTCAGAGACTCAGCAGGGCTTTTAAAATAATTTGTGTTTCTCTAATCCCAGTCTTCTACTTGATGTGTTTCAGAAAAGGGAAACGAGGATCAGGAATACGTCTACAGAAGAGATGCAAGCAGGTCAGACATGTTCTAATAAGGTCAGCAGCTACGCTAAACCCTCCTGGGACTGGAGTTGAAGGGACAGCAACTGGAAGTTCCAGTTTAGAATCCATTTCCTGTTACTTCCCTCTGCTACTGAAATCAACCCATAAAGCAGGATGGAACCATTTTGGGTTTAGGATTGTGCCAGACTGCACAGGCTGAGGACTTGAGGCTTGTGCCGGCACCAACACATCCACTGACAGAGGGATGGTGGTGCGGGATCCAAGGGATGGGTTCTTGACACCCAGTGCCACACAGTGCAGTAACAGATTGCTTAAGCTTTCTGCTACCAGTGGAGCTGCAGGAGAAAGATGTATAGAACTTCCTTTTCACAGCAAATACCCAGCCATAGTGAAATGACAGACGACTTGAAAGAAACAGCCTTCAGCCAGGCTAGTTCATGCCAAATCCCGTAAGGATCACTTTTGGGAGTGATTTTCTGTATGCTATGAGGAGTCACAGCAATTATATATTTTTATCTTTACTAATACATACTATTGACATACAGACATATGGATATTGACCCTTTTTGTTCATTTGTTTTACCTAATCTGGTTTACAACTTCAAGGATAAGCTGTGGTAAGAGAGCCCATATGTTTATTCTGTGATGAGGAAAAACTATTGCTACAGTTATATCCTGTCTTTTATCATAATTTTGTATCCCTTCATTCTTGCCATAGGTAGGAAGCTTCAATGGTGCACCTGAGAGAGCTGCTCTAAACCCCTGTTTTCATTTGCCTGTATTGCCAGTTGCCGAAGTGTCCCATAAACAGGCCTAAATCTTTTCAATCTCCTTCAAGCTCAGTGGGAGAACTCACGTGGAAGGGTTTGCAAGACTGAAGTCTAAGTATTTCATTTTAGTCTTGCAAATTAATTTATGAGCAATGACATAATATAATTGAAGATTTTTTTTGTTACTGTTTCAGAGGAAAAACATGCAAAAATCTGGTTAGAATACAGCACAGTAACTATGTTGTATAGTAGCCTTCATACAAACTGTGGCCCAAAACACTGTACAAAGTTATAAAATAATGGTTTAAATTACATAACGCAGTTACAAAGACATTGTATGATTAATAAAGTACTTGATCATAAATCCAATGAGAGAGAGAAATTAACAAGCATAAGCAAGGCTGAAAGATGCATTTTAAGATGGATGTGAGAGGAGATGGAGAATCAGTGAAGCAGACACAAAAGAAGGTTGGTCCATGCTGGCAAAGCACGGAAGAAGAGTCTTGTGATGAGGAGCTGTGGTTAAGGACAGAAAAGCTGAGAAAGAGGGTGGGAGCTGTAACAAAGCTGCTGGTGCTCCACTGCCTTGTTGCTCATCCTGTCAATTTATCCCTAGGAAATGGGATCAAGTACAGCCAGATTAGATTGGTAGCATTTACAGCAGTCGATTTTGCTCAGGTAAAAAAAATTGCTGGAAGACATGGAAAAAGCAGCAGAGTAGGTCGATTGGATCTGAGAGGGCCACTGGAACCAAAGCTGCAGGAGCGGCAAAGGCAAATGAAGATGGGATGATTTAGTGAGATATAGAGGACATAGCTGTTGTGCACCTGGCACGTTTATATTCAGAAGGAACAAAAACAGAGTTACTGGAGCATGTGTGCTGTAGAGGTGACATTGAGAGGCAACATGAAAGGTGATACAAACCAGGTCTTTTACACCAAGGTGAACTGGCTGCAGTCAATTGCTTGTTTCAAACTCAGACTATGCATATCCTAATAACCAAAGTATGAGTCCTATACTAGGGACTCTGAATTGGCTTTTCAAAGAACTGGGACAAAAATTAAAGTTAACTGCAACAATTAGCTTAAATACACTATGCCTGTGAACCCAAGTACATTTCTCTACAGCTTTCCAAGTCAGCATATTGCTGAGAGGCAAACCAAGCAAGGCTCTAGGGAAAGTCTGAAGTGTAAGCAAAATGATCTCTAAACTAGATGCTTTACAAAGTCTACAAGCAAGCTTCAGCCTCCTCCTTTGGCAAGGATAAGGGATCAGGTAACAAAAGCCTGCAGTGAGCTTCAGGTATAGAGACACCGGTACCTTTCTGGAAGTCTGACGTAGTCTGGGCAGTACTATATTGACATAGGCTCTACTGATGCAGAGGCCACTGCAACACTGATGCCACAAGGATTTTAAGAACTCAGATTAATTTCTCTGCAATTTTGTGACACGTATCTTTGGCCTGGGGGCAATGCTGGCTGGGATCAGCACCGTCTTCCACGCCTTCTGCAAAGAGAAATCACTGCTCTAGCAACAAGTATCCCTTTTAATGGTAAAGGCCTCCTTCCGTTTCTAATTGCCCAGGAAGAACATCACTTCCCACCTCACTCATCCCTCCTTCATCTGAAACAGACCAAAGCCTGTGCCAACCGCCACTGATCTATGGGTGACTAATTTACAACGTATTTCCTTTGGAATGCAGATTCACCATGATTTAACATCAAATAATATCTGAATATGAAGTCATGTTAATAGATGCAGACTAAAAGAGTACAAACGGAATTTGTAACTGTGCTGCACAGCTCCTTGTGACAAGATACCATCAGTTAAGCCTTTGTGGTAAGCTGCAGTGACCTTCCACTCAGTATAACAATGAAAGTCTGCCACTACGGTATCAGACCAGTCCTTGCCCCACCTTTCCTCATTCAACATCATATGCTGAAAACATTTGCCAGACAGAGCACCTTGTCTTTAAAGCTAGGATAAAACCAGAAAGAGAAAATGGGAGGCAGAAAGATAGGACTTCAACCCAGTTTGGTCTAATTTTTAAATGGAGTCAGTGTTTTTTCACTGTAGATGCCTGCTTACTTATTCAACTCGAGTTCATTCTTAGGGGGATCTTGTCAATAAAGTCAAATCAGGCTCTCTGTGAGCAGTGAGGTTTTTGAGGGTCTTTTTTGAGGGCTTCATTAAAAGCAGACAGTTTCTCTAACCTTTTAGCAGAACCTGTTATCTGATGACGTGAATTAAAGTCTCTCAAATGACTAATAATCATATCAAGGCTGCCATGTCAGCTTGTAGATTTGAATAAGAGGGTCTGAAAACATTTGCATGCCTCGATGTGCCAGTGCTAAGAAGCTAATGTGATAGTGCTGTCATAAAGCACTGGAAAGACATGACTTAATGTAATCTGTCATGTCATATGCTAATCTTCAGCCATTACTTGAGTGCTGTAAGTAAGTAGAAAGCATTTGGGAGAAATCCTTTTCAATTTCTCTGAGTACCACTTCTGCTGCTGGTCAGCTCAAATGGGTTTTGTGCATTTAATGCAGAGCTCAAGTCAAGTTGGTTTAGGTCACACTTAATTAACTAGCACATTGATGGGTTGGGCTGGTACAGCACTATGGAAAATGGGTATTCCTGATACTGCCTAACACGTAAATATTTCATATGCTGAAGGAAAAAAAAAAAAAAAAAGAGACTTTCTCAGTTCTTGATAAGAATATGTCGTTTCACAAAAACCACTGACTTTTTAGCAAGACACTGTTTTCTGTGCCTCCTTGCTTCTATGTGTGAAGACAATTTAAACAAAGATGATTATAAATAAAGACATTTCTATTTGTAACTGCAAACTTTTAAAGCACCTGATCCGGACTTGTCATTTAAACAACAATAGACAAGTGGCAGCTTTAAATGCAATGTACTTTTTAATAAGAACAGAGAAAATGATCAAAGGCAAAATTTCACTTCACCTATTTGTTTTAGGAAAATGGCACCAACATTTTTTTAATACACAGCAGGAAGAAGAGGGAGAAATTCTCACAATGCTAAGTACAGCATGTGGGACGGAAAATGAAACATATTAGTGAGAATGACAGAAATTTCAGGACAATTTTAGCAAAGTGTGAAAGGATTTTGAGTCAACACTTGAAGGTTATTTTAATAATAGCTACAGCCTATTCACATAAAAGCTTAAGAACCCTGTGCCTTTTGCAGCTATGAGGATGTTTAGCAGGGCTCAGCAGTTTGCAACCTGGCCCAGCTAAACCTGAAGGCTTTGTGCTCAAGGATTTCAGATCATTTAGATTAGGACTGCCATAAGGAAACGTGGGAACATTACACCCACACCAAGAATAAGAAAACTTTCCTCATTCTGTTTTCTTGGTGGTCACATTGGAATCAAATCCTGCAAAAGTCAGACATTTCATAGATCTACAGGAAACAGATATAGACAATCTTTACAGTATTAGGTCATTACATTCATTCTCTTGCCAATGCTGGATTGTTCCCCATAGTAAATTCTGAAGTGCTTCATTCAGACTAAATTTAAAATGACTCATTTTAATAGGGCTTCCACTATTCCCAAAGGGAAAGTGTAAAGTATTCTTACCCTCCAGCATCAAGTGTGGCTGTTCCCCCTTCAGATCCAAGCCCCTGCCCTTCCTTGCTACAGCATAGGGAAACCTGTGTTATAATTTCAAGCCTCAGTTTCCCTTGCTACTAAAACACTTAAGAGTTTCTGATCAAGAAACGGTCTTCCCCTTCTGGAGGAATAAAAAAGACACAAAATATGCTGTCAGCTCTGTATGGGATCAGTAATCCTTCAGTCCTTTAATACTGGGCTGTTCAATTGTGTTCTCAAGCTAAAGACCTCCTTCCTTCCCATTTAATGGTTTTAATCCTTCAAACACCAGTCTTTTAGAGACTTTTTTCTGAAGTTCCTCATCTGTCGATGACACTACTACAATGAAATAAAGTCCTTTGCCATTTTCTGCATCACAGAGGTATGACAGCACGTCTTCCTCCCGTTCTCACCAGAAGTACCAACTGGAAAGGCAAGGACTTAGGGCAGATGCAACCACAGGACCTCAAGCCTTCACCAGTTCATCAGTGTAGTAAAATGAAAGCTCAGCTCCTGGTGATCTGTCTGGCTTTAAGTCACCTGAGTACTTTTGCTGTCAAGTAAACCAGGACCAGAGCTAGTCCAACCTTATGGACAAGTTTTAAAGAGACAGTTTCCCTGATTATTGAAAGTCATGTCTATAGTCTAACAGATGTCACTACCATGAAGCTTCCCCAGGTAGTCAGCCAGAATATGTCAGCCAGCCAACCTATTTCTTTTACCCTTTCCTCATACAGAACATTCATCATTCCAACTTCTTAATAATTTTTGTTAGTGTTCTCTTAACTCCTTCCAAATTGTTGACTACCTTTGGACATAATGGTGTCCAGAACTATTTGTTAAGAAGAAGCTCCTCAGAGCTGTGAGAGGGACTGCATATCTAGAAAGTGAGACTGATGCATTTCATTGTCCTGTACTGTATTTAAGGGGAAGCATGCTATTTTATTCACCAACAGATAGAAAGGGGGTGTTTCCACAGATGAACAGACAAGCAAGCTGGACTTCAGCTGTATTGACTTGGTTGTCTCATACTGATAATTGCCAGATAGTGTGTTTTTCAGAGTATTTGCCCTTTACTAGAGACAAACATCTATTCAAACTCACATTGGGCTTTCTCTTTGCTGTATTAGCTTCAGCTGTAACTCCAGTTTTGCATATAATTTCAGTTCCATCTCCATACAGAGGGCAAATTTTAGTGGAGGACCTAATACATACTAATTCAAACTAACCCTTGCAGTGAGATGACTTAGCAGACATTTAAAACATAGGTGATACTTTGTCTATTTCCAATGCATCATTGTCTTCTGAAGGCCATCCCAAAGACCGCAGGTCAATATTTGGTTCACCTGCTGAGGATATCATGAAGGGCCCTAGTTAACACCATCTGTGATGGTACTTGCCAACCAGGAGGAGTGTGCTAAAACTACCTACTGATTTCACTTGTGGCAAGATATAGCCAGTCATCAGGAAGAAGCATTTTCAATTATTGTCATCTGAGTTGGCAGGCTATGACTCAGAATGTCTGTGTGCATGATTACACATGCTCAGTTATCCAAACAAAGCAAACAAGGTCTAAGCTAGTTCAAAATTACTATTTGTTGGTCTACAGAGTGATATTTATCAAGTGTCACAAAAGTATGGAGCATCAAAAAAGAATGTAAAGGCATCCATTATTGTAAAACCCACTTACGATTGGTTTCCAAAGTTTGTAATAAACTTTTAAAAGAAGATGAAATGTATCCTAAATTTTTCATAGTTTATGATCAATAGACTATAGGAAATCAGCTCAAAATGGCAATATTAAACTATGAATGTTTGTGTGCACTACTGCAGATAACTACCTGAAAGATGTAAATCAATAGTACAACAGATGGGAAAAAGAGAGATTATTTTTGTATGCAAATGGAATGACTTAAACTAGTACAAATCAGAAATCAAGACTGTTCAGCAAAACGTTTTCTGAAGGTTATCAAATTTATATTTATTAGTGATTTCTTCTTGTCATTGGGGGGAACATTAAGACTGGAAAAATACAAAAGTGAGATCATCCATATTGCTTCCTCTCATACCAATATGATCTTATTCTTCAGAAATATGATGTAGCAGTACCAAAAGGAGATAAAGTTTATAGACAGGCTAAGTAAACTAAGATTCAGAAATAATAAAAAACACAAACAGATTATTAACAGACTGACTGCAAAAAGAAGCCATTAAAAGCAGAGAGAAGAATGCAACTGTTTAAAGCCTCCTCGGCCCATGTTAAACTGATTCCCTCAGCCTGACTTTTTCAGAGTCATTTATGGCTTGATCTGTCTGTATGAGAGCGATCACAGTGGAAGGCACCTTATGGGCTAGCTTTGTAAGACTCTGACATCCAGATGAGAAAGACAGATTTGAGGATCCCTTTGTATCTATTTGCCAGTTGTAAGGTAATTTGCTGATAAGATTTCTTACACTCTGTTAGTATGGATTAATGAAACTAATATGGACTAAAGAAAGAACAGTGGTTTATATTTTTGCTGAAATGTGGTCAGATTTTTTGATATAACACAAGAAATCCATACTTAATATTCTCCAGGTCTCACAGCATAAAATCTGTCAAATTAGGAATGAAGAGAGCTGTTTCCTCTTTTGGGAAACCTAACATTTACCATACCAAATTAATCAGAAATACTTGCACACAAAGAAAGTCTTCCCACCAGTTCCACCATTTTCCACAGTAAACTAGACAGGTTGGATGTTTGTAGGACTTCATAGATGTAGTTTTCTGTTCTCTAGACACATCTGCTAATGTCATTAGGCACAGACACTGGGGTGGGTCCCCCATTTTCTTTGGCCCAAGTTTTGACCTCCCCTAAAAAGATGTATTAAAAGCCAGCGGGCACCAATTTAGTTCCTTGCTTTTCCATTAAGCAACAGGGCCGATGGCAAACAGTCAAAATATTCCCTTAGAAGCTTGAAGTGGCATTAATATGAACTTGGGACTTTACCAGGTCTTTAAGTACAGAATTTAGACTTCTCTACCGTAACACTACATATATGAATGTTCTGAAGCTTCCATTACCTGCAGGCTTTTTTAAAAACAGAAGAATGTTTGATTTGGATGGTTGCATTAAATTAGGGGATATTAATGGATTATACCCACAGCCTCAAAAGTAATTGCCAGTTGTCTACAAGCGACTACTTCTATACGAAGGCCAAAATTATCAAAGCAAACCACAAACAGTAATTCACAAGCACCGAACATGTGCTCCCTGTTTATCTTTCTAGGTCAGTGCCTCCAGTCTAGGCAGAAACTTCATTACTTCTAAAATACAATAGGCAGCAGTTAGAATTCAGAAACTCAGCTTTATTTACAAATGAATGTCCTGTTTAGGGGCAATTGTTGCAGCATGGCCACCCTAGAGACATATACACAGTCATACTCAGACCTAAAAGGAGTGTATTTGGAAGACAGCAAGAAAAAAGGTATACTGGAAGTTCCTTAGTAGTCCTATTGTACAGGCAAACAGAGGGCTTCAGATTTTCTTTAGTACAGATTCTTTCACAAGCACATCATCCCCAAACCCAAACTACAGTATACATAAATACATGTATATATATATGTGCATGTACAAACATAAAACTTGCATATATTGATTTTATTGTATAATGCTACAAAAATAGACTGCAAACTGAAATAGAAACAAAATATTAAAAACAAAAAATTGAATTTAAGAAAAAAGTTCATCTGAACCTCTTACGGTCTGAAGCATCATAATGCAAATCGCCATTCAGCAGTGCCAGCCTAATAACCAACAATATGATGGTTAACCAACAAGAAACCTAAGAAGTGCATCTGAGTAGGACACATCAGTTCTGAAGTCCGAAGAAAATTAACTAAATAAGTATCTAGACAGAGCTCATTTATGCATAGAGCTTCAAGTGAGATTAATGCACCTTAAACGTTTTGCAAATAGCTAACAGGGCAGTTCTGCCCTCACAGGAACGTTTGTGTCCGAGTGCTGTAACTAGTAATGGAGCCTGCTTGGATGTTCACAACAAAATATTGTAACTCGTATTAACTGTGACTGGACACACACATATTTGGATCTGATGCCTAATGCTAGACACTCAAGTTTGTACAAGTCTGCCAAAACACCATTTGCACGTAGCCTACAAATTGCTCTAACATCTTCTATGCAAACAGTTATAAACCTGAAGCTGCCTCAGTGGAGATGAAGTATATGCACCAGCCATCCCTGACTGGGAATACATCTATCCACAATACTTACACAATAAGCAATGGCTTTTCAGACTTTTTTTTACTTCAGTCCAATTTAAAACAAACAAACAAAAAAAAACCCAACAATTTTTTTGTTTGTTTTTCCCCTCTTCCCCATTTTGTGGGGTTTTTTTATTTTGTATTTTACAGTAGCTATGCATAATATAGATGAGAAAATACCTGTATCACCACAGAAAATCATTCTGGACATGGATATTCAAATGCTAATGCATAGTATATTTATTTTCAGAGTAGTTGTAGCTTGAATACTCTGGGCATCTTCAAACACAAACACAGCTACGTCTCTGGGATGAAGTCTCACATAATAGGGTAAACTTCATAGTTTAAGAAATAGAACAGAATAAGAATATGAGCAACACCTCTTATTATTTGCACCACTGTTGCTTCCATAACTTTGCAAAACTATCCAATTCTTTCTTTGGGAAGCTGATCCTTTGAGAAAAGTAGCAGAAGTGTGGGTCGTGTTATTTACTTCAATATTTTGAAATTTCAACATCAACATTGATCTCTGACAAAGAGCCCAGAGAGCCAAAGAGCAGGTGGAACAGTGTAAGAATGCACTAATAGATCTGAATGTAAAAGCTCAGCTAGTTGAAAAAACCAACCCATCATATCATCAGAGCAGTTCTGAGAACACAGAGATGCCCAAAGTAAACAACAAAAGATTTGGGTATCTGGAAAGAACTACCTGAAGAGCAGAAATTCAATAGAAAGGCCTCCTTCAAGAAAAGAGGGGCATAATAGTCACTCTGAGGAAGTTCGTGATTTCATAAGACAGGCCTTTTGTCAGGATCCTATTTTTAGATAGGATGACAGAACAGAAATCAAGTTTAAGTATGCAGTGGTATCAAATTGGAAGAAATAACAAATTATGAGGAACAACATAATGAGATATGGAAGCCATTTGATCTTTTAAAAATCCAAGTTAATAGATATTAAATGCAATTTGGTGGAAGTATTCACCCATGAAGGAAACAAAAGCTACAAAATGATAAAATACTGTAGTCTGCTGATCAAGGAAAGATTACTTTGAAAATATATTATATTGAAATGATTGCTGGTAGAAAGAGAGAGTTGTTTGTCAGAAGGAAAGCAGACAGGCATTCTCATGTGAATTTAGCGGTCTCCAACCACATGGCTATGGTTAGGGCGTAACAATCTAAATCCCATTTTATTTTAGGTATGAAACGGAATCTCTGTGTTTCTGAGATGTCAGGGTCTCTACTAACTGAGCCAAAGTCAATTTCTTGGATGGTGAAACAGTGTTTCTAAAGGATTTTAGACTTCAAAATATCTGTTACTAAAGGGCTGTTCAGATTTGAGTCAAATTTTATCTGTACAGAAGACTTGGAAAAGGATTAGTCCACACACAAGGAACAGACACCTACACATATACTGGAAGGATCATACAGTCAGGACTTTCTCCATCCCTAAAAGTATCACTGGAATTCACAGCTATTACCATCATTATGGCAGCTTTCCACATTACGTTTTTCTGGTTTGAGTGCCATGCGATCACCTGCAGAGCAGGCAGGGTGGGTTTATTCTAGCCAAAAATCTATAAATAGTCTAATTCAATTAATACGGACCAAAACCATTTAAAAAAAAAAAAAAAAAAAGGACCACAACAATTAGAACACAGAACTCAAACCTTAGAGAGTTAACATAGAGGGGAAAAAAGCAAATATTCTACCAAAATGTTAAACAGATTAGGCCAAAATCAGTCACCAGCAATATCTTCAGATGTGTCATAACAGCATTTGGCCATAACAGAGGTGTATAAATGGCTTTCTGACATCTTTCCATACTTTTTTTCTCCAGCCTAGGATGTCCATGGACAAGAATTGAAACTCTTCTAATCTAGGATGACAAATATCTTCCAATAGACTAGTGTGTTGCCATTAGGGAAAGCAATGTTTCAAACAGGCAACATTCTTTTCTAAACTACCCTGAAACTTTATGAAGGTAAGCTGAAGGAAAAGGAGTGCTACAACTAAGGTTTAAAGTGGTTGAGAACTGGACCCTGAGTGTCTGATGTGAGACAGCATGGCAAGGGGGAAGAAAGTGACAGAAAACAAATGGAACGCAAGGGGAAAAAAACAAATATTGTAAGTCTCAAATTATTCTCAGTGCCTGTACTTTGGGGTCCTCATTTGGCAGAATGAAAAACAATTTTTTTTTTCCTGGAGCTGAGAGTCATTTTTCCTTCTTTCCCTCTCTTTGTACATCTTTGTACTGCCTTTGGCATAACAGAGAAAACAAAGTCAGTAACAAAGAAAGGACTAGATTTCTTTAAAATGTTTTATGGTCAATTGTAATTCAGCTTTAAATAGACTCTTCTCAGTTAGGGAATTGGTCTCAACTATACTTTTTCTGAATGCGAGAACACAAAGTGTGAACTACAAAATATGACTTTATTTATCAGCATTATATGAGCTGTCCTATGGGATCTCCCTTTTCTTTTCCATTCCACCCTCTTTGGAGTGCGTTTGTCGTTATGGTACCATACCTCAGGATTGCTGTTTATCTGAAGACTTTTCTAGAGGCAAGAACTGGGAACAAAAGGGGGAAGAAAAGGGAGGAGGGAAAAATCTCAGGTTTGTGGCTTTGTCTGTGTGCTTATGTCCATATGCTTTTTTTTCCCCTTCCTGCTGCCTTCTGCCAACCAAACTTAAAAAAATATATTCAGTGTCTGCTATTGTATTGAAATGTCTCAGGTAGTTCAGTCTATCATCACAGCTAATACTAGTTTTAGTCTTTAAATAAAAAGTGAATACTTTTTCTCTGGCTCTTGTTATATATACACATTGCTCCTAAAAAATGCCTCAAAATTCACTTGCAAGTACTTTGACTGACATTAACATCATCTAGAGAACTCAGTTCCTGTAGAATTTCTGTACATGTAGGTGCTACTAGTCTTCTCTTGAAAAGGAAAGGTTGTTTATATTGAGTGTCATTCATTCACTTTCATCTTCACCCACACAGAAGAAAGTGCCAAGATCTGACTTTCAAAGGGATCAGACCTTTGACCAATCTGACTTTCCCCACAGGCTGAGGAAGGTTCAAAAGAGCAATAGAGGAAGTCTGACGTATCCTTGGTTCTGTGAAACAGACTGAAAATGCAAACTATTAAGAAGAAGCATGGCTTCACTACTCAACACACAAAGGACAATATTAAAGAATACAATGAAGTGTTTCCCAGACCCTTGGCTCTTAAAAAGATGATCCATTGCTTTGATAGAACTTCCAATATTACAGCAAGCATAAATGACCATACTAAATTCATAAAGAGAAACTGAAATCTTAACTGAAGGTGGAGTAAGACACTGGCTGATTGGACTAGCAGTATAGTTATTATCATAATGCTAAAAAAGGTAAGGTACAGGTCTGAAAGACTAAACCCAGCCAGAAAACAGTAAGTACAATGGAGAATATCACATCTAAGTTTAGGGACAGATTTCTAATGATGAAATAATAGAAGTATGAAATAAAAGTATTAAAAATATTAGAAATAGCCCACGAGACTTTTCAGCCCCTAAATAGCTTTGAAAATCCGATCTATCAGCACTTTTGAAAATATTATCCCAAAGCTTTCTACCAAAATATCTCAATACAAAGAATGCAGATCATATATCTTCAGTCATTGCTGTCAGTTCTACAGCTAGGTAGTTTTCCTTCAGTCTTACAACCTGCAATGTGGCAAATAACCATGATCTACAGACTTTTTTTATTTTTTAATTAATGATGATGTCTTAGTTTGGGGTGCAAATACTCAAGATAGAAAGTGTAAAATCATGCAGCAGGCCAAAGAAATATCGCCTTGAATAGTAAACAGAAGAAAACTAATGTAATCAGGATGAAGTTGGAAGTGTGTGGACTGTGGATGCTGGAAGTAAGGTAGTTGAGACTGAGAAAGAGCCGATGAGAGTAGTGTAAATGGGGTGTTGAATGACTTAACCACTTATTTCCTTGCTTTTTGTTTGTGTTGGCATACAGGAAGTCTAGCAATCTTAACCAGAAGCTGATAAAATCTGAGTGTGTGGCTAGGTAGACAGAGAAGTAGACAAATACAAGTGTAATATACATTATCACAGAGCATAAATAACATTGGCTAAGAAACTAGAGCAGCGTTGTTTCATATATCACAAAGTAGAGACAGAAGTACTGCTAGCATAATACAACATACAGAGCTGAATGGAAGTGAAAAAATAAATTGAAGACTTCTGTGATTTTTAGCTCAACAAGAGGCAGTAGCAGTTGCAGACTTGTTTAAAAGTAGTTCAAGATACCTTGTACATCTTTGTATATGAATCATTCTGTTAGTAAGAAGAGACACACTGAGTAAAAGTTTGAGACATGGGGACTGGCCCACCTCAACTGAAAGACATAAGGAGAGTTTGGAGACACTCCTTGCAGAAGGACAAAGGAATATGTTTTAGGAATGACTGACATCAGGCCTCTTGAGCTTTAGAGGAACCCAAGAAAAGGTGTCATGTTTGAAAGAGTACATGAAAACATGGAAAACAGGTAAGTGGACTATGTTATATAATACTCCATCTATAACAAACCATCAGAGCACATGGGAATTGCAACAGTGAATAGGACCCATTCAGAAAGGCTCCAAAAGCACCTACTATTTTTTTTTTTTTAAGTGATAAGGTACATAGTGTTTCCTGTGTGACAAGTTCTTTGCCACAACATTCTAGGCCAACACAAGCTAAATACTTTGTAATCTTCACCTAAAAGTGCAAAGCATATTCCAATGAATCATATATAGCATTCTGCATGGTTAAAGAACTGTTGAAAAGAACTACTATGCAATGCTTAGGAAACCAGCCTCAATGGCAGACTGTGCTACAGTATCATCTCTTTTGCTTTTCTGATTGGTTCTGTTCCTGTCATTGCTATGCTCAGAACACATATTGCTCTGAATGCTCCAATTTGATACTTTTCTTTGCTGGTCTGAAGTGATCAACATCTCAGTATTCTTTGTTCAACTGTCTGACAAAAAAAAAGAGGCTTTTTTCCCATATAATAAAAATGAAAGTTCATGACTGCTAGGAAAGGCAAGTATGGCAATGGATAAGTCTCTTTATTGACTGGAGATGTTTGCAAAAGCAGGGAGAAAAGTAGAGTGGAGGGTAATCACGCTGCCAATGTCTAACAAAGGAGTATATCATCAGTAAATAGATGGGCTCCTCTTGAGGTTCACTTGGAATAGAATTTTCCCCTTTGAACAATTTTGAAGTGTTTTCTTTGTCTTTCTTGCCCCACTTTTGTTTTGGGTTTTGGGGGGTTTTTTTGTTAAGTTTCCCAACTAGACCTTGCAATTGCAGACCTAAAGAAAAATCACTGTTAGGTCTTTCTTACTGTGAATTGGACCACAAAGCTGGACTTTCTATTTGTTTAAAAGGAAGGGTCCAAGTCCTGGAAGATGCTGAGTGCCCTCAGCTTGATAACTTCGTAGATCAGAAAATCACTTGGCAGCAGTACAGATGCAATTATTTTTTGATTACTTAGTCTGACATCTCTGTCTCTCTCAGGCAGACTTTTCCCCTCCCAGTCTGTTCTATCCACCTCACCATCTCCATGCAACCTCTTCTTGCTTTTCTCTTCTGAACTCCACATCCATAAGTGTAACAGCCTCCAAGTTCCTTCCTTCCCGAGATAGCTGGGAAATAACAGGGGAGTTCTGTAGGGGTGGGTTTTCTTCACATAGAGTCCACAGTCTTAACAACCAGTAAGGGTGAATGATATCAAGACAGTGACAAAGAGTGTCCAAGAGACCCTTCTAGTCAGAGCAATACAGCCAATTCCTCTCCCCTGCCAGGGCATGGCCAGAAGCTGGACACTTCACTGTATCACTTTTGTCACTGTTCATAACACTACAGCAGAGCTTCCTCCCAAACAGCATGCATTTTGAAAATGCCTTTTTTAAAGGCTGAAGTCATATTGCTAAAGAATATCATAAATTTTCATACCACATTTTGAACTGTAAAATAATATTATCATTTTTAAAACCTGTATCATATTCTATCAAGATACAATTTACCATTAAACAAGTGACACATCAAGAGCTTAATGAAAAAGTGTTAGGGTAAGAGTTTGGTTGAAAACAGTATTTCAACAGCTACATGTCAAAGTTACAGTGCAATTAGAATTAAACCCACTCTTAGACTTGTGTAGCTGAACACTTAAAGTTTGAAAAGAACTGTGCCAGTCTGCTATAGTAGCTTATTCCAGACTTCCCTATCTCTGTGATATTGTGTGTATGAATTATATAACATTAACCAAAATTTAAAGGTATAATGGCAAAAAAACCCCTCTAAACAAGTTGACAACTGTCTTTCAGCCAGTATGAAAGATTGTCTACATAAATTAATTCAATGAACAGAATACCGAATACCATTAACATTTTTTCTTCATCTATCTTCATTTTCTAAGCAGCTCAGTTAAAAAAAAAATAGTGCTGTTTCTTATTCATTGCCGTGAGTTTCATATGTTAAACAAAGACAGACCCACCTTAAGCCTTTTGATAAATACGATGCTGTGGTAACTGCAGCATTCACTTCATATCCCATTTCTCCAAGTTCCTGTCAGCCAGATGTCACTTGCAATGCAAACACTAGAAAAATATGAAATAATAATTTCATACATCATCTATGCAAGCACGAGCCAGTCAAACATTCAATACAAATTCAAACTGCTACTACACATAAAGCAAATATCATCCAAATAATATTTAGAATGATTGAAAGGCTTTTGATTTGGAAGTGTATTCTCTTAAGCTAAGTGGTCCCCAAGACCATCTAGAAAATTCAATTGTTTCATTTTAAAATGTTTTCTGCCCAAAATTATATCAAATCCTAATGTCTCAGTAGAAACACATGGGATTGGATTGCTGACTGGGCGCCTGATGTCAGAGGAATCTAATTTTCCAATGGCATTTCCTCATACTGTCTCACCAAAACACAAAATTGATAAAATTTTAATGGATAATTTTCAGAGCAGGACATTAGCCATCGTGCTGGGAAATAGTGCAGGAGAACACCATGTAGCATCAGAAAGGCAATGTATCAGAGGACAGTTTGAATAAATATTAACATACAGCACACGCCTTACATTCTGCATTTTTCTCTTGCAAGCAGAAACAGAATTCAGAAGGTAAGTTTTGCACTAACAGGTACATCTCTCTTCTCCTCCTTTTCCAGGACATTTTTTACAAGTAATCTCTTAAAAATATAGGTGCAATACATTACTTAAAAGGGCAGTGTTCATCTTTTACTGGGGTGACACAGTCACAGCCAACACAGTCCTCTTCTGATTGAAATCAATTATGAAAGTCATATTGACTTCAATGACTACACCACTAAACATTTCATATAACAAAATGTTTTTGTTAAATAACTCTACAGCAAAGATTGCAGTGATGGAATAAATGAAATATCACCCTTCTGGATCTCCTGATGGAGCTAGGTACTGCAAACATCGAACATAACACCAAAAGCCATGACATAACACAAGATTAAAAGGACTAAATTCTATTTCTGATGACAAAGAAGTTATACTAGGGAGAAAGGTACTCATTAACTGTATTATGTTATCACTCAGTAACGATGCAAAATATGTGTATGGCAATGTGCTATTTAAAATGTGTTCTTCTCTGAAGAATTTTCCTTTTGATTAAGTTAGGTCATTAATCATGTAAAATTTGAGACTTATTTAGAAATTACAAGTGAAAAAAGTGAAATAAGATTTTCCTAACCTTTGTAATTTACTTTGAATTTATAATGAAAGTGTAATACAGCGGAATATATGGTGAAATTGACCCAGCTTCCCAGCAACCACTTCATGCCATTTATTACTAGCAGGGTTTTGACAACTGTATATATATATATATATTTAGTATATTCAGGTAGTTGTTTATGCCGATACAGAGAGGAAGAGCAGCATTTATAGTTAGGAGACCTATATCTGCTTTCATCAAGACTTAAGCATTAAAAAACTTTAATAAATATCTAAGTAAAACTTGCAGAACATTAAAAAGACCACAACAAAGGAAGTCACAGGGATGAAAGTGGAGAGGTTTAATCTTCTGGGGGAAGAAAAGACCTGTCCACACGACATGCCAAGTCTGCCACAGGTTAGGATTTTTCTTTCATAGTGATCTGAAAAACATCACTAAAGTCCTCAAATTGGTTCAAGACTAGGGCTGGTCATGTAGCCAAAGATACCTCTGTAGCTACAGCTTTCTTTCAGAAATGCTCAGTTTTATTTCACTGCTCAGAGGTCAGAGCCATTCTGAAGAAGAAATGAATACTTTCTAAGTTCTTCATGGTTCACTGCATGCTCTCTTCCCGTTAGCCTTGGTAGGAGACTTCTCTAGATCTAGTCAATAAGATGCTTTTGGCGCAATGCAAAAGCCATGCTAGAGCTTGATAAGACATAGCTTCCCCAAACCCCAACTACGAGTGGAACATAACCAACCTATAATCACCTATCCCATGGACCAATCAGTTAGTTATGCCCTTTCCCAATGCTTTCGTCATTTCTGCAACAACAGTCTGCCAGATTGCCACATCTAGTCCATCCTCCATACCAGTCACTTTTGTTCCTGCCAGATTGCCGCATCTAGTCCACCCTCCATACCAGTCACTTTTGTTCCTCCTGCAACTCAAAGGAGTTCCCTTTTCTAGTATTAAAAACAAAAGGGGGAAAACCAGAGGGCTGAGCTGGATGCTTTTTCTTCACTGTGTGCGAGCAGGAGAAACAAGAACCCCCTGCACTCCTCCTTTCCTCTTTCCTGCTCCATTCTGTACAATTGGAAGGGAGTCTCCATTCTCTCTGTTCTTCAAAGGCAGAGCTCTGCTTGCATTGCATAAAGGTTCAACTGGGAAAGGTATCCAGTGCAGGAAAGAAAGTATTTCCAGAGAGAACTGAAATTCTCAGAGGGTTGGCAAGATCTGTATTGCCTTGATTTGGCTGCTCACAGTAATGAAATCTAAACAGACTTTTATTAACAAGCCTTTTCACACCTCCTCTGCTCTCAGCAGCTGAGCTCAGCAGAGAGACAGACTACAGTGCAGTAACTTTGAGAAGCTTTCTGTGCCTCTCTTATATGGAACATGTATTGGTTACCTAACTGTGCATGAGTACAATACAGCACAGGCACCAGCTTCTGCCAAAACTCTATTACTGGAGGAAATCACAAAATTGACAGATTTGCCATCCTAAAGTCATAATGGCCTAAGAATGAAGAGGAGAGTGAAACGGCTAATTCTCCCAGTAGACTTTGCTCTGCATCCTGGCTGATCTGCACTGATAGCCCTTGGTAGTTCAAGGGCTCAGAAGAACTCTTTAATTATCAAATTGACTTATGAGTCTACTTCCAGCTTTGCAAACACCACTGAACTTTTATTTTAACCAGAAAAAAAGCACACTGAAAACATACCATAGCTGCCAACACTTTTCTTCCTCATTTCTAGAGAAATGTTAAATCTGAGACTTGTAGTTTTATCCTTATAGTCTGTTCCTTCTTCTCAAAAGGATTTCACATCTCTCAGTGCCAGCTGAGCCTCTCTTTTCTGGTTCTCTCCTTGTAAGGCTTTGAACTTTCTAAGCAAGCGGATTAGATGGGTATCTATCTGTCCACGAGTACAAGACTTTGTGGGCCATATTCAGAATACCTAACACAAGGTGGGTAGACGCTGGAGCTGGAGAGAAGCAGGCACAGCAGAATTGCTACAGAGGCTGTTGGCAGTTTGAGTCACCGGTGCATCTGTGCAACCTAACTACGGATTTTGACCCTACTCAGACAACACACTCCCTTGCATAACTTGCCAGTGGTTTCCTATAGCAGGCACTTCATCAAATGAAATCTGAAGTTATTACAGTAAGTTCTTCACACAATGAAGAAGGAGCCCTGC
Organism: Gymnogyps californianus; assembly: GCF_018139145.2. NCBI lineage: Eukaryota > Metazoa > Chordata > Aves > Accipitriformes > Cathartidae > Gymnogyps > Gymnogyps californianus. The sequence continues at coordinate 19,111,677 of NC_059478.1, read as the reverse complement.
ATGCAGAAATATACTGTGTTGGTTTCCACAAGCTGGACTTACTGACCCACTGCAGGGATAAATGACACCATGAATGCCACTTTGCAATATTTGTCCTTGAAAACGTGCAATTAGGCATAGGTTGGTCTTACATGTCTGTATTCTCTTTGCTTAAAGGTTGTTTAGATACACATCTGCATCTCCAAGACAAAGTACTTGTTAATTACCTAATGTTTGCACTGTACTTTCAGGAAGGAAAAAGCTATATAAGTGCTAAGTGCTATTAACATCATCCCCTTCTATTTTTCTCTTTCAGCTTTTAAGTGAATATAGTGCTTGTGAAAGTTGTTGGATTGACAGCCCTGGAGACTGAAGTCTAAAGTGCAGCACACCCGCTGAGCCAAACAGAACTAAAACGTACAAAAGCTTCTCACCAAATTTTAAATACATGCTTCATTTAGTTATTGTTATATGGCTGGGTGTAATACTAATACTGAAAGTTTTGCTGCTCCCATTTATTTGTTCTAAACATCAGTTCAAACTCTTTCTTTTCTACTTTCAAAAATAATTTCTTGCTGATGTGCAACACTCCAGAGACTGCTTCCCTGCCTTCGAAATCCTACATTACAATGGAACACTGTTGAAGCATAACTTCATGCTACTGCAGTCAGGTACAATGCTGCGTCCTGGCATTCACTTTGCACATCACAGAGAAGTACAGCTAATCTCACACAGTTTTAGTACCGATCACACTAAGTGCTTGGCTGCAGAAATGCTACTCTATATTATAATCTAAACCTGAAGCTAGGAGACTTCCAATGGAAGATCTGCTCCTTTAGTTAGGAATACTAGCGTTTCTTAGAAGACTAAGTCACTACTTCAACAACAATTCAACATTTCCTGAGAAAGAGGGCATTTTGTTTTGGTTTAAACACTCTAGATTTCCAGGAGTACACCTTTAACCACTGAAGGGGTTTTTTTTAATTTACTTCTTTAAAATCCTTTTTGGCATACCTAAAGAGAAATCTTACCTTCTGAGAAATCTTTGTACAAATATATTCAGCTCACTTGTAAAATTTCCCCATGATTTCAGCTAGAGCCACCACTCCTTCTAGGAGACTGCCATTCCTGCTTTCTTGCAAACAGGTTCTCTAAATTACATAAACATTTGCTGGCTGTAGGTTTCACACTCTCCTTTTATCCACTGTCTGCTCACCTCTAGATGGGACTGTTTCAGATTTAAGTGGAGGGACTGATCGCCATTGAGTAGAGTGAGCATGTGAGATGCAGGACACCTGCAGTGTTTAGAGCTGCTACTAACAGCTGCTGTTTCAGATGCTTCCAGAACATTCCTTCACTTGTCTTGACAGGTCCCGAAAAGCAAATTTGGTGCCTGGGTCATCTTCAGTCCTGAGTAACTTCCAGACCTGGCTCTTACAGAAAGTCATTCCTTAGCATTTCCAGTTACTTTTCAGTTCAGGAAATTTCTCAGGGTTTCTTGTCAGGGCAGGCTGGTCTTTTATGATTTTCAGCCTGCAATACTGCTCCTTTCTATTTCATCTTGACTTAATGTCATTAGTCTTCTTTCACAGAAACCTGAGCATTCTTTTCCTAATTTATCTAGATGGTACCCTGACAGCAGCTCCCTTGATCAAGACTTTGCCATTTATGTCTCTTCTCCCGTTAATCATTCTCTGAAATGAGATTTGTAGTAAAAAAGAATTAAATCAAGTCTGACTGCTTTCAAGTTTCTTGACTTTCTGGGATTCTGGATGCTCACTCAGGCCAGGCCCTTTGGAGACACTGTGCTTTCCCTGGTTTACTAAACAGGCTGTTATAGCTCTTTTCCTATACTGGAGGGTCAAAGAAGGTTTTACCATTGGTGAAACTAAGTAGAGGTTTACAGGATGCAGCTATGACACCCAGACACCTCGCTGTTTGACAGTTCTCCCAAAAAGTATCCATCTTTTTCTATTTCTGGTTATACATTTAAAAAATTGAACCTGGAGGCAAAGTGGCCACATGATGATTTTTCTTGTCTTTGCTTCTTGAAAACAAGAATTCTCCATTATGCAAAATGTCTACACTGAACTCCAGGTTCCCAGCTGTCCTCTTTCCTTCAGATATTGATTTTCTATCACTTCGTATGTGGGGAGCAGAAGGTAAAAGACTAATGATTCATTGGAAAGTGATATTAAGAAAAAACTTTTTATAAATGTGGTCTACACCTTATGTTTATCTGCCTCATGTTTCATGAGGTCTCATCCTGAATGAAAATTTCCAGCTTGCACAATGCTGCAGGATCTCTTCTCAGCAAGATGATCCATCTCATACAGGTCAGACTTGTTCTCTGCTGCCAGAAGATTTTTGCAAGTTAAATTCTTAGTCCCTGTGTCCAAGGTGTCTGTGGTCTGGTGCCTAAAAGTTTAAAAGGCCAACCATGCCCAACATCTCCATTTCTCTGACCAGTGGAAGACTCTACATTAAGAGTAAAGCTCATTTGTGAAGGAGATGAAACTTTCATCAACCTGAGATGATAAAATGAACTGCCCTAAGGGAATAAAAAAATACCACAATATTTAGCACCTTCCACTTCAATGTGAGGCACATTTCTTTATGACTGCTGGCATAAACACGGATATAAGATGAGCCTAAACTTACTTAAACAAGAAGTGTTATTGACCACCTTCTCCCAGCTTGGGGAAAAGTAGGAAGAAAAAATGACACGATAGATGTGCAGTCACATTACTTGGTTCAAGGCCAGAAGGTGCTGAGGTTTTACAGTGCTCAATACGTTACGGGAATGTGTGCATGTGTGTGCGTATAACAAAATAGTTGTAAGACTACGTACAGATCTACATATGTATAGAACAGGGTAAAAACCAAACCAAAAAAACCAACCCCCCCTACATTAGGACTTTTGTGACACCTCATATGACAGACCTGCATTTGTGGTTAAGCTAGAAATGATCATCCAGCTTTGTCAAACAAACACCACTGATTTTTACGAGAAATAGGTTTACAGTCTGCTAAATTCAAGGCAAATCATCATCCAGTTTCTTGTAGTACAAATGGCTGCATTTAAAGCATGTTCTTGCTATTAGGTCTAAAGCATTACAAGACTGAAATGTTCTGTATCTCATCTCAGATTTTCAAACAATCCAATATCCAGGCTATATATAGATATATCCTTGCTGTTCAATCTCTTAAAAATCAATCAATATTAATGTGTCTGCCTTAAACTTTTAAGGTCATTGTCTCCCTTCTGACATCTTTAACTACATCAACATCACATTATATCATTATAGACTCATGAAGCAATGTACTTTTACATTTTTGCAAGATAATGTCTCTTTTGTGTTTCGGTTTTTATCATAATATAAATCTTGAAATGTAATTTGCATATCTTTTGTTTAGCGAAGGAGACCCCCATTTAAGACTTTGTCATTTTAATACATAGACTTAAAAGTGGATGACTTTTTAAAGGAAATGCACCAAAATATTCCAATTTATTCTTCAACTGAAGCGGCTGCTACATCAGTAAATTAGTAAATTCCCTGAACAATACACTTGCTAACAATTATGGTCTGCCTGCCTTGGGCTCACTTGACAGTAGGGCTGCCATCTGTTGAGAAGTCCATTCATGGATTTTAAAGGGCTATTTATAGGTTTTTATTTTAAACATTGCAAAATACCCCTTTGCTCTTCACCCTTCCCTCCACTTATTCTGTCTTTCCTGCCCTCTATTCATCTTTCTTTCCACCCTGCTAAAGAACACCAGTATACTTCCAACATTGAACTGTCTCTCTGCACCAGCAGCCACATCATAGCAAAAGGCTTTCAGGTGCGTTCAATTCTGAAGCAAGGCTGGCCCATTTTTAGTGGCCAAGGTGCTCAAGCAGAGAGGAGGGAGGACACTTAAGGAGAGGAATGGACAGAAATGAACAGGATCAATCAAGAAATTCAAAAGCAGCCACGGAGGAAACAAAATCAAGACGATGAATGGGAAAGGGATGCTAGGAGCCCCAGCACTGGATAGATGGGTATTTCATGAATTCCTTCAATAAATAGGGAACCTCTAGGGAAATTCAACACCTGGCAATCTTAGTGGATAGTGGTGCTGCAAAGAAAGCATAATGTTCACCCCTCTGGTAAATTCAAGCAATTAAACCCCCTTAAAAAAAAGGCCCTCTTAGGCTTTCTGCCCAGTAAACTCACAGTGAAAAGCAACTTTAATAAATGTTATAAATCTCACCTCTGAGCCAACAGGAAATTCAAATGTTTGCATGTGCAGGAGCCAGGGAGCTGCTGAAACAAAACGTAAATGTGTATATTAGAATAGGTTATGCCCATACTCTGGACAGCAGTAGAAGCATGAGGCCCACAGACATGTCATGTTTTTGAAAGCATCCTTCTGGTGCCACCTTTGACCACTTCTGTTTGTGTTATACCAGAGTTCTCCTTTCTTTGGGAGTGAACAAATTTGTTTAGTGATGAGTTTGCTGGCTCGATGAATTCAGGATTACTTCTTATCATGCAACATTATTGGAAAGCAGTTTTGAGTTTCAATGTTTTATACATAAAACTAAATAAAGAAATAGCAACAAATATCTGTGCTTTGTAAAATGAAAAGATCAAAGAAAAGAGACTGCAGAGAATTTTGATCAACACCCTAACAAGGGGTGTTAGTTTTAATAAACAGTAAGAATTTTAGGCCACTATGAAGTATGAGATGCAGTCTCAGCTGTGTTTCTAATTTCCTTTCTTGCCTTTACTGCTGTTATATAAAGCTCTGTAGTGACGAAAAACATTTATTGAAAAAATCTGAGCGCACCGTTCAGGATTACGTTACTTCATCTGCACGGAGCCTTCCCAGCCAATGAGAAATATTTCTTTCTCCACCCTCCATGGTGCCAAGAGCTGCAGGCACATTCTGCATATGGGACAAACCACTGGACAGAGATGCAATTGTATAAGTGAATAAGGATTTTTTAATTGGGTCTGAAGACTAAATGATCATGGAATGCTGTTTGTTTTGATTGTTGTTCTTTTAAAGCTGTAGATAAACACAGCCAGAGCTTTGTGCACATTTTTTAAAAGTGAATTTAAGAATATAAAACCAACACATTTTTGGCAACATATCCTGTGAGAAAGAGGTTTTCTGAAAAATTTCTAGTAACATGATGTCTACCAAGCTATGAATACTATACTTTTTGTCTACCACACACTCTACAGGCTTATGAAAGCACAAAAGGCCATGAAAATTAAGATGAAGAAAAAGTGAAGGAGAGACAGAAGGCTGGATGGAAATAAATTATATTTGCTGCTTGAATTATTCACAGGAATCAGGGCAGAGGCCTGTTCATTCTTCCACTCTTAATTTTTGGGGCCTTTCAGGTGGGCAGAGAGGGTTGGTATGAGAGAAGTCTCTCCAGAAATCTCCTCATCACCCTTGAAAAAAGCTGGGAATTAATTATTTTATTACAAGATGGGCGCAAGGAACGAGTCTCTCTTTGTTATAATGGCTCCATCTGTGGCTTTCCACCTACAGTATTTTTCCTTAGGGGATTATCAAGATTATTAGTAATTATTACTAATAAGCCATTACTATGAATAATGGTAATTACAGTATCATTTAAGGACCCTAGTCATAATCACTGTGGAAAACTTATGAGCATAGTGAAGACCAAAGCTTTGCAGCAGCACATCCAAATCTCACAAGAGAAAATGAACAAGCACTGAGTTATACTCCAGAGAGCACGACACTCAAAGCCTTTCATCCCTAAACTGCCAATGGCAGCATCAAATCCAGTGTTTGTCCACAGACAAACGACTAACATATTTTAGCAACTATTTTTGTTTTAAAAGGAAACAAAAATAAAACAGTGGGGTTTTGTCTTTAAATTTTAGGATTTGGGAGGATTGGTAGAACCACATAATCCCATCTCTAGCCCCAAAAAGTTCTGGTTGTGTGACATCTCTGATTACAGTAAATATCGTGTATAAAAAGCAGTGCAGATCCAGGCACCAAATGGATCATGGATGCATGGAGAACATTCAGCCATTATGGATATTCCACAGAAGGACAACAAGTTTTTTCCAATCCATTTGGCTTGGTCTGTGTCCCTTATTCAATAGAGTTGTAGTTTTTCATTTAACAGACAGAAAAGTCCTACCTGTTACAAGTTAATGATGTCAAACATGTGCTCAGAGTGGACACACCTTAATTTTCCCACTTTTACATTTTTTTTTAAGGTTTTCTCTCAGGAACACATAGCCTTCCTTCTCTCTTTGCCTCTTCACATTAGCTCTAAATCCTTGTCTATCTTGCTTTCCATCTTCAGAGTCATGACAGAACTCTTCCAAAAGTACTCTGCTGACAATTTCTGATCTGGTTTTCCACTAAGATAAGCAGAACTGCATTTATAACCTTTTAACTTCACATATATAACTTCATAACTTTAGTTTACAACTATATAAAATTTTGTAAGGTTTTATTTTTAAAGGATGGCCTTTTCTTATCTTAACATGAGATATGAAGTCACACATTTGTTTTTTTATATATATATAATATACACTGTGTATGCATATATACATATTATATATGTATATCGTTACAAACAGAGAGATGCTTCTGACAAAACATGAAAAGAGGACTTTTCAAGCCATAAAAAATGGTATTTGCATCTGCAATCCAGAATATACCACAAAGGGTATGAAAGCGTGGGTAGTTCTATTTCAAAGAAAAACATTTTCCCATATAACATGCTGCACCTGTGTTTGTTAGAGATCCTGTTCATGGGGTCACTGTAAGAAATTCAGCACTACCTCAGCAAAGGTGACAAGAAGCACTCTGCACAAAAGTACCTTTCCCTCTGCATTGGAGGAGGAATTGCAGGTCAGATGCTCAGAAACACATCCATCAAAGCAAAAAAATTATTTTTGTAAAACTACATTTAAGAACTTAAAATCACTCAAAAAAATTACAGAAGCTGGTTATGCAACCTCTTTATTACTCTGGCATTACATCTACTTAATTTCTGGTACAATCCAGATACATCTGAATTTCAATACACAAACCCTGGTTCTTGGCTGTCCAGCCCCACATACCAGTTTACATGAATTTAACAACAGTACAGGGCTAAAAAAGATAAGCGTTCAGGGCTGGAAACGTCTGACAACCACTGTGTCAAAGCTTGTACAATGTACAGAGCAATAGCCAGTTAGGCCAGCTCTGTTATCTTAAGTACAGAATCTTTTCCAACGCCTTATTCCTAAAAATTAGGTAGGCCTGATTGATAGGCCTTATCTATTTGCACAGAAAAGTCTACTGCCTAAGTCTTTCATGCTGCCTAGGTTAAGCAACTTTTAAATTAATCTTACCACAAGTAAGGTACTTACTAAGGAGGGAAAAACGTGCATCATGGGAAGTTCTATTCATTTCAACTACATAATTTGGGAGTTTGGTTTATAGCTTTAGGATTTTTAACTAGATTTCCATGAACCATTTTTGCTTGTTTTTCCCTGCTATGGAAAGAAAAGTAAAAATTCAGTAAAGATCTACTTCAGACCTGAATTTTTTTATAACAGTATTTTGGAATTTTTCATTTTTGACTCATGAAAATTATTATGCTATTATACGCCCCCATTCCTGTGTGAAATCTCAAGATACCTCTTCAGGACTTTCAAGAAGCGTGTTCCCCAAAAGTAGAAATGAAATGCAAAAAATATAATTGTTGAGATTTAAGCCACAAAGTCACTTCAGAGTTTGCTCTTTTTTAATAACCAATGCACACTTAATGCCCTTGTTCTGCATCAGCCATGAAAATAGACATAAGACATGTTCTTTGCTTTGTTGCTGTATGAGACCCTGTCTACATTAAACATTTTTGTGGGGTCCTTAAGCATTAAGGTACGCCGAGAGAATATGACAGACAAGTTGCTATTTCAGACTTGAAACAACACCTGGAGGGCCAAGACCTTTCACAGTTTAATAGTGGACAGAGAATCACGGTAGTGATCAGGGTCATGTGGTGGGTGAGGCAATCACTGATACTGAAATATCAGATGTCACCGTGACAGCAGTAATAACCAGGGCTTACTTCCTTCAGCTAAAAAATATCCACAGAATATGGTGAATACACTGCTGCAATACGTACCTCTTCTACCTTTGTTTCATGCTATAAACATTTTAACTCCTGAAGGCTCACAGTGCAAGAATAGAGCAACTAACCCTCACAATACATTTTATATTACAGGGGAAGTATAACAGAAGAAGAGGGTTTTTTTTAAATCTTGAGAATTCAGCAGAAAAATTATTATTTGCTTGTTGTTGACAATTCATTCCTCTGAGATAAAATAACTTAGTTACTAGAGGATCCCAAGGAGACAGCTGGCAGTGATGAACAGAACAACATTCAATCTGCAGCAAGTGTACATCATAAAACAGGCGCCACTGGATTAAAAAGTAACCTTAAACTGTTTAGCGTACACAAAGGCAGCCTAGTCAAAACACTTCAACAATGATTTAAAATCTCAAGTTAGAGGCCAGTTTCAACCTTCAGGGAAGCCTTCTCTATTCATAAGGAGCTTAACTAATCATAACTTTCCATGACTTACCGGAACTGGATGCAGTGTGTCGCAGCATGATAACTGAGCTCTGGAAATGTAACAAAAGATGCCTTTTTTATAAAAATAATGGTGAGACTAAACCCCAAATTTTAATCTTTGAACTTAGTGGGGGAAAAACATCCTGTTACTCATTAAGCGTTTCCATTAGCATGCAGGGAGTCTTAGCCAGGCAGCTCCTGTTCACATGACTGAGTTACGTGTAGGGCAGCACGTGTATCAGGAAAGGAGCAGATTTCTGAAATCCAGTCCCAGGATGCTACATAAAGTGCATCACCAGGAAACAGAACAGCCAGTATCAGACACACTGCATTTCTGCAGTTAGCTAGCTATGGAAATAGGTAAGTCTACCTGAACCATAATATCACTTTCAGCTGATCTAATTGCTCAGTATTAACAACTTGGTGTTTAAGAAAACATGTAGTATTTATTTTTTAACAAGACGAATACTCTAGCTGTAAGAAAGCTTCAGAGTGAGGGTTAAATGGAGCCCAAAAAGGATGAGATTTCTATCTGTATTTTCTTCGGTGTAGTTCCAGATGCATTAAGACCGCAGCAGAGACCTGCAAGTATTATGTACGGCTTTCTTTTATCTTCCAGAAAAAAAGGGGGAAAAAAACCCAGTATGAAGGAATGAAGCAGTGCCAAACGCTACAAGAAAGGCTTAACAAATAGAGCCCATGGTCACAATGTTGCTCTTATTTGCCCTGAAATATATCACTGAACTTCTGTATATTCATATTTGTTTACATTATAAATGTACTAAATGAGCTAATTATAGTGATCATAATTTACAATTAAAAACAAACAGTTAGAAATTTCAAAGGCTTTCAATATCTTTTCTTTAATCATTCACCCAGGCTCAAAATATGCATTTTTTAGATTAAAGCATTAAAGTTGCTAATTATATTCTCAGAACTAACAATTATTTCTTTACCCTTTTACTACCTTCTTCTGGCAACAAAAAAATGTCAGCACTGATTTAATTTTTTGTTATTACAGGATTAAAAGAAGTTTCTAAAATGCAATTAAATGTGCCCTATAGCTATAGTAACTTTCCTATCAGCATCCAAAGCCTCTTCACTAAAACAACAGCATAAAAAAATTATTCAGACTTTCTAGACATACTTTTTTTCTCCTTTTATAACACATTCCTTTGGTGATTATCTCCAATGACAACTCAACCATCTTAATGAGACTCTGTGCACATCTAGATCTTGGTGAAAGTAGATTAATAGGAGAAAATGAAAGTTAAAGAGGCTGTTAAGAGTGCAAAACCCTGCACATGTCAAGCACTGGTTCCTCACCTTTGGGAGCTTGGTTCAAGTTCACCCTGAGGCCCTAAGTGAAAAGTTCAATAGTCTCAACTATGTCCCTACTTGATATATCACAAAATCAATTATTTTATGGTGGTACATTTGGTAACCTATGCTCAGACAGAATCAAGTTTTTTCCTATTGGGAATTCACCAATTATCTACTCAGTGAATTATTCTCAGATAAAATAGAAATACCTGCTGTCAGCAGGAGTTTCTCATTATACTGCCTATCAGTTTAGTAGTTGATCTGTTTTGGAACAGTGATGTTGCACTCAGACCATGCGCCATTAGCCACTGTGCAATCACAGCGATGCATGGTGACAGGACACCAAACCACGATTCAGTGTCCAAATTTGTACTGTTTTGGAAAAGAAAAATAGTCATTGCAAACAACCAAAATTACACCAGAGAAAAAGTGTAGCAAGCCATGTCGCTGAAAATTCTACAGTTGCTCAAGGACTTAGCTGCCTCTAGATAAACCCAAATGGTAAGGCCCTGAGTTTAATTTTCACAGTTGTGAACACCATTTTCTAATCGCCATCAACAGCATGCTTGGCCCAGGCTGCAGGACCACACTAATCCACCTTATTAGTAGCACTCCCAAATCTACATCTTGTGTTACTTAATATGATATGCCTGTTGCTGGAGTTGATATATTTATGTTAATTATTTAAAATTGTTTCCAATCTAAATACATAGAGTTTTCACGTAAGTGAATGCCAGTCTGAATAATAAAAACAAGTCACTGAGTGGCTTAGATATGGAATATGCACTCTGTATGCTGGTGCATGACTGTTTAAATCAAGCCCCATTCACTGCAAAGCACCATTTCATACCTGCAGTGGTCTGCCCAAACTAAGCTCAATTTGCTTAGTCTAATTTTCAGCAGTCAGAATTTTGTTTTGTAAAACCACCAGCAACAAAATTAATGTTAACCAGCATCCTCTGTCAGACTTGGCTAATGGCACACATATTCATTGTCCCTGAAAGGGATTACTCAGTCCTAGGACCAAGTAAGTCAGCACTGATACTGTCCATGTTGTAGTCATTTTGGGGAATCTATTTTGCTTTAAAAATTTCAGATAAAAATATTCCAGGGGTTTTTTTATAGTGGACAACTAAACAGAATTTTGATCTTATTCTCTCTAAAGCAGAAATGTCTAGATATGAGCAGTGAAAATGATGGGGGCCTAAAGGGAAATGCCAATGTGCGAAGATTAAAAAGACAGAGACTGCCCAAATAAAGGATGGTGTAATAGAGAGAGGCCACATAATGAATGATAGAAAGACAAGAAGTCAAAATTCCTATTTACCCTTACACGTAATACAGGAACATAAGGACATGCAATGTCACTGAGAGGATATAAATTTAAAAACAGTGCCAGGATGAGTTTTAGTCATGCTGACTTCTTACTACTGCTCAGCTAATTTACACTTTCTCAGTTATAAAATGGGGATAATATTCTTGGCTCCCCCCATACAGAAAAACTCATCAGGGAAGTATTCAGATAATTCTATAATGAAGAATGCCATTGAAAACAGTAAAAAGAAATTAATAATTCCAAATGCAGTGCAGTTTGGATTACATTAGCTGGCACAGTGGACAATAAATAAGGCCTAAGACTACAGACTAGGCAATGAAGTTAAAAAGAACTATTCAACATCTTCCTTATTCCCTGCGAATCATCGCTCTTGTGTGCAAAATGAGGCAAAAATAATACATGATTTGTAAATAAGGATGCTATCGTAACACATACCTGAGGGAAGCTGACTTAGGATTCTAGGGCCATCCTCTAAATTGGGAGTGCTTGATCTTGCAACCTAAATGACTTGCAATGTGTTTTTTAATAGACAGTTACAAACAAGTTATCATTTCTACAAAAATAACCTGATTATTAAGTTGATTGTTTGCAAAATAAATGTGAAATGCTTTCATTGCTTCTCTAGAGAGGTGCAAAAGATTTCGTTTGTAGCCTTCGATTCTGTGAGCATTTAGTGAGCTTCTCATAGGAAAAATGCACTGCTAGGAGCATTTCAATTCCTCTGTAAATGTTACATTCCTCTAGTGAACTCTATCAACAAGCCCACTCAAAGCTCATGCTTAGTTTACTGCATCTTGCCAAGCAGACTCTTTCTTCATCAGGACCAGAAATATGCCCATTAAAATGGTGATGAAGAACAATGGGACAATTCAGAATTTCACAAGTGCAGAACCTAATGTACCTGCTCTAATTTAAGGAGGCCTCTGGACAGTCATCAGGCCAAAATCTTGATGGAAGGATTTTGAAGACTGAATAAATCGTCTAAAATAAAACAAAGGAGTAAGTGTATCAAAAGTTATAATACATACTTTATTTAATGTGTAGTTCTGAACAAAGGGGACTTGCAGCAGGCTATAAAAGCTGATTTTTCTTTTAGAGCATAGCTGGTATAACACAGCACATGCTTTTTCTTAACAGCTCAGTGGGAATACTTACTGATATGCAGATGGATTTAAAAATATAAAACCTCAAGGTAAATTTCTGGATGAGATGGCTACAGCACAAATTGCGCTTCTCATACCTTCCTCTGGTAGGTTAGATGAGATGAACTGGGATGTGTCAGAAAGGCCAAAGCATGAGATGCTGCATCTAACAGAAGGGAGGGTAAGATACTATGAAAAATTTCTTCACCAAAAGAGTTATCAAGCACTGGAGCAGGCTGCCCACGGAAATGGTTGACTCACCATCCATGGAGGTATTTAAAAGACGTGTAGACGTGGCGCTTGGGGACATGATTTAGTGGTGGACTTCACAGTGTTAGGTTTACAGTTGGACTCGATGATCATAAGGGTCTTTTCCAACCTAAATGACTCTATGATTCTGTATATGTTGTCCTGGTACATTGGACTGTTACCCTGGGACAGTCAAGTATCCTATCATCATCCCTTCTGAGCTTCACTGGTACCTCAGGATGAACTCTAGAAAGTACTTCCATCCACCATTCCAAAAGAGATGAATGGTTCTACTACAGCAAATCACTATCAGATCACAAACCTGGCTGATGATCAGCTGGCAGGAATACAGACTGCCCATTGCCTGTATCAAGTCAGGAAATGTTTGGAAGGAATGGCTGGAGGCAACATGCAACTGGCAGATCCTTAAGCACTGAGGGTAAGAGGGGTGCCATTTGTATCGTAGGCAAGCTGCCCAGCCACGTCAAAACAAAATCCTGCTGAGACCATCTATGGGTTCAGAGCAGCATTCACAACAACTACTATTCTCTATATTCACTGGTATTCCTCAATTCAGGCTGAATCTGGACACTTAAACAGTATCATACAGGTTTGCTCTCTGACTAGAGGATTCATAAACCAAAAGGTTTTCAAACTATACATGCAAAACTTTCCTGCATGATACGCTACTCTATTGTTACAATCTTCAGAAAACAAAATCCACCTTGTCCAGCTGTTGACAAAAAGCAATGAAATGGATCATGTCACAAGGCTGCTAAGATACCTAGAGAAGCGACTAGTAAGGAAATTTTATGAAGGCATTTCCTAGGTCTCCTGGATACATTGGCATATATCAGTGGCTTTATTTAGAGTTAAAAAGGCAAGAATCCATTACAGAGAAAGTCCACAGCATAATTAGAAAACAATCAGCACTTTTTCTAATGCTGATTTTTTCTTCACTTTAAACTGCTTCATTGACTTTAATTAAACTTGCCCTAGGTTATGAATCTAGCAAGCTGCAGAAACATTTAGAAAGTAAATAAAATAAAACCATCTTTCTTGTCAGGAGGGTTTTTACCAGCTTGCTTACCTGTACCACACTTCTGATTTAGAGGATTTTTAAATTATCAGAAATGCTGTATGTGATACTGCAAGACTCTGTTGTTTTTACTCTTGAATTAAAATGACCTCCCACTGCCACAGTAAGAATCACAGAATTAAACTGTTGAGATTCTCTCCACTGCTCTAGCTTCACTGCAGAATTCCTTTGCTGGTTTCTGAGAAATGGTATGAAGCTCTCATCACAGACTTTTATACCAGCCCTACTCCTGGTTTTGTCTAAGGCCAAAGAAAAGGAATGTTGTATATTTAGGATACTGGGAATCTCCATGCCAGTAGCTCAGGCCAAGGTTAAAAGTACATGACACAGACTTTGGAGGAATAGAGAGATGGCCTGTGTCCTGCCCCAGCCTGGGCCTGGCTCATGAGAATATGATCAAAAGTCATAAGAATGAGAGTGAATGGAATAACTTATAAAACATAATCATCAAGAGAAAAGAAGGTGGGAACAACTGTATCAAACATATTCCAGCCTGGAGTCATTTAGTTCCATCAGACGGTGACCCTTACTTTATTAAAATACTAAATAAAATCAGTTCTGGTTAAAGATGGGCCTAAGTACCCACAAAACATCAGGAAACTCAGGTCTGAATTAACTTTACAATTTGGTCTGCCTTTGTTTTGAGTTGCTCACTGAGACATGTTCGCTTTGTCTCCTCCAAGGAACTTCTTAGAGACAAGTGAGAAGAGTTCAAAACCTGCACTCTTTATCTCTAGAAATGTTATTAAAGCAAAAATATATTTTGCAAAAATTCCAAAGTTTGCTAAGAAAGTACAGAGCACCAATTACTTGCAACTGCGTTCATTCCTTGATGAAGTGCCATGGAGTATTGTAGTTTAGATATTGATCTGGGGTTCAAAAGACTTGAATTCAATTTTTGAACAACTTGTTTATTTCTATTTTTTTCTGCACACATCCACAAAAGACAGAGAACAGAATTTCCATGCCTCAGAAGGCTACTATGCCCTACTGCTTTTAAGCTATTACCTAGACATCCTCACTAAAGTCAAAAGAAAGATCTTCATAAAGTTCAGTGACACCGAAATCAACCATATGCATCTGTAAATTTAACAGATATTATGTCTCCAACAGAATACGCATGTAATATGGTAATTGCCATTTGTTCTATCTTGAATATACACATAATGTTGATGAGATGTGAAGAGTTTTCCAAACTGGTAAAGATACACAGTGCAAGCAATTTATAATAAGTTACAGACTCTACTTATGTCAATTCAAGCTGTTTAATACCACAACAGAATTACACCATATTTTATGGACATTTTCCTTCACCAAAGTCTTTGAGAACTTTACATTAACTTCAATAGATGCCAGAAGAGGCCCAAGAGCAGGAAATGAAGAAATATACTGTACCCAAATGAAATTGCAGTGGGAATTTAGGTAGGCAGAATGTAATTATTCACACTTGAATCTGGAGAGAGCACTAGGTTTATATCCCCATTCTAGCAAACATATACTGAGATACATAATAATCAAGAGGAGCAGGGCTACTGGCTCTCCTCTCAGTCAAAAGATAAGACTTAAAGAAGGAGAACGATCTGCTTGCTTGATATTGAGTAAAAGGAAGGAGTGACATTTATTGCATCACCTGCAAGACTTGCCAAGAAACAAAATGTATTAAGTAAATAATCACGTTTTTTTGGGACCTTCATCTAGAATGTAGTCACTGTTTGAGAAATAAAAGAGAGGTTTTGAAAAATTAGAAACTTCGTTCTTTGCTGGTGCATGCACTTAGGCACATATGCAAATGGTTTTCCTTCTTTTGTGGA
This sequence comes from Gymnogyps californianus, assembly GCF_018139145.2. Classification (NCBI taxonomy): domain Eukaryota; kingdom Metazoa; phylum Chordata; class Aves; order Accipitriformes; family Cathartidae; genus Gymnogyps; species Gymnogyps californianus. The sequence goes on along the minus strand of NC_059478.1, from coordinate 19,096,129 downwards.
CAGTCCTAGGGGAGGATTTCTGGAAAGTAGTGTCTTTGCAAAATACTAGTACTTATCATTTCTATAGTCATTGATGCAGATGAGGACACCAAGAAGCACTGAAAAAATAATGGATTCTCTTGCAATGTACTGGATTGTAAAATAACAAAAAATTCCAAATCTTGTAATAGAACTGCATTACATTCTAGCAAAGCGGATCCATTTCTGAGGTGGAACATGACAGCTTTTTAACTTTCTACAACAATATGTGACAGAAGAATACTATATTCACTTGATACTGTAGGGCGATTTATGGAGGCAGAATGTAATAGTATAAATTGAGTTTCAGAAAAGACACTGTGACTAATCTTAGAAAAAATGCTACGGGATGTTTAATAATCCTGGTGGGTCAGAAGCGCTTCTTCAAAAAATTCTCTTAAGACTGATAGTTACTAAAGTATGTACTGCGTTTGGTTCATTTTTCATTTAAGTATGTACTCTAAAACTGCTGTCGAGCGCAAATATTTGAGTTGTAATTGGATACCCATACAAATGGAATAGAGCCACCAACCCTCAACCAAAATTACAATCATAGAATATTTAAGGTAGTAAATGCCCTTTGAAGAGCCACAAGACAAGCATCTGTCCACATCTCTTGAGCTATCACTAGCAGTTCTTATTGGTGTTTATTGTTCCATTAATCAAAAATTAAGCAGCGGGAATAAGGCAGCACACTAGAACTCCTTCCTTGCATTCATTCTGTAATCTTCCTCCATTGCCTCCCTTCAGCATTTAAGGCTCTAGTGCTTATTCATTAAGCTATGAGTGGTAATTTTGAGGAGATTGAAGCGAGCAGAGAGGAGGGGAGAACATAATGTATATAGTCAAGGGACTTGACTCAAATCCCTTAGAAATTAGCAGAAGTCTATGTTTTACTTACATTGCCTCTGTATTAGTCCTAGTGGAGAAGCAGAGAGGTTTCTGCAGTACTTCTCTCACCATCTGCACAAAGGCTGCAACTGCACACGTTTGAAGTCCTGGTCTGAGCCTACATGGTTTTACAAGGATACGAGAAAGAAACAGCCACCATTCCATGGTGTGCTGGTTTTGGCTGGGATAGAGTTAATTTTCTTCATAGAAGCTGGTATGGGGCTATGTTTTGGATTTGTGCTGAAAACAGTGTTGATAACACAGGGATGTTTTAGTTATTGCTGAGCAGTGCTTACACAGAGTCAAGGCCTTTTCTGCTTCTCACCCCACCAGGGAGCAGGCTGGGGGGGCACAAGAAGTTGGGAGGGGACACAGCCAGGACAGCTGACCCCAACTGACCAAAGGGATATTCCATACCATAGGACGTCATGCTCAGCATAGAAAGCTGGGGGAAGAAGGAAGGGGGGTACGTTTGTAGATGTGGTGTTTGTCTTCCCAAGTAAGCGTTACGTGTGATGGAGCCCTGCTTTCCTGGAGATGGCTGAACACCTGCCTGCCGATGGGAAGTGGTGAATGAATTCCTTGTTTTGCTTTGCTTGTGCGTGTGGCTTTTGCTTTAGTTATTAAACTGTCTTTATCTCAGCCCATGAGTTTTCTCACTTTCACCCTTGTGATTCTCTCCCTGCTGCCACTGGGGGGGGAGTGAGCGAGCGGCTGTGTGGTGCTTGGTTGCCAGCTGGGGTTAAACCACGACACATGGCTCTGACGTGTTCTGTAACACTACAACATGCAGCCCTCCTGCTTTATTGTTTAACACCAGGGCTCTGCGCAGGCCGAGGCCTCCATGGGGCCAGGAGTGTGGAGGCCCCATGGGATGGCAGGGCAGGGCCTGGCAGCCAGGGCCCGTCCCACTCCCAGCCAGGAGAAGGGCAGGTTGGGGCCACCGGGGGCAGCCCCAGCCCCAGGCATCGGGCATCTCCCTGGGGACAGGAATGGGCCAAGGCTGGGCCAGGATGTGGGCCTGTGGGTGGGCCCGGCTCAAGTGGGGCCCATGGCTGGGCAGGGCAGGGCTGTGGGGAGCTGGAGATGGGCCCTACCGTGGTGTCGCTGGGGCAGGGCTGACAGCCCTGTGGGCTGAAATGGCGTCCTGTCCGTGGGCAGGGTGAGGGAGCCCTGAGGGGGCTGATCTGGGCCAGTGAGGCCTGATGGTGCCCTCAGGGCCCTGACACTTAAGAATAAAAAATCAAGAAAACAAACAAATCTTACACTCATTTTGTTTCATAGGACTTCCCTTCTTTCCATTTTGTATTTTCCCTTGCATTTTCCCCTGCATTTTCTTTATGATTCAAAATCTACTTAGCCATGGCTTTCAGTACTGCATTCAGCTCTTTTCAGTTCACCATTGTTAATGAGAACAAATGAAAAAGTAATGTTTGTGCTTTTTCAAAGGCTATCCAAATGGGCTGAGATCCACTTATATGGTATCCATTCCCTGGCTTCACAAAAAACCAATAATTTTGTAACTCTGGAAAATTTGCTTCACCTAAAGGTTTGGCTAACACTAGCATTTTCATCCCAGATTTTGGGCTTCCTATAATGCCATAAAGTTTTTGTTAACAAACCCACGAGTTCCTTAAAGAACTGTTCTCAGAAGGTAAATAGTAAGATGTTTAATGTATAGAGTATGTCAGGTTTGGTCCCAATATCTTTCTTATGGCTCTCAGCCTTTTCCACCACATGATACAGTATGTGGCAGAGACCACCCAGCAATTATTTTTTTCACTGTATTTCACATTACCTCTTTGTTAAGTGTAGTTGTAGACTTTAACTCCATAAGGTAAAATATTCCTAGATACTTAATACCCTGTGGTTTTCAATCTATATTTAAACCCTGCCTTATCCACTGATAGTACAATACGTTCAGGGACATAAACTCCAACTTACCTCAGTTGATTCGCCATTCAGATACGCTTGCAAAACTCTCAGCTAGCTTCCACAGATTTTTTTATGTTCTAGGAGCTGAAACAAAAATACCAATTATACTGTATGATACTTATTAGAGGTAAATAAACAATGCATAGCAAATAACTTAGAAAACTATTGTTTACTAAATATCCATGAGCTGATCATTATTTTGTTGAATTTATTCAACATCCTCCAATCGTTACAGTTTTTACTCATTGCTTTTGAACTTACATATTTCAAATGTTCAGTAGTCTTTAGCCAATCTATGTAGTATAGCTCTGATGAATGTGCCTGAGTAGTGATTTTTAAAATTTTCACCAGTAAAATTTGAGCATGTAACTCTGGTGATATTAATATTTGTCTTGGCTTTGACAAACATCTGTGCAATGGTTTCTCAACTAGTTGCAACCACACTTGGATGTACCAATGCAGCAGAACTGGCAGCAGCACAGCATCATCAGTATGGTGCTGTCCCTGATTAATCACCGCCATCAAGATGGAGGATGTATTAGCTCAGGTGCAGCATCACTTCACTGTGGCTCTCTTGCTTTCAAAATCCAAGCTAGTAACCTCTTATGATGCTGCCCCACTCCCTGTGGATGGATCTTCCCCTCTGGAATTAGCTCGGTATTATTTGTGTTGTGCTCCAACATGCAGCACTGTGGTAAGGGTACCGTGTTTTCTGGCTACCAGCAGAACCTTCAAAATAAGTCAGCCCTTTCAGGGCTTTTCTCTTTCATAGACATAAATACAGAGAGTTGATATGAACATGAACTGTCTTACTATTCTGGGACAAAATTTAAATACATATAACTCATAGGACAGTCTGTGGATGGAATTATTCAAGTTACATATATCTGTGAAAAAGCTTTCTTTTCTTAGAATTACCCTTTCTGAGTTAGAGGTATCATTAAGCAATATGACCAGAAATAGGTTTGGCACTCCATAAAATCCATTTAAACAAGGAATACATTGTATATCATAATTCGCTATGCACAGAGCTACCAGTACTAATGCAGATGAAAAAGAGAACCAGCAGAAGGTGGTTAGTTGATTTGTTAATGCACAGAAGTGTCAACAGGTGTGATCAACTGGAAAGAGGCAGGTGTTACCAATGTATTGGTGCTGTCATAGAAGAAGGATGTCCTGCAGAAGCCTTAAACGTAAAGTTAAAATTGAAAAGCTGTTGAAATCCTCTATCAGCTACCACCTTACAAGTATTCCACATCTGATTTAAGGCTGGAAATGTGCCAGAAAAAACCCCCTAGTACTTAAATATGTGGGTACTAAAATACTTGAACTTAATTCTGACATCTGCACATTTAGATTTTTATGTTGCATAAAGATGTCGTCTTCAAGGGAGGCATCCAACCCTATTTCCGTCCCCTGTAGATATTCATTTGTAGTTTCAGCTGAACACAGCACCATCAGATAGCTGTCCAGCTAAAATATTTTATTTGTATCTCCATGATACCATTCTTAGCAATGAAGGGTTAAGATCATCTAAAAGATTAAGATTAAAAAAGTTCTTCATTTTGAGACTATAACTTAATGAGGAAAAAATACAATATGAAGACTTAAACAGAGAAAAACACATTTAAAACTGGCAACCTAAACAAAAAGTCTGGAAAAGAGTGCTATTTTTATACTAAAATATTTAATCCAATTAGTTTCTAGTTGATGTTACATATAAAATCTAAAAATAATCTTCACTTTTTTTCTTTACGTTTTTCTGAACATACTTCATTGCTTGTGAAAGTAAGGGATTAATAGCACTTGAGATGGGAAAGCACAGTGTAGATTGGCACAGAGCAAATTTTTCCTCAGCGCAAGGCTGTTTTACTATACAAGGCTGTTTTACTATACTTGCTTGAGTCCTGATCTTCAAAAGCCCTTCTTTGCCAGTCCTCACTTAGAGATAGAAAAGATTTGTGAGATTTCTTAATTCCGGAACACTGGGATCAACATCAGTTCAGTCCATGTAGTTATCGTACTTTTTCTAGTACATTGTCTACTCTGCACTGAGTTAGAAGCCCATCTAATGATTAGGGCTTACTGCAGTTCTCCAAAAAGTCTGTTCCACTATCTAATAGATAGCTCCTCAGAAAATAACTTTTCTTCATATTTTCAAAAATTCACTCACTTCATTACTCCTAACTACATATTCTTTTAACAGTCCGGGGCAGTGATGGCCAGTTATAGTGAACTGTCCCAAATAAAGAGGTCATTTCATAAAACAAATCACACAGATTTACATACCTGACCTTTTCTAAATTCCAAATAAATTCTGCAAGGGAGAAGAGCTATTGCATTAACTCAATTTGCCCATGTGATAGAGAGACCAGAATGGTACTCTCCAGAGAACACAGTATGCTAAAGCCAAAGTACAATGTGTGAAATTCATTCTGGTGCAGAAGACCGTGTAGATTTGTGATGGTCAAATCCCACACAACTCCTGTTTTAGGGCTACTGTCATTTAACTGGATACAAGTTGCTTGTTCTTTACATGACGTACATTTCACACAAAATGTCTATAAAAAAAGAATGAACCCCTCTGGAAGATACACAATGTGCCAGCAAAAGAATTTCCTAAGCTATTATCCAGGCTGAAATATTTTTCCATAAAGCAGGACCATCTATGTGGGGTTTTGTTTTCTTTGAACTCTGTCACTACTCCGTAGTTCCTCACAGCTACTGTCTCCTGATCTGATCTGCTGAGTGGCCAATGCTTCTTGAAATGCCCTTATTGGCGAAAACACTCTACGAGGGCATCAGCATTTTCTGTGTTGAACTAAATCATTCAATTTTATACAATAAAATTAGTAAAAATGGCTAGTATAAAAGCATACAACTAAAATCTACTGAGCAAAATACTTCTATAAAGAAGGATATTTCAGCCTTTGAAGAAAGCAACTAGAGCTGTGCAAAGAACCTGTTTCACACGGAATTTCAAATTTTGGTGTTGTTTGTACGTGGAATGAAAATCCCCAAATATGTTAAAATTCATCATGCAGCAAATTTTGAGAAAGTGTATTCTGGAAAATCAAAAAATTTCCTTTGATAACTTCCAAACAAAGTTCTTCATGGTGGGTGAAGAACTCTCAAACTCCTAGCATGCTGGTACAGCCAAGACTTCCAGGTCCCTGGCTACTTTTCATTACATATTTTGGACTGAAGTGCAGCTAGCTCCCTGTACACCTTGGGAATTCCAAATGAACATCAGTGCTTCCAAGCCAGCCTGAGTGGCCTCTAGTGACTTGACTCTCTGTTGGTCTTCGACACAGGTTGCTGAAGAGCAAGGAGCCTGAAATTCTGGTGACCCAGCAGTTTCCACACAGACTGCCAGAGAGCCAGGAGGGGAGATGGAGAGGAAAGCAAAGCTTTGTTGGATGTTCATTAAAATTGAATCATCTCTGCTAATTTTTTTTCATGCTTTGCATTTCAGAATTATCTTTTTAATCCTCTTTTCTTGCCTGCACAAGAGGCAGCATCTAGGCGATGGTCATAAAGAAAAAAGCACCAAAGTGTAAGTGAGATCAGACATGCTTTAAATAAACCATTTTATTCTCGGAAGTGGGACTATACCACTGAGATTGAAGCTACTTGGGAACAGAAACCTTGGTTTCTTATTTGTCTCACATTCTGGTACGAAGCAGTTAAAATAATAATGCTTACAAAAGAATGACTTTGCAGATGTTGCATTTGCAGCAGCAAATTGGGCCATGCCAGGAAGAATTAGAATAACTTGAACTGTGTGCTACAGTCTAATAATGTGCCATGCACGATACAAAATCCTGTGCCTCTGGTGAGGGTATTTTTTTGCCCGTGAAGTTTCTCTACCCACAGAAGATCTGTGTCAGAACATTATCAAGCCTATACCTGATTAAAAAAGTTCAATCCTTCACAATGCAGGCACCAAAACCAGGATTATAGTACAGGAGTGTACTATAATGTATAAGAATGCACATTAGGAAATGACTCCCAGTCTGGCTGCCATACTGATATCAATGCAGCAAAAAGTGTATGGTAGAACAGAAGGTTTTGTGCTAGAGAACAGATAAGTGACATGGATTGAAATTATGGTAAATTTAAATTGATGGCCTAATTAGTATTATCTCTTTTTGTATTCTGTGTAAGAAATATTATCCAGGAGGAACTCATTTTGCATTAATGTTGATATAAAGTGTAATTCTGTAGCATTTCCATTGTATCTGGCATTAATTAATGCATCATTATTCCAAAGTGTTAATTAAATTATTACAGAAAGGACATCTGCCCCAGTTCAGAAAGAAAAAAAAAAGTATGGTGCATGAGAATTAGACTTTCAAAGGTCTGAAATGGCGTGTGAGTTCCCATAACACTGGTAGAAGCACAAAACCAAGCAGAAATATAGGCGTGATGAGCTTGTGGCTCATAAACCACAGTATGACATCAACATTTGCTCACTCATGATGGAGTCTGATGACAGCATCAGAGCCTCAAAGCCAGGCAGTCATCAGAAATCTGAAAGGGCAAATTTCTAATATGGTAAATTAAATACACTGTACATTGACTATCAGGAATTCCTCACAAGGAATCCAGGGAATTAAATAGGGGTATGAAAATATTCACAACTTCTGCAGGCTCTACTAAATACTCTACTTGGCTGTTGGGCAGGAATACCACTATATAGTCCCTGGGAGTGCCAGGGCAGTATCGGGATTAACTGCAAGCAATCCTGCACTCCTCGGTGTTGATTGTCTTGACCTTCTGCCTGCAGTCCTAAGTGGCTTCACTGAAATCAGCATTTCAGTTGTTGCTCTTGTTACTATCAGCTGGGTGGTAGCTGTTTTCAAATGCAGAGGAGAAAGCTCAATCCTTTATCAAAGAATATACAGTCCAATCCAATGCCCAGTGAAATCTATAGAAGCCTAACCACTGACTTCACAGAGAATTGGCATTTAAGCCTGCGTCTGAGAATTGCACAAGCAGACCTCTGAGGGAATGCCACTGGCAGCAAGTGGGGCTCTCTGCAAGGGGCCACACAAGCTCTGTGGAACTGGGGTCTCTGTGAATTATTAAACTTGATTAATAATTCAAGAAAACATTAGTCTAGAGCATGAAGCAAATTCTACGCGATGTGACCTACCTGCCAGCTATACACCAGCACCAGAGTTGCACAAGATGCTTCCAGGATGTGGCTTCCATAAGATTCAGTGTCTACACTATTCAACAACTCTGCCTGTTTCAACAATTACCACTTACTTTTGTTGCATTTGGGCTTGCACTGAAAGATCTTTAAAATGTAAAAGTTAAATGAGGCTGTTATAAAGAAGTGGTTTGGGTGCAGTATATTAAAGGGAAACTTCAAAGGAGCTCAAGATACCTTTCAAGCTAAGGTACAAAAATTTAAACAAGAACAAAAGCCTCTCTTGTATTTTGAAGCATTAATTGTTCCACTTCTGTTGATGTAAAGTGAAAGGAGAAGCTTTTAGTTAAAAGCACGTAGTATCAACCAACATGGAACGTTCCAAAGTCTCATGGAATAATTTCAGCTTTGATATAATGGCATAGGTGAATCCCAAATTATAATGCTCTCTGTAGCATATGCAATAATTTTTGGTAGCTGAATCCATTAGATAAACATTAGTGCTTGAAGAGATTATTGGCATAAATCAGAGTTTCACCTTGTATATTTATAAGACATTTCATATTTATAAGGTATTTCATAACTTTGTGAGTGGTGTTTGTCACATAACTTTGTGATTGTTGTTTGATATTTCATAATTTTGTGACTGAAGTTTTCTATATCATTATAGCCTGGTTTTCAAAGGATAAAATATGTAACATTGCACTGTTTGCTCTTGCATCCATCTGTCAGTTCCTCTCCTTTAAAGAGGGGGCGAAATTGTAGAAACCGTAAGGATATAAAGTCTGCTGTAAGTTTCACGAAAACTGGCACCTGGGTAGTAAAGAAAGAGCCAAATTAGTGCTTCCATGGAAGAAAGGTTTCAACTGAGAATTTAACAGTTCTGTTGACTATTGGCCTCTCAGCTGGCCAGTCTGTGGGTAGTTCAGCGCCAACCACAATACGTTAGCTTGCCCACTTATAATTAGTCAAGGATACTGTGGAGGGATTTATGAGACATATGAAGTAATTGTAAGTCCCACATGCAAGCACATCATGGAATACACTCAGAGAAGAACAGTGAGTTGTTTTGGTGCAGAGGTATAGGTAACTGGGATACAATGTGCAAAAACACTACATTTATTGGTGCTGCTGTTCATGAACAACCCATTGTGGTATAATTTGAGCACACTCGTAGACCTGCTTAGTAGAAAAAAATACATGATATGTACTGATATGCCTGATACTTACTGCATTATCGATAAAATATATAAAACAATAATTTTAATCTATAATGCCTCTAACTCTGGACCATGTAAGATGACTGTGACACAAAAAAGAATATCTTTTTCTTGTCAGTTCTGCTTTGTGTCATGGCAAAAGTATTCCTACTTAGGCAAGCTGAGACACAGAACGATTAATTTATAGGTTTTCTTAAAGGTAGATGCTGGTTACTCACACTGGGAAAAATGGTCCCAATTTTCAGAAACATGAATTTTTTCAGCTTTTATAAGCTTCAATTTGATTTGTATGCACTAAGAATGTTTGAAAATAAGGTCCAGTGTCCTTCCCTCAAGACTTGTAACTAATGGTATAATATATATGTACATGTACATTACATGTACTGAATGCTGTGTTTCAGTGCTTCTCTCTTTTCGACATTGTATGGGATGTCAGTTAGTGGAAGTTATGAGAAAATGTGCTTAACAAATCCAGGAGAATCAGTTGTAACTTTAAAAAAGGAAGTACCATAAATCAATAAATATAAATAAATAAATAAAACTAAATTCCCAGTCTCTCCTCTTTCCAGCTAGAAAGTACACACCTTCTAGTTCTTAGAATGGAGCTGCATGATGTTTGATTTTTAGATTGAGCTGATTATGCTACAGAAATGCCTGATCAGTATGGCAACATGAAAAGTTTGTTGCTGTGCTCAAGATCATTAACTTACAGCATTATCATAAACCCTACTGCCCTGCATGTTGTTTATTTTTACAGTGAACACTGGTAAAAATGCAGACTTTACTATATATATGAATTACTTTACTACTCAGCTTTTCCTGCCAGATGTTTGAGTGGCCAGCCAAAGCTCCAGAGATATGCAAGTTTGATCTACGCGTATGCAAAAAATTAATTTAAAAAGTAACCTAATACTGTCTCTTTTGTTCGTTCTTTAACAAAGTGACAGGGTATTTTCATTATTTGCTGAGTACTTATGGATAATAACAAATCAAGTGTTGATCAATCAATATAATGATCCATTTGACCCAGAAATAATAACAAGAGAAGATACACAGAATTTCTAATAAAATTACAATCCCAACAGAATTTGAATTCATTACTTTTGAAATATAAGGCAGACAGTTCCTTTCACTAATACGGATTTGAACTTGCAGAGGGTAAATTATCAAAGAGGCCCTTGTTGCTTGCATGCTGCAATAGAATTTTATTAAGAATTACAGGGAAAAATTAATAAGCACTCCAGTGCTCAGAGTCCTGAGGTACAGCATGGCTCAGATCTTGGCACAAACTTGGGAACATGCCCTGCTTGGAGTATGTATTCTTTCAATTTAGATATTATTAATGTTGTGGGCAAGGTTAAAAGCTCAGCCCATGTCACAACGCCAACCTGCGAAAAGCCTCAGAACCTGCCAAATGGTCCAAGTTTGTCAGCGTGCAGTGAGCATGTTCCTTCTCTGGATGTTCAGTGCTAATGAATGAGTTACTGGAAGTGCACATTCCAGTGCTGTGCTCCTAGCATCCTAATACAGTGATCTCCTTTCAGGAGGAGTTAAGAATTGCCATGTTTCTCTGTATGGTGAACAACCTCATGCAAAATCATCACGCAGCAGAGTCCCAGTAAGCACAAGGATAATCTTCATTTCAGGTCAAACTCGGTGCGCTGAATTCTCTTCCCAAGTACTCACAGTTGTAGCTCAGAGATGAAGCTGTCCATTTCTTCCCAGTCTCTCCTCTTGCCAACTTGAACTCACAAATCTTCTAGTTCCTACAATGAAACTTTTAAATTGAGCTGATAATGTTACAGAAAAGCCTGATTATCAACCACGTTAATCCCAGCAGGGTGTGCTAGGTTTATCTTCTGTCACAGAACAGTGTAAAGTAATATATAGATCCTGGAGCTAAATTTAAATGAGCTTTCTTACATTCTGGAGGGAATCCAGCCCTATAAGTATAAAGCTCCATGCTGCTGTAGCTATATTGCTTTCTACAGCACAGTGCAGTGTAGATGTGCCCATCCATTCCCTTTGTGACCATCATGATGTCACGAAGTTCAGGGGGAGAAATGGAATTAGCTACAGGAATATCACAGCAGAAAAAAAAAGGGCTAGAAATAAAAGACGACTAAAGACATATCTACACTTAGTTTCAGGAGACTAAGCAGCTCAAATTAGGTTTCCTTGTTTTGGTGTCTTTTCTCTCCCCCACTTTGTTCTATTGGGGAACAGATGCTCAGCGGAGGATTATCTTCTAACTCTTTTCAAATTCTTAATTTGAAAGTGTCTCCCTGCAATCCTGGCCAAACTCATCTCGTGGTCAAGCAGTTACCTGGTTCAGATTAGAGAAAGTAAATATTCAAAGACTACGAGCCATTGCCTGTTACCGAGAGTGTCAAAACCTGTTAACCGATGCTGTTCTTTAGATCTAAGGCCAGAACAGCTGATTTAACTCTGAAGTGGCCCTTTAGAAGCCATATAACAACTACAGAGATATATGTGCAATGTTTATAAACATAACATAAGCAACATCCAGATTCCTAAGAAAACATCAAAAAGATCAGTCAACAGATCTGGCAAATTCAGGAAAATTTGTTAAAGAAGAAAATCAAAAGATTGCTCAGGAGGATCAACCTTTCAAAGGCATTTTTCTACTTCTAAGCAAGAGAACTCGAATACTTCCACAAGGCGTAACTGGAACAGAACTGCAAACAAGCCATTATCTAAACTATGATTGTTTATTCTGCTCAATTGAAAGCCAAGGATGAGTATGCAGGATTTAGGATTCTTCTTCAATGGTAAATCCAGTTTTATTTTCCCCCTCACCATTCAGTATTCTTGCAAATGCTCAGGAGTATAAAATCTGTCTTTTCCTCTGCTCTTTTTTTGTGTCCTAGTTCTGTTCAAAAAAATGGCAACCATTTCTTTTGGCCTCTGTGAATTATATGCCCAAGTGAGGTGATGTGAATACAAACGCAAGTTGATGAATACATGAGTATTACCGGTCTGGATGTGGGTGCAGGAGATGGCAAATGTACTACAGAAGAGCAGCTGCCAGAGGTAAGCATACAAAATGTGGCTCCTACACAAAAGAATGAGATTTTCAGAGAATCTGGTGGAAAGCCCGACAAGTACATTTTGTTGCTGCTAAAAGAATTTATTTCTGCTGAAACCTATAACTCCTGGGTTAATAAAGTGAACTTTGATGGGACTAGAGGGAAATATGGGCTTCCCAGGAAAGTTAGGACAAACTTAGATGCATTTCTAGAACACAGATTTATGGAAGTGATTGAAGCTGATAAGATCAAAACCCAAGTTAACACTTTCCTTTGCTTTCCTACCACACGCTAAATAGACCTCTGCCATAGTTGGCCTGCTACCAATAAAACTAATGATGCCTGTAAACAATACATTTCACAGAATCATCAAGCTCACACAATTAGTATCCATGCATGTTGTTTTGCTTTGAATTTTGAGGGATTTTACAGAACCTGTTATTATGTTAGAGCTAACTGACTATGGAAATAGCCAATGGCTTGTCAGGATTGACAACTAAATCACAAGGCTCAAGGAAAAAAGACATACAGAATCTGAGTTAGTCTGATCAGGTTTGTACCTTAGAGTGAGTACCTTGGTAAGAGTCTCCAGAACCAGTAACAATGAAGGATCTTGAAAAGATTGACTCTGCTACTAGTTCTAAAAAGCATGCACATATCCAGTACACATACTATTAAAATGCTAAAATTGGTGCATTCTTTATTCTATTCCTTCTTGCTTATTAGTGCACTATCTGAAGATACGCAAAAAATAAGCACGTGTCATGCTCTTGTTAGAGGGACAGTCAATACACTGCTGGAAACTTGAGCACAATGAAAACCAAGAGTTTGGCAGAGCTGATAGGCATGTTAGAAAAGAACAATCTTTTTCTGTTGGGAAGGGGAAGCTTTCTAGACGCATCTAATAACACATCCTTTTCTACAGGCACTGAAGGCCAGCTAAATGGCCTTCCTCTCGACACATGTACAGAGGAGGCTACTGAAAAAAACAAATACCTGCTAAGCAGGGATGTGGCAGATATAAATCAGGTCGTATGATAGGCCACATCTGCATTTCAGTCACGTGATGGGCATATTTCCTTACATTCCTCAGGGAAGGCAATAACAGGTCTAAGGAAAAGAGCAGGACATGGGCTGAATGAATTGTTCTGATGAGACAGATTCAACCCATGGGCTTGAAGTCAAGCTAGAGAAGACAGGTCTAGGGCTAACATGTTCTCTCTTTCTCATAAATTTAGAGCACAGGTTAGTTTATGAAATTCAGGCAGGAAGCCAGGTTTCCACTACCTCTCTGTTTCTAATTTTAATGTTGAAATGCCCACCTCTAACTCTTTTTTCTTTGATAAGCTCCACAGCTTTCCTGATTTCTTTTCTCCTGTACTTTACATAGGAACTGTTCAAGTCCAAATCTAATTTACACCATTTCTTTTTTACCATAGGCTACTCCAGGGTTCTTTTTCAATGTCTTTTTTTTAATATATTTTCTTACTTAAGTCAATGCTACCTGCAGGTAGATTATTCAGATACTTGAAAGTTAGACTATGTTACATATGGCTCTAAAAATATAAAAGGTAAATAAAATTGCTTCACTAGTTGTTCATTATATATGTATATTCATGTGCATATGTGTGTGTGTATGCATGTGCGTGTCTGTGCATATATATACGAACTCCCTGCTGGTGCCAGTTACATTAACTTTTCCAAAATATCCATTGGAAAAGATATTTTTCATCTTTCTAGTTCACCCATTCAATATAAATCAAACATCGGAGACATAATTAGACAACAATCTTTTAAATGTTTCAAAATTAATTGACGAGGGTACCTGAAAATGAACACTACAACTGAATACTACACATTGCTATATTTCCTGAGGACTTCCTTTCCAAGGTTCTCGCCAGAAATTGGAACAACTTGCAAAATTAATACAGTGTTTCAGACATTATGGAATTACTACATTTTAGATTGCATCTAGTACTAAACTCTTTGTTTTAGGATAACTTGCAAAGTCTTTGGAAGGAAATACCTCCAGTTATCAATTAAATTCTCATTAAGGAAAGAATCTTAGTAGCTTTTCATGGGTATAAATCTTTGTCTAACCAACGTGCATTTTTAGTCTTGGAATTACTTTAGTCCATGAAAATGTCACATTTCCAAAATAAGGCATTGGAAATTTCTAGAGTCAATTCAAGATTGCCTTTCTGTAATGCAAAATTTACTGTGCGCTGTTAATAAAGAATTTGTATTTAGAATTTAGAATTATTTTTGTTTTGCAATATGTGTACTACAATCCTCTATGGATCTATTAATAGTTTTGTATTCTTAGCTCTGAGCTAAAACAGGCCATGTAACTTTATTATACATGAGGATTGGCTTTCACAAAGACCTACCTGCTTTACGAGTTTTACTGGGACAGGCTTTAAAAAATTATAAACCAGGGAGATATAATCTCTTAAAATTAAATCACCACACCCACTTCTTTCTAAGACACTCACTATGAGCAGTATTGAAAAACGTGCGTGCTTCTATCCTGAAGAAAACTTGCCTGGCCCAAAAAACTTAACTCAGTTTTCAACAATACCCTAATTAAAGGTTTCCTTCTCTGCTAACAACATGGTTACATAGCAAATTGAAAGAACCTTCAAATACAGAGAAGTGCACAATAACCAATTCCTATTATTAACAGGAAAACTTTAAGAATTGATACTTTTAAAATTATAACCATATAATTTTTTCAAAATACATATTTGGAAAAAAACATGATTTATGAAAACATGTTTATCTATTATTTGTTTTACTGGTACTACTCGTGTGCATGACTCTGATGACACACACGATACACAGAGCAAACCTGTCTTCCTCTATGATTCCTCAGTTCTTAATTTCACAAAAATGGAAGAGGAGGGTCTGAATTTCACAGGTTGATTAGATTGTATTCACTCAAAGCACTTTTTAACAAACTTGACTGAAAATTTCATTGAATCAAGCATATTGTGCTTTAAGTCAACCATACATATAATTCATTTTGTAAACCACCTGTATAAGTAAATGCCAACTGTAACTATCTGAATTTCAGGTCTGAGTTAAATCTTATATATTTAGAACCACAATATGCGAGTGACACAGTAGGATCTTGTTTATTGAGATACACAGTAGAACCTAAGGAACTGATATTACAGTGGAAAGTAATCTAAATTGCTTTCACAGAATTTCTACTACTTTCAAGTAATAAAAATGTTACACTCTACACTCTAAATAAAATCTTAGTTGCTATCGACAGTTAGTATGAGATTCAGTCAGAACTACCAAGCTGTGAAAATAAGGCCCAACTTCTGTTGTTTTTGTTGATACATTTGGCATCCAATCATGAAAAACAATGTCCATGTCACTAAAATGGCCTCCAGGCATTCAGTATATCTACATCGAGGTTAAACATCTATGTGAAGATGTGACAGCACACCTTATAAAAGATATTATTGAGTAATATAGACTTTCTGTAATAACCAAACAGTAAAGAATATAGCTTTTTAAAGGTCTCCCCATGGCTGATCTCATGACTCAAAGATGAGAGACTGTGCTGCAAGCTAAGTAATAAAATCTGGTGGATACTGTGGGCTAGCTTGTGACAAATCATATCAAAGTATTATTAAAGAAGGAACTTGAGACCCAAGACTATTATTGATTCTTGACAGAATTTCTTATAAATAAATGTTGCAATCTGATCCTGGACTCCCAAGGCCCTGGTAGAATTCTGACTATTATAGGGCAGGTTGCAAAACAGTAACATTATATTAGTGAAAGCTGAAAGAAGCATATTCAGTGTCAAACAGGTAGCATGGTCTAAAAAGACCAGTAAGAAACCGTTTTTCACAGGCCTCATACACCTACAGCTGCGGATTACTTTTTAAAATGGCAAAACAATTTCTGAGCTTATAACAGGGCTGTGAACGTGTTAGTGGAACGAATCTGTGACCCTTTAGAGCACTAAGGACACACCTCCATTAGTGTCCATATTCCTGCACTGAAGAGGCTGATACAGTCAACTGAAATGACAGGGTGATAAATATAAAACCACTATCATCAATAAGACTGGAATGTAAAAGCACTTAGTTTCAGCCTAAGTAACTCACAGAAAGTTTGGTTTCAAGAACCAATGTATCATCCATCACTACTCTACCTTCTGTTGACAAAGTAATTGTAAGATATCTAGAATGGAGGTTCAATATGAACTGACATTTTTGAAAGGAGGAATTGTGTGCTGCACTTACTCATTAAATGTATTTTCCTCCACTAAAGATGTTTCCTTTTTTAGTTTATGTATGAATAACTTTAGTTAAAGTTCCCTTGACACACTGACTTTGCTTTGAATAGCACCTATGTTCATTAACATAAAACCTGAAAGAAAATAATTTTAATGCAGCTTTTTTAACACTTCAAAAGCCTTTAACAAATTGATCGAGCACAATTATGTATTCTAAAGGGAATTGTAAAGAGATCACACAAGGTTGAAAAGTTCTGGTTAATAAAAAGAAAAAAGTCCTAAGTAGAAACAGGCACTCTGTGTGGAACTTTGACGCACAGTGGAAGAAAGTAATAAAATTATATAAAAAAACCTTAATGTCTCCCTATTTTAATACAGACACACAATCATTGCCTGTATTATATCGTGTATTCAAAATACCATGCTAGCTTGGTAATGTAAAAAGAAAGTGTAGCGGTCAAGATAGTCAGAAATTAGCTAAATTAACAGTCCACTTTTACTCACTACTGAGACTACAGAGTCAAGGCAAACCTGAACAACTACTTAGCAAGGAGATCAAACCAATTTATAAATATGGCTGTCTGCCTTTGGGCAGGAATAGGTCTCATATTCATGGCATTCTTCTCTTAGCTAATGGTATAGTATTACTGGTATTATTTTACAAGAGTGTATGATAACAGCATTCTTTCAAAAACCTTATAAACTAAAACAACAACCCATTGCAGCTGAATGGATCAGCTGCCATTGAATGAGCAGTTACCAAATGGGAAATGGATTCCAATCTGCAGAAAACAGTGTTTTTTCACTTATATTTATGGGCCTAAATTTATATCTGATTATTTTAAAAGAATATTTTAGATGGTGCTTTTGTCATTATAGATTACTGAAATGCAGCCACATTGGTTAAATTCAACATGAAGAAGAAGAAGAAAACCATCAGTAGATGGAAAGTATAGGCTCTATGGCTTCAAGCTCTAAAGCCCCCCACTTTACTCAATATTGAACAGAGACAAGCAACCACAGATCTTCTTCGTTTGCATAAAGTACTTTCCCAGAATGGCAGAAGCTCTCTTTCGGAAGATGCTATAGGAAGACCTCCATTTGCATACCTTTTCTGTCCACCACCCTGTCAGCAACGCTGAGAGCAGACATAAAATTGCACAGACTCAGAACTGGCTGGATGGGGAAACAAACTGTGAGGAGAGGGGGAAAAAAAAGCCTGCCATTAGATTTTGGCAACTACAAGTTGCATGGATCTAAAACCTGTTCCCTCCAGTGAGCCTCTTTGTGCTATTGAGAAGACTTTGCAGATGGGTCTAGCATACATTGAGGGATTTGTAGTGGTATGAGACAGAGAGATGCTTTTTAATGGGGAGTGGGGCATGCCCTTACTGACATCTCAGAGGACTGCAGAAGAGCTCAGTGAACTCCACTGAGGACATCTGCTATTCTTAATAGACCTGAAAGCACAGCAGCAGGAAGAGGCAGAAGACAAAGAGCAAAAGCAGACAGCACTGCAGGGAGTTGGAAACAGAGCCCTCTGCCCGCACCCCAGGCGGCTGGGCCTGGGCCGTCTGCTGAGCAGCACTCCCTGCAGGAGGCAAAGGAGAAGACCAAGCAGTAAGGATGTACCCAGTGAACGTTATCCTGCTGGTCATGGAATGACATGAAGTAGCTACTAGGAAAGTTACTGTTAGGAAGAGACTTGCATTGGTGGATATGGTGTTCCTAATATTGCTTTTTGGACAATTCTCTGTTCTCCCTCAAATTTTGTCTGTTGCACACAGAGAATGAGGGTTTCTAAGTGGGAAAATGTCAACTTACCTTCAGACAACCTTTACTGAACCCAGGCTTTCAGTGTTAGGCTTGACCTAATGTCTTAGTTTTAAGAGAGCTGCTTTGACCTGCCTATTCTTTGTATCTGGTGACAACACTGGGCACAAGGGATACATGACTGATGGTTTGCAACAAAATAGCTATTACTTGGTGTGAGATCACTATCATCATTTGAACAAGATTTGCATTTTGCTGCAGATAAGGGTGAGTCTGGGAGTAGGCAGATGATGGTGTCAACAGCAGGAGTGCAGGAACAAGACCAAGCACAGGGAGCGCAATCTTTATAGCAATCTCCTAAAGGCTGAAGGAATAGGAATGTGGAACTTGCAGCCCCACAGCCTAGGCACTCATCCTCCCCACTTCCTGAAAACCATCTTTAGAAAGGACAGACAAAAGAGAAACTCCCAATCCATTTCAAATGTCTCCTCCCCTATCTAGAGTATCATCAGATACAGTGAGATAGGACTACAGACTGAATGAAGAAATGCTGCTAAATTTATTTTTTCAGTATTTCAGAGCTGCTGACTCAACACTAAAAATGTCTTTACAATATTTTGCTTAGAAAAAAATCAAGTTTTTTTATACAAGGTTAATATAAAATAAGTAGGATTAGAAGTATTGCATACCTCAAAAATCTTAAAAGTCTATGAGGTAATATTGACTAAATAGGCAATAGAAAGAGGAAAAAAAACCCCAGTATTGGCAGGAACAAACCAATAGCACTGCGGGTCAAATTCTTTTACACATATGCACAGCACAGAAACTCATGCTCTCTCATATTTCTGGTAGGATGTATAGGATGACTGGAGGAATACAATACCATTCAGTAAAATGAGGATGACAAAATCTGGCAAAGGATGGATGTTAGAAGTAAAGATAAGTTCCAGCAAAGTATGGACTGAGTACATGTTTTGTTTATCCGTCAAATGACCCTACAAGATGGAAGTTTATTCTGTTAGGTTCCAATGTGTTTTTCTGGATAGGCTGGAAGGGATGTTTATTTTTTTGAAACTCAATGATCTCTGTTGAAGCATCATTAAAACAAAAACCCAAACCAAACCAAACCCAGATTAGTGCCAAGCAATCTTCAGAGATGATAAAATGAGTATGATTGAAGTTGAGATTTGAAAAAACAAATCTGTGTGTCGATAAATATAGTGATCAGGACGAGCGAGAGGTGTCAGACAGAAAAACCTGCTGCAATGTTTGTTGCTGCCAGCGCACAGAAAATAAAGCCTAGGAGAGCTTGTTGAAAAATTCTTAGGGAAATTTGCAGAGCACTACAGAATGATGTAGCTGTTGTCTTCAGGGGTGTATCATTTGGGTGGACAGCGACCAACAACACAAGAATCCTACATAGAACATTCCTATAGCAAGATAAGCTTCTTGTATCTCCAGCGATGCAAGATCACAAATACTGCACCCTTCTCTACCATATATTATCCTTTCATGGTATCAGTTTTGTCAGTGATGAAGCCAGTTTAGGAGGCTCCTGGCCCTTCCCTAACATACTCCTTCTGCCTCTTCCCACTCCTATATGCACATGCCCTCACGTTTAGACTGGCAGTTGTTTAAAAGGGAAGGGGATAATCTATGAAAGAGACACCAAAATGGTTTGGATTAAAACCCTCTCTCCCTCACTACCTTCTCCTCCCCAAGGCTTACAGCTTCCTTACAGACAGAGGTACGGACACAACACAAAATGGCAAAAAGAAGCAAATGGCACAGACAAGGAACTTCACATGCAAACCTCACTCCTGAGGAAAACAATCTGCAGTTACAGTCTCATCCTGTGAGTATAGACCTTGGTATTGAATTAGGAAGCGTCATCAGACTTTTAATCACTGTTTACTTTAATTAAGCACAAGGTACTAATGTATTCAGATACTACATGCCAGTCTAAACAATGCAAGGCCAAGTAATGGCATTCAGGCTACCTCTGGGAAAGTCTGCATTGGTATTAAAAAAGCATAGCTGCCTTGTTATGCTTTCCTCATTCCTGTGGAAAGGGCTGCAGAAATGGTATAGACACAGCCAAGCTCATACTGAATTCCTTCTCTATTTAAGGCTACTAAGAAGTAAGAAAGACAACACTTAAAAAGTCGAAGTACAGATAAGCAGCTGTCATGTTGCCAAATTAAGGTGGGAAAAGTTACTGGATTATGAAGAGTGAGGAAATAAGTAAGATTTTACGACATTCATCAGGAGATGAAATGTAGGAATAGTCTCAGCAAAAAAAAGGGAAAAGGAAAGGACTGTAAATTGCACGTGCTGCCAGGAAGTGAGGAAGAAGAGCTGGATATCAAATTTATAGGTCCTTTGAGCTCCTGAATGAAGAATTTGGAGAAGGTAAAATGTCACCTTCATCAGTCTTGGCTGACTTGCTGTTCTGTTGCCAGATGGGACCATTATCGTCTGATTGAATTATAATCATGGCAAAACTCTACTTGGATCCAGGAATGAGCTTTCAGAAAAACCCTGAGTCAAGGTAGAGCTTTCCTGCCTTTGAGATCTGCAGAACACATGACCTGAAACGGGATGTAAATGTCTGTCTTTGACTCTTTGAAACACACTTCTATGAACATTTGTTATTCTTGGTAATGCCCGTGTGCCTTATCTCTATATTTTTCTTCTCTTTGTTTCTTTCTAATAGATAAGATGGTTATCTAAAGTTAAAATAAGATAGTTTTTTGACTCATTTGCAATTCCAGGAAAAGGGAGGATGAGAGGGGATTCATTTTTGAACGGCCTGAAAACAAATAAAAAGTAAAATGCTCAGCAAACCAAAAAGTCAAATGTTTGGTTTAGATGACATGCAAATTTTAGATAGCATTTCAGCACTAAAGGGATACTTTGTTTTGTCTCAGTCAACTGATTTTCTTAAAATAGAAAGTTATTTCAAATAACAATGAAATCATCATATTTTGAAAATGTTGAAACATTGTTTTGAAAATATTTGAAATGCAATTAAATATTCTGACTTAAAAAATTGAGCAGTTCTTGACAAACTAGTCTACAAAAAAAAAAAAAAGTAAGCCTGTAGAATTTGTTGTTATCATTAAATCAGAACTTTCCAATGGTGAAGAAAAAGGTTGGAGCAGAAGATGCTGAAGTATACCTTCTGGGCTCATTCATTCATTTCTTCTTCGCAGTGTTTCAGGAGCTGAGGCGGCAGTCACAGAAACTGCGTTTTTTCCAAGAAAAAACTGTGAAACAATGATTCTGGGGTAATTTCCAGCTGGACATAAGACATTATATTGTTGCTGGCATGTCTTTCTTTTTGAAAGAGCAGAATTCAGACACCTGACTTACAAAGCAATCAAGTCACCCAATAAGGAATACTTCAGCTTTGATTTTTAAATTTTAGCAGAATAAGGATATTCTAACAGAACAGCTCAGAAACTGGCATTGATCTCCACAACCTTTTACAGCTATTGCTACCAGAATTTGTGCAGTTAGGTTTGCAGCATCAAGAAGCTGCGAATTATCTCTCTGTGTCACACATACATTCACTACAATTGGATAATTACTCCCTTTTTCCTTTTGTTAAGAACTAACAAGTGTGTTTTTGCAAGTCTTGCATCATTCTCACATGCTCTTCCTAGAAGGTATGCCTGGAGCCGATCATGAACTACCCAGCAAAGTATCCCACTCCTGCTTCCAGATGTATTTGGTATTGACAGCACTGTATCGTATTGTTGCAAAAAGGCCTGATACAGCTTTCTGTCTGAAAAGCACCTCCTTAGCATCTCACAGTTTGCCATTAATCTGAAATATATTATCATTTCTTTTGAATACAAGTATTTCTATATTTTCAAGCTGTATGCACTTATATCTTCAGTATATAAATCACAGGCAGTGTAGAAAACTGAGCATATTCTCATTAATGGAAAGCTCAGCTACAAATAAGTTATCCCAGTGAAAACACTTTTATCTTCTAATGCCATATAATCACAATGAATAAGGAAATAATTCTCTTCAGATGGGATTTCCAAGATGAGATTTATAAATGGGCGCCTAACTCCCTTAGACATCACAGTCTACAACAACAGATACAGGCTTACAAGAGTGTGTTTCATTTACAGATAAAAGCAGAAGAGGCTGGATGTAGTTTTCATTTCCAGAAGAGCTTTGTTGTGGTTACTCCGCTGACTAGAAACTGTGATTCCCTGAAACATTTAGCCCTTGAGAAAGAGAAGCAGGAGACAAATCATGTGAGGAGTGGTAGGGAATAGCAAAAGATTGAACATTTCTTTGAGCCTGAACATGTTTTACTAAATTTTCATCTCTGTTTGGCCAGGTGGTAGCTGAAACACATTAAATGAAAAGCTATGTGGGAGTGTAACACTATGCTGCAGTTGCACTTTGTGCATACACTTCTTATCTTTTTAGGAACTTATTCCAGATGTTTCAGCAGAGGAAAATAAAACAATTATCTTGGTCATGTTTTAAGATAAGCTCTCAGCAGGTCTGGAAAATGTTTTAATCTGGCCTTCCAGCTCCTTCAGCAAATTCCCTATAACATTAATTTTCTAAAACTGTTTATGCCCTGTTTTATTTTCTCTGCTTTTTGATGTGTGTAGGAAATTCAGCAAACATGATAATAAAAAAGGAATAAAACTGCATCAATATTTAGTGGCAAACACTTTTTAGTGTTTTACTTCAGTAAAATGTGGCAGCAGACCGTTGGAACCCTTGTACATAATTAAGGAAAAGCTTATGATTTTAATTTACCACTGTCTCCTGATATATAGATTACAAATTGAACTTTTACATAAAGAATATTTACTTTAAATCCTTACGGAAAAAGATAATTTCAGCATCATCAATACAACATCAGTATTTACCAGCTTGTAGGTAGGATTCTGCTTGGTAAGTCAGGGATAGAGGGAAACACCAAATCTGGAGAGATCCTTTAAAAGTGAGGGGAAATTACATCAGCACTTCTCATTTTCCTGTGGAAACCAACAGAATCCACAGAGCATGGGTGAATCTGAACAGACCAGTAGTGAATCTCCAGGACAACACATATCATCTGCTCCTTATAGGCAGCTGCTGGAAGAAAAACATGTTCTTTAAAATGCAGTGCAATGCAGTGCAATGCAGGGCGATGCAATGCAATGCAGGGCAGGGCAGGGCAGCGCAGGGCAGGGCAGGGAAGGGAAGGGAAGGGAAAGCAGAGTGAAATGTGGTGTGTCATCTCTGGCATTCATTACTCATAGGTTTTGTGTGTAATTCTCAGACCTCCAGGTCCCTTCACTGATCACTTAATGAATACATCACTTCTCCCCTGTACACTGCTTGCCACAGACAACCTGCCCCTTTCAGCAATGCTCAGCACACACAGCACCAGGACTCCGTGTCATTTCTACCTCTTTTGATTTTGATTTTTTTAAATTCAGTTGGACTGATAAACACACATTTCCAGTGTTAAACAGCTGCTATGAACTCAGTATTGCCCCATGATATATGATGCCGCAGATCTTGCTGAATTGTCCTTCTTTTCTCCAGTCTAGGCCCTTTTCAGACATTTTTTCTAGCCATCCTGATTTCATTACAGCAAATGTCATATCTCCTTTAGCTTACAAATTCTCAGTCACAGAACTCAGGCAGCTACTTTAATGTAATGTTAAATTTTTAAAAATACTTTCACGTTATACATCCATTCGCTTTTTAAGAGTAATTTCAAAATACTGTTATGTCCTGACCAATTTTATTAGTACTTCTCCCCCCTTTTCTGTGATCAAAATTAACATCTGTACAAAGAATACACCTTCTCTTTCAAAGGATTACTTTTCATCTTGAACCATGCATAGAATATGCCTTCTAACTCTATCCAGTGTAAATAATGTGTAAAATAATCAAAGCATCATCATGACCTGACAGCAGAAGCCTTTTGATGAATAGGGTTTTATGTAGGATTATCATATGACATTTCCAAACTACATTATATTTGAGTCATATACTATTGCATTAAATTCTTCTATCATGCTGGATTTGTACATTTAACAAATTATCAGCGTTCTCCTTTGTCATCAGATTTATACAGCAATTGCAATCGAAAGCACCAGAAGTACAAAAGGAAAGCAGAGCAGAGGAAGGATATTCTGCTAATGAAGAATCAGATCTTGTTCTCATTATGTTGTGTTATTTATTCCACTGCTAAGCCCTGACAACGTTATTGGGTTTGTTCAGAGCACCAGACACCAATACAGTCCCTAAATATGTTATAATTTAGAGTATTAGATATGCTGAAAAAACAAGCGGTATAACTACGTAACAGCTAGGTTGGAAGAAATGCCTTCTCTCCCGCACCTCACCACCACTACATCCCATTCATGGTAGTCAAATTCTCTTTATCCTACAGTTTCTCTGCAAGTTAGATAGTGACCTACAAATGCACCATTTTCCCCCAAATTCAACAAGTACTGTGCATGATGCCTTCAGAGTGTGTATATTGCAGCAAACTGATATTCAATTGAGAGACAGCCATGCTTTCATTCCAAATGCAATCACATACCTTAAAAAGTGTATAGTTTAGCAGAAAGTGGGTTCTGTGCCAGGGCAAACATGAAGACTCATCTGGTCTTTAACACACATAAAAAGTTCAATTGATTGGGTTCCTTAGTTTTCATCAAGGATGAAGTTGCACCATCACTACAGAGAATGATACTACAAGATCTAGGATAGGTTATGGAGAAACAGTCCTTGTTCTTACCAGCTAATTGATTGTCCCAGCTTTATGTATGATGTAAGACTCCATCTATCAAGCACAGTAAGCAATGTTAACCTACAGTTGCAAAAATAAAAAGGCCTATTTGTAACAGAGAAGTCTTCACAGAACAGGTGTAAAACACCCTCAAACACACACACACCCTCAAAGGAGTGCTTTAATGCACCTTGCATTAAAGGTGCTAGTAAGGTAAGAAGAGTAGCCCAAGAGTAAGGTAACAAAATGAGAAACGGAAATACAAAAAGAAACTGAGAGAAGGAAAAGAGGCCAAAAGATGGAAGAATAGGACTGAAAGGAAGAAAATGCAAAACCTTGTGGCCCTAATAAATCTAAGTAACAAAGAAGAAAAGAGAGAACAGAAAAGAGAGAGTGTTAGAACAGTAGGAGAGGGAGCAAACTAAAAAAAAAACCTGCCTTTTCCATTTCCCTTCCTGGACTCAGCTCTACCATCCTGTCTTGGGCTGACTTTTACCCTAGCTCACAAAAAATATATTTTTTACCACTGGAAGGCACCAGGTTGCACCAAAAGGCAGGTTTTTAACAAACAGATTTCCCAGAGGAAGAAACCATCCCAGGACTTTATCTCCTTTGCAGAAGTTACTCAGTTTAAACAGCAGAGTGGAGGAGAAGGAGGAAGAATGGAGAAGGAGTGAGGAAGAGTGAAAGGCAGAGGAGTGACGGCAAAGTCCACGTGGTGATAGAGACTAATGCAGGGCTCAGTAGTGCCCCAAGGCTGGTGTTTGGTCCCTACCCAAAAGTCAGCAAATGCCATTGCTATGACCCAATCCACACTTTTTACCATGAAGCAGAGGTGCAGTGCTATAGTGTTTCTCAGCCAATGAACTCCCCATGCAAACGACCCTCTCAGTAATTTAAAATAGTTCAGAATCCTACCCTCTACTGTGGTTCAAAATACATTGCTCTTCCACCCAAAATGTCATGCAGATTCCTAATTAAAGAAACAGACTTGACCTTCTCTGCTCTGAACTAATACTGTCTACTCTCTGCATACAGAAAAAGGACATTTAAAAAATAAAATAAAATAAAATAAATAAAAATCAATAGCTCTAAAATGGAACTATCTCCATTTACCCTTTCTCTGTCAAGGACTAAGTCTCTAGAGGTCCCTTCCAGCCTCTCACATTCTGTGAACAGACTCGGAGAATCACGACCACTGATGGAGCTTAATTGCTTATCACAGTCTAAGATCTAATGAAAAACGCCAAGTGTTATAAAATAATATGGTTCAATTGATATCAGAAAGAAATACATTGCTTAAGAACTTAAAACACTTCAGCTGCTAAAACCCTTGTATATTCTAAATTATATCTACCATATCCAGTGCTAACTGACAATTTACCAAGTGCTAAATTCCATCTGAATTAATCCAGAATGCTGAAGTTCATTTTTCAACATTCTGTTCTAGCAATTATTTCCTGTAGCCAGGTTTTGGATGAGAAAAAGTGGTACTAGGTTTCTTGCTTTTGGCAATAAATATAACCCATATAACATTATACATTGAAAACATAGCAAAAAGAAAGTCTCCCTTCTTAATAAAAGTGAGTTGATGTAATTATTTCCTGTTCAAATGAGTATAATCATGTCTCAGTTTGGAACACTTTAGTATCACAAGTTATAACAAAAATATTTGGATGAATACAGTAATGAAGAGGTTAAATCTGATTGTAATTAGATTTCAGTATGCATGGTCATGTGGCTAATAGTAAATTTTCCTTGATTAACTGATCCTGTTTGTTAAGAACTCCTATTAACATTAGCACACTCTATGTCGGCTGTAGAGACACACCATGGACCAGTGCAAGATTAATGAAGGCAGGTACACATGCTGATTAGAATGTGGCAGTTTAATAAACTCTTCTAACATTAAATTATTTAATGCATTCATGCTCATGTAGGCTATTCGATGGTCAGCTTGACCACCTATGTGTTAATATTGGGAATTGAAATGCAGAGGATGGAAGAAATATAGCAGTGGATGAGGTAATTAGCTCTCATGTCTGATAAATGGGGCAATACCTATGTGTATACATGTTTTAGCACATCACAAATGGTGCTTTCATTAACTGGAATCTCTTGCTGAAAATTTTCTGAATGTTTAGTTTGATTTTGATCCCATAAACAATTCAGCTAACTACTATAGCCAGTATCTGTTTAATATTTGAAGCGAATTTAAAGCGAGCTATAGTGACAAAATACATTGTTAAAATATAACACAAAAATTATCCTTGAAGCTCTGAAGTCATTTGGATGTTCTTCCAGTGTACTGCTTTGAAACAAACATAATGTTTAATAAACACTACCTGAAAAGTTACGTGCTGTGGGCTGATACTTGTTTTATCTTGTGTATTCCTCTCTCCTGTGTCACTAGCAAGTGGTTGTTAACTTTGCAGGAAACCTGAAGTTTGAGGAAGATGTCAAGCCAAACAGTTGCTCTTCAAACCAGTACCAGCATCATCTAAGTGTGCACTTGATTTATACACTGAGTTGCATTCCATCTTGTTATGGGGCAACACGAGTCCTGTGTCCTATACTGTATCAATTCACATTAAAAGCAACATAAAACAAAGGCAATGTTTTGATGTAACATGGTGTGTCACATAATTAGATGCACTGCATTTTGTCTTCAGTGGCATCCAAAAGACGACAGTGGGAGAGCTGAGGACTAGCCTGGTAGTCCTTCTGCCCAACCCTTTTTGCTGGCATTTGAATCTCTTTTCAGATCACTTAGCAAATCTAAATAAATGACGGGAATGGCTGATGGGCTTCAATTCAACACTATGTCCGGCTTCAAAATCTTTAACAAAATATAACCTTGCTAAAGCACTTTGGTGAATGAGCACTTTACTTATTGACTGTGGTCTCTGTCCATTCATTTACAGTAAGCCACTCATTTCAAATAGCTTTTGTAACATTTTAAAGATTAAAATTATATAAAATGAATAGCTTTAGTACTGATCAGCCATGTAAGTGCATATTACTAGAATTTAATTAGCCAAGCTATTACGTCATTGCCAATAGTACAATGTGACAATATTGATGAAAACACCCCATCACTCCAGGCCTAGGAATCTTCCCCAAACATAGATCTATTAGACAAGATTGGGGTGGAAACTGTGCCTTTTCTGGTAAAGTTTGGGTGCTATCACCGCAAAAGATTTAAAAAAAAAATAAAATCAGGTGTATTGAAGGTGTATGTGGGACAGAAAGACATCCATAAAATGTAGGTAGCATTTAAAGGCAAAAAAAGTAGGACATTGTCAGGAAACAGTGGATGCCTGACGTTGGCCTGCTCATGCTTACTTAAGACATCTGAAAGATTCATAGCACAGATAAAAAAAAAAAAAGAAGACAAAGATGAGTCCAGAAAAGAAATTGATCTGAAAGAATGGTTTTGCTGGATCTTGCTTGAAAGCATGATGGAGGCGTGTAAGCAATGAGAAGAAAGCGAGTCTCAGTTTGTGTAAGCTAAGAGAAGCCTAGAGAGTTCTCCTGGCAATGCTGCTACATGGGGTTTGGTGATGTGGACAGAGGAACTGTTTCTGGCTGGAATAAATTATTATACAAAATGGCAAAGATGAATTCCCAGGCAGTGGAAGATGCCATGTCAATTAAAGGGAACCTTCCCAAAAAATCCTTTCAAAGAGGCTATCTGAACGTTAAGCAAGATCTGTGGGTGCAGGTAGATCATGGACCCCCACATCTGTGAGGCCATGTGCCACATGATGTAAGGAAGAGCATCCTGATGTTTGATCACTTGTCCTGCTTTGACAGATCTGAAGATAAGGGGAGACAATTTAATATATGGCAAGATTAACAGGAGGCATTGTCAGATGAACTGCCTACATCTTCCTAAGCGGCTTCCTTTAGCTTGTAAAGTCTTTGACAGTTTGCATTCTCAGATGCAGATTTCTGTAACAGAACTGAAAGGTGTGTAGTATTGTACTCTCTGACAAGCCTAGGATCCTGAATATCATAAAGACACAAGAACTGCATTGCATTAGGTAATTTTCTGAAGTTGCTGTACTTATTCCTGTGCTTGTCTAATCCTCTCTTCTCTCTCTTCTGTAATCTCTCCAAGTCCCCCTCCAATGCCCTTCCAATTACAGTTCCATGCTGCCCATCACGTCGTCAGTTGGAAGATACTAGGTTTGGATTAGCACTAAATTCCCTTAAGTCTTTCAAAGTCTCCACCTGGGTATGAAGTAAGCCTGAAACTTTAATTATATCTGCTCAGCTGATACAAGTTGTTCTTTCCAGCTAGATACTTGTGTTTCAGGAGGCCAGACCAGCTAGTAGTTTATATCTTCTGAGCATGGGCTAACAACAAATTTGAAAGAAAAGCTCCCTGAACAAATTGGCTAATGCAGTATGGTATTTTTAGTCTTGAACTGTGGCGGTTTTCTTAAGCAGATGACACATTTTTCACAAGCAGCTGCTGCACAAACAGCTCTCAACATGAATGATGTTGGAGTCCGCTTACTTTAAATGACCAGTGAAATCAAACAGATCGTGTTTTCAGTGAAGTTGCCAGAATTCTTACACCTACAAATATACAGATTAGCTACGCCCTACTGAGAAGGACCCGGGGCATTTGAGTGAGTTGAAGCCTTGCCTTGCTCCAGATGCACACCTATGGCCACTCTGCATGTATCGCTGAGGAACATAAGCCAATGAGTATCGTGTTCCCATTCCCAGCATTTCCTCAGCTGTGCTGTGCTCTACTTGCATTATTTCTATGCACTGCTTCGACTCAGCATAGACTTTGGAGGGGTAAGACTCTCTTTTACTATTTCAGAAATCGAATCTCCTTGATTTTCTGTCCTAGTATCTAAAATAGTAGAGTTTTTTATTATGTGTCAGGAAGACTTTATAGCCTAATCTGACTTCATTATCAGTCTAACTAGAATATTTCTAACAACAATACAACAGCACAAATCAGTAAAGTCACATACAATATCCAAAATGCATTGCAGTGTCTTAACACAACTAAACCCAAGAAACACAGTCCAATACATTTCTTCCCTAATTTCCTTTAAAACCCACACAGGGACACCAGGATATAAATGAAATTTTGTTTTGTTTTGTTTAATGCTGCCTCTCATGTCTATTTAAGTGCAACTACCTGGATCAGATGGATAGATAATTTGCCTCCTAACAGCTCATGCCCTTGCTTTATTAATCTGGTTATCTTTAAGAGCAGGTTTTCCAGGTCGAGACCCTGAGGGGAGCCACTTAAAAAGAATACTCTTTGCTGGCATACAAATGACTATGATGTGCCAGTCACCTTCCCCCATTTATCCTGGGAGAATGCAAGGTTTGGTTAGGAAATACCAGCTGTGCCGCTACCTCAAAAGTACTCTCACCCATTCCACCCCACAGCTGCCATCAGCAAAGGATGGAGGTTCATGGGGATGTCTGCTCCAGGGACAGAGGATGACTCTTGGATTCAATTTGCTTCTCCAGAGTATGTAGCCACAAAGCTGGTGCCCGTAAAAGCATTTTTTGATGCAAAGAAAATACATAAAGTCCTGCTACGGACTAAGAGCAGTTAGGAAACCATTTTATCTTGTTTCTTCCTTTCTTAGGGATGCTGTGTGCACAGCTAATACAGCCCAGACTTACTATGACAAAATATTCTTAAAAGTAGTTTTTCTACCAGAAGATTTTGAGAAGTACTATAAATAGCCCCTAGTAAGCACTTTGTGAAGATCACCTAGTGCACTTTATATATTTAGACTTGTACAAATATCCAGTGCAATCAATGTGGAGGGATTAGGCCAGACAGCTACCATTAGCAGTAATGGCTGTTCCACCCCTGAATTCCTGGGTGTGACACTGAAAATTACCTCCAAGTATCAGATTTAACTGATTTTTTTTTTTTTTTTTGCTTTTTGCTTTCAATTTTTTCAAAGGCTGCTTCAGAATTTTTTAAAGCTGTTTCAATACACAGAAGTGCTGAAAGGACTCCTCATGGAGTTAATTTCAATTGGTAACTTGACTTTGAAGAATATACATATATATATACATAAACTTATATTATTATATTAAAAAACCCACTAGATTAAAGGAGCACTGCTGTTGCAAAGTCAAGCGAAGTTAAGGAATGTAAGAAGTAAGGTGGCTCATTGTGGCAGCAATTAAGGTAGCACTAACACTCATATAATCTTAATTCATCCCCCTTAAATTCATTATTTACAATATGGTTTTAAATTATATGATTACATTATTAATTTTTCCCAGAGGAAATACTCACTTCAGTCAGTGTCCTAGGCAGATGGTGCTCAACAAAGGAGCAGGGCAGGTATTCAATATTTTTGTTATCCTCACTGTTCAGAGAGTGGTCCCCCATCTTCCTCAATGCACACTCTCTTCAAACTGTACTTTACAGAACAAAGAATTTTCCTTTACTTGTGGGATAGTCTATTACCCTCCATGGTATAGTATCTGAATATTTCTCAAACATTAATGAATTTATTTTCAGAACATCCCTTTGGTTCATTTAATTGTAAACCATTTTACAAGTAGGAAGCTGAGGCACAGAGCTAATAAGGTTAAAAATACCTGCTCATCTTGGGTTCTTCTGAGATGCCTAACACTGTTTCTCCTTACCGTTAAGCATTATGCAACACTGTATTTGTTCAAGTGTACTTCCTATTGACCTATTGTAGTTATGAAGCACTTCACTAAATCAGAGCATACCTCTGTGGGGTAATGAAAACACACCACTTCTGGGTCAGCTGACACAAGTGTAATACTGTTGCCATTGGCAGCAGCAAGGGTTGGGTTTAAATTTATAGGAATTACAACAAAAACTCAAGCCATCATAATGAACCTAGAGATAATTACACTAAGTTTTCTGGT
The DNA here is from genome assembly GCF_018139145.2 of Gymnogyps californianus. Classification (NCBI taxonomy): domain Eukaryota; kingdom Metazoa; phylum Chordata; class Aves; order Accipitriformes; family Cathartidae; genus Gymnogyps; species Gymnogyps californianus. Next base: position 19,064,145 of record NC_059478.1, on the reverse strand, counting down.
GCTAAAACCAGAAACCTAATTTCCCCACTTGCAAAGCAGCAGTTCAACAACCCATATTTTCATTAAAGGTAGAACAGAGAACTATGCCCATGTAGATAAGCAGGGAATGATTAATTTATAAAACTACTACTTTACACCTTATACTTTTTTCCTCCAGGAGTCCACGTGGGGCCAGCAGGCTGCTTTCCCCTCCAGCTCATGGCTTGAAATGATCCATTCTTGCTGGATAGCAAGGCCTAGGTCAGGCTGGATCAAGCCAGGGGTGTGGATTGTTTCTGCCAGCTGCCCCAGCTGCCTGGCCTCTGCTAGCACCAAGCCCCGTGCCACTTCTCTCCCTATGTATGGCCCGCGCTGATCCTCACCTTGCTTACGGCACTTTAGCTAACTCCAACATTTTTACCAACAGCCTCTGCTACTCCATCTCCGGGAATACTGCACAAAGTACTGAAAACTAAACACAGTTTCTTGGAGTCCCTTTCATATGAGCCCTCCAGGGCCAGGGGCTCTTGCTGTAGATGAGGGCGACCATTTTCTCCCCTCCCTTCCCTGCCCACATAGGCACATACAACTAGCAGGCCCAGGCTTCTGTGCACTGGCTCAGGAATTGTCCTCCAGTTTCCAGGATCCGTTGTCCTTTAAGGACGCAAGTCCCTGTTAGCAGAAATGACATTCAAACATAATAAAACACCACAGGCAAAACCTGGCATGTCTCAGGCTGGAAACAGCCCATGGCAGAGCTGCCTCCGCTTTGCTCTTCCTCCCGGCTTCCCCTGCCTCAGGGGTTCTCAGGCTGAAGAGGAATGTGGGGTTTTCACTTTTACTGTAGACCTCAGTTGCTCTGCTTTTTTAAAAGAATTCTCCAGCTTAACAGACATAAGATAAGAATCCAGTTCTCCAGTACAATATTCAATTGCCAGCCTCCTTAACTGATCTGCTTTCTTCTCTCCTTGTCTAGTGGCAGTCTTCCTTGTATTTGCTGTTCCTCACCCTAGCCTCATCATTTCACCCTTTTCCTATCATTTTCTCCCAGCTCCCATACCCAACTTAAAAACTTACTTTTTCTTCCCTCTTCATATTGAAATGAAGTGGGGTCCCAGGATATAGCAGAAGGGCACTGAGATAACAGGGAAGTTTATTCTCACTCTCAGTTTTGGTGTTCAAGTGCCCAAGTGCCCAGCTTTTGGGGCTGGCAGCATTGCTGCAGGAAAAGCCTGCTCTGCTTCAGCAGCTCTGGGGAAGGAAGGAATATTGGTGCTCTCCGGGGATGTGACTTCCACACTCAGTGATGCAACCCAGGAGGGAGAGATTAAATCTTATCACAGCAAAAAAAAAAAAAAAGTAAAAAAAAATTGAAGAATTTAGCTGCTGAACTCTAACAACTCTCCCTGAAGCAAACAAGCAAACACTGACTTGATTTTTTTACAGTAGCTGATGACTTAGCCAAACTTTCACGCTTCCTTCATGACGACAGTGAAAGCTGCACCCTGACATGCTTATCACTGCTGCCAAATGGCAAGTCCTTGCTCCTTCCATGGGAGCAACAGAGCTTCTCAGTAAGACAATAACTTAAAGTAATGAACACAGACAAAGCAACGTGTTTCCCCTTATTTTGTTCTCTGAAATAGCAGAACACTTTCAGCAAAATTCTGAAACAAAATGGAATTTTTCAATCTAATTATTTCTATTAGCAACTGAAAGGGGTCTTATAATGGGTATTTGCTGTCTAGGTTGTGGCTAATACAGTAAGAGTGCCAACTGATGTGTCTCTTGCAAACAGATGGATGGCTCGACAAAGATTTATATTTTTACACCTTTATGAGTCATCTGGCTGGAGAAGAAACATTTAAACTTGAATTTTGTCTCCCGTTACAAGCATTCACTTGTCATCAGTCCACTAAGGGGGATGATGCTGTGGCAGAACACTTGTCTACACCAATTTCTTGTCCTCTTCGCTCCATAATTATACATCCCTGGGAAAAAGGTGCTAAACTTTGTACCACATGCACCTCCAAGTAATTATTTCACTCTAAAATTACATTAAAAGTATTCTGCAGAGGGTTTTTGTAATTCTCTGTTTTGAAGAAGGCAATATATTTCAATAATCTTGTGCTGAAATACTTTATTAAACTCTCTACAAATTTAAGAAAATATTTTAAAAGGTTTTTTTAAATATTGAAAAATCACCTTCTTTAACAAGAAAGCTCATTCTTAGCCATTCAACACCTAACATGTCAAAACGAGAAAACGAGCATGCAATGCAAGGGTAAAAGGGGGTAGCTCTCACTGTGACAGATTGCTTTCAGCAACACCATCAATAACCACAACAGAAAAGCTTCTTGAATCTACTTGCATGAGTCTTATACTTAGCTTACCAACATTACGGCTCAGGAATTGCTTCTTCTACGGTCTATACGAAACCAAATAGAATCAGGGGATCATGCCCTCATGAGGTATTTGGACTGTATAATAGTAATAATTATAGAGCAGTATTATTAACAATCAGCCTACATTTTTCACTGTGACAGATTCAATGCACTATGGAATCCAACTTTTAATTGAAAAACAGTCAAACTATAGCATTCCTGCTTGCAAAGATAAACTTTTCATTTGTACATGGATGCAGTCTTGTCTCAGTCTAACGCAACAGCTTTGAGGAAGATTGCCCTCATCTGTCTCAACTGTTAGTTATTTGCTAAACCTAATGCGTCAAATCTCCCCAATACTGGATAGCAAACTTGAGAGAATCTCGGCCTATGTTTTCCTTAGTGTGGAATAACTGCTCCCTTCAAGCATGTTTCACATCAGCCCAGAAGGATTCTGTTTGGACCCCAGAAACTGAAGTGCTAAAAATCAGTGTTGGAAAACTCATATAAAATAATATGAAGTCCATATTCATTATTATCATTGCAGCTTGAAGTTATCGTCTAGTCCTAATACTAAGCTAAAGCTTCAGCCCAGGGGCAGTAATTTAAAACTTTTTAGGCTGATTCTATAAAATGGGTACATACTCTGAAGTATGAGATTAAATTAAATTATCATTAATTTTATATTTAAAAGACTGATCTGTCATATAGAAAGGTGTTAGAAATAGTCACTACAACACATTGTTCAATGCTGTGCTTCAAAAATCCCAAACTTGGATATCACAACCTTTGACTAGCATAGACATTAGTATCTGAACGTAATGTGCCCCTCTATCTCCCACCAAGATATAGCTAGACAGATGTTGGGATAGTGAATGTCGTATTACTTTGTAGCTAAAAACATCACCTTCAACTCCTTTAGCTCTCAGTCAAGAGCTGATAAACAAAGTGCAACTCATAAAGTGTGATCCAGTTTTGAAAAAGGGAACCACATGTAAAAAACACCTGCTAGGTTGTATGATGTGACTTCTTGGGAACATTCACATCTTCTGCATTAAGAGACATATCAACCTAGACAATTTATCATGGAAAGAAAAATTCAGGCATTAAAAAAGGTAATTCATTAAATTAGTGAAATTATAGAGATAATCTTCTGAATTTTTGCTTAATCTCCTGCCTGTAAAATGGAGGATCGAGGCCAACAAAGATTCAATATTGGTGCACTTTTAGAAATACTGGGAACTACATCCAGGGGCTGCTGTGTCCTAGTAATGACCTTTGCAATGGCCTCATAGATAGACCTCCATAGAGTTTTCTCCCTGCAATAAATGTCAAGTACATACTCATTTGACCTTCTCAAGTAAACTAAAAGTAAGGCAAAAAATGGGAAAAAATATTCTGATTAAAAGAGAAATGTGCATCTTACCTTGCTTTCTGTGAATATTTGATGTAGAGTGAACACAAACACCTCAAAGACTCATCCAAAGTACTGCTCAGTTAATTGCTGAAAGAATCTCCATGTATTTAAGTGGAATTAGGGCAACTGACACAGCACTTCTTTTTGCAATAACTTTGATAGACAATAAGTGCTCCTCCAGATGTCATCCTGGAGAAAGCAGTGCACATCTATCTCGCATATTTGTCTCTGGGACAGGTGGCAATAAATTTCTACTTCTCTGCTTTAATTTTGATGGTCAGACAGGCAGACAGGCATTTATTTCACAGTGGATTCCTTTTTGTCAGCATTTCAGAATATTAGCTCTTTCACAGTCTTCCTAGAACCGAGTCTTAGTTCAAATTTCTTGAACACTAGCAGTTGGTTCACATAAAGGTCAGTTTCCTAAGTTTCATCATACTCCCTTATATTGATTCACATAAGGCCATACAGAGAAGATCCAAGCTTACTTCTGCTTTGCCACAAAATCTTTTGTATGTTATACAGTGGGAAAATGTAACAAATCTGAGTTGATCAGTTTGTGAAACCATGTTAAGGTAAGTTATGTGGAAAATTGGACTGATGCTGCATTTACAGCTAAAATCCAGTAAAGCACAAGAAAATAAATGACATTCCAACTAGACATGCATTCCTACTAATTATCATTAATCAGGGTGGGGGAACTTCAGTTAGTACTTAATACATCATGGCTCTCTTTTCAAGTCCTAGACTCTTCCTGCATTAATGCTAATTTAACATACAGAATAAAGTAAGACCTTTAATGTTTAAATAAAACAGTTAATATTTACACAGAAAAGTTATGTTTCTGATAATAAGTCAGTATTAATGCACAATGAAAATTGCTTTTTCAGTATTTGATACTGGGCTCTGATACTGCTAATGTCACTAAAAATGTCATTTTTAAACGACCTGAAGTAGCCTTTACAATAACAATCTAAATAAATTCACAATGTGCTTACAGGTTTAACTAGGATCCAGAGACAAGATTTTAAGTAATAGAGATGTTGTCTGAGTGGAGGCTTAAAGCACAGTTGCACTGAAGCCAACGTAAAGGATCTGACTCTTTAACGGAGAGTTAGTTAACTTGTGTCATATTATATTGCAATCTCCCATGTAGATATCTGTTATATGTTAATTACCAGAGCAGTAGTCAGTGTAATCACTCATCACTGGTGGCCCAGTGCCAAACCTTTTTGCTATGGTTCTTGAATTTCTGCTCACCAAGTCACTGAGAAGAATCCTTGCTACTACTTCACTATGCACAGTGAATAACTTTGTCTTCCAGATACCCTGGCTGTTATGTATCTCCTACAAAACATCTCTGCAACTATTACAGAACACTTCTGGGTGCTGATGGAATATTAAAAGGGACTTGCTGGAAGAAATCAGAAACATAATCAACAAGAATAAAAAGGGACACAAAAATCCAGATAAATGCTTTAATGTAAAGAATGAGAAGAAAAATAAGGTAACAGGAGTGAGAGTATGCAGAAAAGAAGTGAATGGGATGACAGCAGAAGAGCATAAAATGAACACGGAGAGAGGTTAGTGAAAGAAAAGAACTGGATTTTGGCCTGCACTCCCTGCAGCTGAGTTTGGCTACTACTGAAGACAAAAGAGGGGATTAGACAATGGCTTTTGCTATGAGGTGACAGTCAAACCCCTGCCCGAGCCTAGAAAACCTTTACAAGGACCAGAAGGTGCTGAGATTCCCTTCCACACATGAACTGAGTCTCTCTTTCTGCCGGAAAGATGCAAGGTTTCCTTGAGGGGTGGGGGGAAAAGAAGATGCCCGCTACCACCAGAAAGCAGAAGAAAGGCACAGGAGTCTCACTATGCAAACAGCTCCCCCAGCTCACTTGGGTATGAGATTGCTAGGAGGTGAACAATCAAAGCATATACTGTAACTGCAAAACTTCAAAAACCATGTAAATGAAAAATATTATACCAGCTCCTACTATGCATGCCTATATTACAGTGAAATGGTACTTTTTTCAGTTGTATACTACCTTTAAAGAAATGGGTGATGTTTATTTGTGAATACTGAACCTAAAAGCAATCTCTTTTACAAACTAAAAACTCTCATGAAAAGTTTGATTCCTTTTCTTATTCAATACAGTGCATTAGCAATCATTTAAAAAGTATAGACTGAAAGCAGTATTGCTGATCAAATATAATATATTGCATTAGAAATAAATTCCATATTAAAATAGGGACTTTTACTACAGAATTACATTTTTAACTTTTTTTTTCAAATAAATTACCGAAACTTTTGCACTATGAAAGCTCTCAGGCTAAATTAATGGTTTTGTTTTGCAAATTAATTTAGATATTAAAAAATTATATTTTCAACCAAGATCTCAGTTACTCAGATTAAATATTAACCAAAAGCTGTCTTCTGCTTAAATAGAATTTAGCCTTTGAAGTGTTTTTATTAATCTCTTCTGATGTAGGTGCTTGAAATTCTATGAAAGTGCTGCTGCTACCAGTTCTGTGCATCACTTACTGTAATTTATTTTCAGAACATAATTCTATTTATAAATGAAAATCCTATTAAAAGAAGACAAGAAAAATTAGTCCTAGACTTTGCATTGGTAGAGTAGAAACAAAATGAGCGGCCTAACCTGAAGTGACATTTACAAATTACCTGTTAATTTAAACTGGGTTGAAGGATGACAGAGTTTAGTCAGACTGACAGGAAGTACCGAAGGAATGACAGTTGGGCCTGTAGTGGCCATAAAGCTCCCATAGCAAGCACATTTATCTGCCTTCTCCAGGAAAAGCTTCCCTTGTAGTAAATAATATATTTGTAAAAATATTTACTTCATGGCAGCCCAGCAAGTGAACATGTTATGGAGCTGAACACACACACACACACACACACCCATCCCTTCCTTTTAATTCTTATTTTTACTAGGGATAAGAGCTGCTTTAAGATGGCCACCTGCCTTTAGTCACATGGTTGATGCATCACCACCCCCCTAAAGCTAAACCACATGATTTTCTTAATGAAAATGAGACAAGAAGTGACAAGGCTTGTATCCTTTAGTTGCTTCAGGATAACATCCATGCCCTGAGACCAGTTCCTTTGTTCACTAGACATTCTTTGAATGGACACGACTGCGTATCAAGGCCATGCAGTGCCAAATATTTATAAAGATAATAATAGCTGCTCTCACTTCACTTATAAACAGTACTGAGAAGACTCAAAACCAAGTGCTAAGAGTCTTGTTATTTACTCACTTTTGAAAATCAAAATGGTGTTTGAAAGAAGAGGCTCAAGTGTCTTATACTTTAACATTAAACACTTTCCAAGTGTCCAAACTTTTACAAAATACTTTTATAAAATACTTTTATAAAATATTTAAGCAATAAATGGAATATTTGGGAGTCTTAAAATAATCTAATGACAATTATTTAGGAATCTGTCCCTCATGACAATCAGTAAAGGAGCATATCATATAGCTACTGTAGCTCTTTTCTGCAGGGGAGCACCACACGTATGTGGAGAGAAACGCAGAATATAGTTAGCTAACTCAGCCCACATACAAGATGTTCTTGTGCATGCATAATACAAATTGCTTTAATACTTTACACAGCAAGCTGTATTTCATATACACACATAAATTACTGAACATAAATTTAAAATGTTGTACCTTGGTTTAGGGATCTCAAAAAGCATAAGCTTATTTCATTCGCCAGGCACCCACTGCCCAGGCAGCCATGGTCTCCCCCTCTCATCTCCCCCACACTGCCTTGTGCAGTCCACAGGTCACGTTGCAACAAAGGAACTAGTACGAATAATGCACACTGCTTACTCCTGGGGTACATAACCTGTGCTGCTATAGTGCAGCTGGGTATAATTATAAACGTATCTATCAATTCTCAAAAAAAATTTTGTATAAATTCCTCTGCCCCCATGAACATAAGGGTATTTATGGATACAAAACAAATGGTACTTGGAGATTCTGTTTATGTTCCAGAACAAAGGCATGAATTCCCATAACCTATTTCAACAGAATTCAGAAGTCCTTGTTTTAATGCCATTTCCAGAAACCTTGCTTTTGAAATTGACATTCAAAACACAAATATGTTAAACATAACCAAGTTTGCAACACCAAACAAAGTTAGAGTTTCTGCAGGTTGCTGTGGAAGACTTGCCAGTGGATACCATCATTTTGCAGTAGACCTTTTAAATGTAACTAATTTCTGATTTTTAATCTTAGCACAGGACTCCTGATTTTTTTCTGTTTTAAATAATGGCTTGACAGTGATGTAATTTTACACCTACTGTACAAAAGATTTTCCTTATTTAATAGCACAGTATAAATTCTGGAAGCAGAAAAAGATCTTATTATTATGGAAGAATAGTAAAATAAGATCTACAGTACCATTATTTTCGAAATTAGACATTGTACCTTAGTCAAAAGATCCAAATATAGACCATGCTCTGGTCTGTAGTATGTCATTGATGAAAAATGGTCCTCAAGTTCTACTTAAGAGTCCAAAAGGACACAATTAATATTTTGATTTCTCTCGGGAAAAAAGAAGGTCCTGCAATAGACAAAAGTTTTGAAGCTCTATTAATACTGGGAGGAGACTAACAGAAAAGAGTAAAATAAAAAAATGAAAACTGAGTTACTATAGTTGATGTGTTATCTACAGACTTCCTCCCCCACTAAAACTGGTAAGGGTTCACCCTAATCACAGAAAGGAGAAATGACCAGTGGGAGTATCCAACTACAGAGCGAGAAAGATCTTTTCTTTGGAGATGTCCAATACAATGAGGAGAAACGTAATCCCGTCTCCAGCTTGACTCTATGATATAGAGTGCTTTCATATGTCTTTGTACATCTTCCATATATCTTTGGGGAGATTGTCTTCTATTTAGATTTGGAGATAGAACTAATATACAACATTTTATTAATACTCTCCCACACATCTTTGCCCAGAAAACCATGTATACTTCTTTGGCCAATCACAATTATTTATCCAAGCTTATTAAGTGTTCCTGTACTGTAAAACTGATATCCTTGCCCTTATACAGTATATCAAGGACATATGATAATGATAACGATCAATATTATTTTAACACTGCACAAAGGCCAGGATGTCAAGGCCATTTCTTCATTAGAAAAGAGGACTATTGATTATTAACTAGAGACTGGCTAGAAATGAAGAAATTAACAGGCAGATTACCCAACTACCAATTACTTGCAAAGACTTCGTCAGGTATTTGGGATGCAAATTAATTACATGTGGTGGTGGAGGTGGACTTGTTCAGCATTCAGCGCCATTATTTCGATTGAATGTATTACAGGAAAGTGAATTTTGGGCTATACTTGCACCAAATGGAAAGAAAGAGGTTACTTTTTAGTTTAGTAATGTCATGTCTATGCAGGCAGACTTTCAAACCATCACATGAAAAGTTTTGTAGTCTCTCAGAACTAGTCTAATGAACTGCAGCAAACAGAGCTAATATTCATTGTGCCTTGGGAGTCATTATGTGTTAGCCAGTGACTGAATAGTATAAAATGCTCTACTGGAAGAGTTTGGCCTCTTCCAAGTACCTGAATGCTACTCCAGCACCCCTGAAGCTCCAACCACAGGGTTCACACCATATGTACTTACCTCACATCATCTTTGCCCAGAGAATCCCCTTTGTGTTTCTATAATCAAAAGATCTAATTGCCTTCTACACATTCAGAAAAGGTAAAATTCACTGCTATCTGTTGGGGTTTATTATTTCAACTGCAGGAATTCATACTTTTCCTTTTTTTTTTCTTTTTTTTTCTTTTTTTTTTCTTTTTTTTTCATTACCTGCTTTTTATTGAATTTTAGAAGAGTTAATTCTGACGCCCTGGCAGAAAAAAATAAAATAAGAGCTACAAGACACTTTGCAGCTCAGACTGCTGCTTCAGGAGGTCATGTCGCTAGATATAAAGTAAATTATGTAGGACTCTAACCAGCATTCTGAATTCCCTGATTCTTGTTACCCCAGGGAAAATGGATGCCAGCAATGAGTCATGTGTCTAAACGATAGCAGGAGACCTTCTTTTTCTAACTTTGTTTTCTAAATAGTCCGTTATCTTTGGAAAACACTCCCAAATGTTTTTGAATTTTATTCCACATCCTAAAAATATCACTGTAAACCTAATGCATACAGCTAACTGTATTTTCATCGAAGTCCTTCATTTTCAGACAAAATTTACATTATCAGAATCCTTTACTAAACAAATACTGTTTTCTGTCCCTCTGGTAACTGAGCATCACAGTACTGATCATTCAGAGCAAAGGAGGACTATGGTTTGGATGTCATCTTAAAATACTTTTTCTAGCTTTACCACAGCTATAGGACTTGAAGGAAGAATTAATTCAGAGAAATCCTTTGGCCTATGCTTCATGTCCAGCCTTAGACCTTACGAAAATGCGTAGAAGCAGGAAAATTTTATTCCTTAGAACTCTGCATCTCTTAGTGATGAGATCTCTTGAGGAGCATTTCAGTGTTTTCAGACTGCCAGGTAGACATCAGGTAAGAACATGAAGTTCTTACTTCCTTACTGGCATCACACTCTGAGGGTAAAAGTGATTTAGATTCTTAAATTCATTCTCTAAGTGCCATTGGGATTCTTAAAAAATCACTGTTCTGTTGCAATACCTTCACAAAGGTCCCTGAATTTCTACTGGTAGCAAGGCTGGAAATGGCTTAAACGTGACCATGTGAAGCAGCTTGGTGACTGATCCACACTTAGACCTGACAGCCTTCAAAAATTAGACACCTATCCATCGCTTCAACAGAATTCATCAGATAGCCGTCTGTAGAGCACTGCCAACCCCACACAGAACGCAGCGAGCTGGAGGTTCCGTGTTGCTGCCACTCAGCCTAGTAAATCTAGCCGTTGCTGTAATACTCAGGACATACTGTCAATTCCCCTGTCTGATTTGGAGCAATGACTGAACCTAGGTCTCCCTCCTCCCAGGCAATATAAGATCCTCAGAGGCAAGTCTTTCTCACTATTGCTCATTGAGACTGTTCTACTTTGTTTAAACTGCTTAAACATCCTTTGGGACAAAGAAAGAGGGAAGATGTCTATAGACTGGCAGCCAGAACAACCCCTAAGAAACCCAATTATTCATTATTGCACACAAAGTTTCCCTTATATCATTCTGACCATGTCCACACAGCAGTCATTTACTGGGACCACAAGGCATAAAAACAAAGCAGTATGGGCAGCCGAAAAAACCTACCTTCCCCTAGCAAACACATGATGAAATCACTAACATAGCGAGGTCAGATCTTTAGAAAACACATGCGGCATCATCGAGGAAACACAGAAGGAGCAGCAACAACAGCAAGACATACTCTGCATAACAAGAGCAAGGTTGTCAGCTGCGTAACTAGACTGGCCTTCCCAACCAAAGGTAGTGGCACTCCAGAGATGCATTGAAGCTTAAGGAAGGTAGATGGAAAAGATAGGCAACACTTTCCTTTACAAGCCATAAAACCTGCAAGCCAGGGCTGCAACTTCACTTGTAAACTTTCTGACTTAATCAATCATAGAGGAACTGCACAAATAATACACAAAAGGGAAGGGAAGGGAAGGGTGTGCAGGAAACAGGGTATTAACAATAATTTGTCCATCATTTGCCACCTTCTCTTTCTACAGTGGCAGCTTAAAAAAAAGTGCAAAAGACCAAAGAACGCACCTCTGGGACTATGGGGTAGTTTTTTAACGTACTATTCATATAAACTAAGGCTGTGATTGCCAAAACTAAAGTTTCTTTCTTTCAAAGATTCTTTTAAAGAATTGTGTGTTCTTTGTCCTGTGCTTAGTCAGTGCTTGTAGGAATGTAACTATTACCCAGTAAGGGCAGTCAACAAGAGTATATTATTTTAATTATTTTACTTAGAGGAGGCTTAGATTGATGGGTTTGCTAATTTCCAGAGGGTTCTTTTGCTTTTTGAACCAGATCCTTGTTGCTGCTGATAACACATGCCAGAAAGACTATAAACATTTTATTCCCACTGGAATATGTGAAATATTTGGGGAATGTTTCCAGCTTTGGCAATAGCTCCACGCTGTTACGACATTAGCTTCTATTATCATGGCCACTTTCATTTGGTTCTTTCTAGCCTGCAGGGACAGGGGCCTGCAATTGGCAGAGTCTGACAGAACCTGTGCTATATTATGTGTAACCTCACCGATTCTTTCTTTCCAGACTATGAGTCATTCACATTTATGCTCAGAAAGCCCTTTTACCAAATCTTGACAGATGACCAAGACAAGACTGAGGCATCCATACCTAGGATCTTTGGAGCATTTTTTTAAAAGAAAATTTAGTTCTAACTCTATTGAGTTCAAATTCCACCATGCCAGAGTGAACCAAGTGGTCTGTGACAAGCAAATGCTTACTTGTCCACTGCTTTCCCTTTCCTTGTGCTCATTAATCACATTTGGATACTACTATAATAGAAAGCAGACACACTGAAAGCAAAGAGCAGTATTAGCAGAAGTCCCCGATCCCCTTTCCTATGGGAAAGGGAAAAAATAAACATCTATTACTGATACTATTTGTATTCCTTTTTTGACCAGTAAAAATTTAAGATGCAAATCCTGGCATCTCCCATGAATATCAGTAAGTCTAAACTGGGAGAATTGGTTAATGTAAGAGGGTTTGGGGTACTTATTAAAAACCCTAGGGCCCTTACTGGATAGACTCAGGCCAAGATATGAAGTCTAAGGAGCTCTTCTGGCTTTGCTTTGATTAAGATAGTATCTAAGTAAATAAATATTCTCACCACCATGGGCCTTAGGGCATGAATAACTGGTCTTATAGCCATAGTAAAGGCTCTTAGGACTATGCACTGGCCAAACACCATAACTACAGACAGATTCAGTGCCCCTGTCCAGAACAGCCTGAAGGATTTCCTAGAGCTTGAATGAAAATGCTGAGGAAGTAGTTGTTTATATTTCCTATAGTTTTTGAAAGATAGTCGTAAAAGACTTTGATCTTTAAATGAAAATGGATAGTATCCCAAACTCACCCAGGGACCACAACTACAGAATCTCAGGAGAGCTTCTTCAGTGGGTATATCCTTCCCAGTTCAAAACTTCTGAATTAACTGGTACATTCAGTTAATTCACTTATCTTAAACGCTGACTGGCATACAAGATACACTAGGTACACTAGATGATAGAAATAAATACATAAAATTTTAGCTCCCTTATTTTTACCAGGCAGATTTAATAAATGCACATAACTAATGGGTATATAATGACTTCCCTAAACTCCTACTTGTAGATCATGCATTCTATTTCCCAGTACATCTTTTTCCCCATGAAAAATTAAATTGGAAAGTCAACAAGAGAGAAATCATATTGGGGACATTTTCAATCCATTCATTTACATTTTCACTCTTTGCAGAATGTGGATAGTGTATTTTTATGGCATGTTGGGTTGCTATTCAAAACATCTTTTTTTTTTTTTATTGAATAGCAAAATTATTAGATGAGTAGAATCCTGTATGCATAATAAGAGCACAATTTAAAGCTGTCCCTAGGCTAATTTATGAAGCACTAAATCAATTGGAAAAGTTTTCCCTTTTTCTTAAAGAGGCACAAGGTTGCTTTTTCAGCTGGTTTTGTCTGTTTTCATGGTCTGCACATTGATCATAGCCTGGTACAGTTAGGCAAATACATATGGGAAAAGAAATATCTGAGGGATGAAACTAATGATATGTGCACTCTTTGTTGGTTTGTTTCTCTTCCCTTTCTAAACGAATTCCCTGTTAACTAGTGCACAAGTCATTACTGAATAAGGTTCACAGGCACTGACCAACGTGTAAGAGAATACAATTAATGCACAGGAGTTTTGCAAACAGATGTTTGCGATTGCACGAAGACAAGGCTTGTAAGTCAACCTAGCAAAATGTTATGTGAAATACCTTTCTTCACATCCTAGCAAGGATGTGTAAGCACATTAAGTTTCCAATAAACTATGGAAAAAATGTGCAGTCCAGAGTAGGTATTGTTGCTTTTTAACGTCAGTATGTGAAAATAATGATATTTAGCGCATACACACAGATCTCAAAGCACATTACAAAAGCAAGCAGGTATCACTCCCATGTATATTGATAGGGAATGGAACCACACAGGTGACACAAATTCCCTAGATCATCCAGCAACAGAGACAAAAACAAAATCCAAGGCTCTTGCCTAGATCAGCACATTTCAGGACCACATTGCCTACTCTCATTTTGCATTTGTGATAGTGCTTTAGCCTTGGCATTTCTAATTTACTAACAGAAACATGTTCTGAAGTGATATTTTATCCACAGATAACTGCTACTGATGGCAGTTGCTGGACTTTCCCGGTCCAAAAGTTCTCTGAGGGGAAATGGTTTGCAGTTTATACACCGCTTTACAGATAGCCCTGTAAAGACCTTTTGTCCTAGTTTCATGCATAAGAAGTTATACAGAGAAATCATTGTATTAGTAGGACCTACCTGACAGTTTTGGATTGACTAATATGTACACTCATCTCAGACAAGTAAGAAGCTTTTCTTGGGAAAGAGGCGGAAAAGACAGCAGAAATTTCAACTCTTTGGGGACTATTCTGACAGTGTAGTCATTGACCGAGAAAGCAGGAGGACATTTATTGCTATGTTTTAGTTTTTTTCATCTTTGATTTAAAATGTAATCTGTTGCATTATTATGTACTCTTATCCTGGGACTTTTAATTAGACACATTTTGGAAATTCAAAGTTTAAACACATGCTTTGTTAAATTGGTAACAGTGACATCCTAAACTGGTAAAACGGACCTAATGTTATCCAGCAGAGTTGCACTATGGATTCATACACTTAGTCTTTGATTTTATGGTCATGTTTAACGCCTCTCCTTAGCTAAAGAGAACCTAAGGATTTGCATATATGTATTTTTGTCCTTCAGAAGGACAAATTATATTTCCTGTTCATGTAACTGGCATAAGTGCTGCATCCCCCTACATGACATAGTTTAAAGGGTATAATTAGCAAAACACAGTCCTTACTTGTCTGCCACCATCTGAGGCTGAAAGGGAGAATATTCTATTCTTATATTAGAGTTGACAATAACTAGAATAGCTTGAACTTCCTCAGATATCCTGTCCCAAGGAGCTGCCTTTCTAATACAGGATTTTTCACATCTGTTATCTATAGGGAAGAATGCAAAATGCCTCTCAGAAATATAATTTGGACTTTTAACACACTTTGCAGCATTTTACGTCCATGAAACTGAGATAAACATACAAGATTTCCATTTGGCACAGATAACATTACTCCACTATTATTTTTTATTTGAAAGAAAGATGTATTTATTTTGTTGGCTAGCTCACCATGATACTCTCCTCTCCTCTCCACATGATACTTTCCTCTTCACAGCTACGTCGTATCCATACCAAAAGCTGTTGAACCAGCTTTTTAGTACTCACTCAGAGCAATGTTTCAATGGCTCTGAAAAATCTCTTCCAAGGTGGCTTGCCCTAAACTCTCCATAATCAGAACAGCCACAGAAAACTATGATATAAAAGAAGTGCTTAACAGTGTAATATGCACTCAAGTATCTCAGCAGTATGGACCTGTATGTGTACACTTAGGTTTTTTAAGGTAGGTGTTGAAACCCTCAGGCAGCATATTTGGACTGGGTGAACAGTCAGGGTCATTGGAAGACTTTACGAAAAGTTATGCCTAGTTTCATCAGAGAAGGCGGCAAATAGGACAGACAGAACTTATCATAGGATTTAATGACTTTACCATGCCATTCAAGTGACATTGAGGAGGTGTGACATCTATTCCACAGGCTGGAGTTGCAATGGGCAGTGAGAGAAATGTTCCCTTAATTCAACAGACATAGAGTTTATTTTACCAGTTGGAAATAACTGGCCTCTGTGAAGGTAAAAGAGGACCAACCTACATGCATTACTTTAAGGCCCACAAAAACCCTGTTTGAGGGCATAAGCATTGCATCTGCCTCGTGCTGGCCTCATTTGCATGACTGAAATTCACCCCAAATACACCACACAAAATACTGCAGAAATTTTGTGCCTGCAAGAGAAAAAGACTGTTGCTAATGTTTTATTAAAGTCTCGTAGTTCTGAACTAGTGTGGTGCCATTTTATAAGTGTTGGCAATATCCTCATGAATACCTGTGACAAGTGCCATTAACATAAAATACAAAGTGGAATTGGGCATGATGAGATATTTAAAATTTAGACATGCACTTGCCACATTTAAAAATGTACTTCACAGATATATTTTTAAACTGTATATTTTTAAAAAACAAGTCAATTCAATGCCTTATATTTTGAGTTTTAATTCCAATCAAGCTAATTTCTAGTCATCACAAACACATACCTGCCAGTAATGAAGGTTGTTTAATTAGGTCCAGATAAAATAGCTCCAATTCTGTTTCTGAACCACCTGTCAAAGCAAATCAGTCTTTTACATGACTTTAAAAAAAAACAAATTAGACTAGCTGATGATTTTTTGAATATTCAAGTAGACATACTGAAGATAAATCCAAACCGAACTTGTGACTGAACAAAAGCCTGGAATGTGACCCCAAAGATGAAGAGATCTTGTTCTGCCAGAAGCAGATTTCCAAGCTTGGTATTTGAGGATTATGAAGTCAAGGACAGGGTGCTAAAAAGTGGCTACTGGAAAGGATAGCAGTGTCTTCCACAGCTTAGGGCAAGGTAACATTTCAATGCTATGTAAAATTAAACACAAATAACAATGTTAAAGGTCCTACTTAAAGCCCCAAAGCCAGGTGATTTCAGAACAGACATGTCCAACTCATGCCATTATAGCTCTATGGAAAAAAAATACTTTGCTGTTTGTGCTACTATTACAGAAACAAGTAGAAAATCTAGAAGGGCTAATAGGGTTGAATGCTAAAAAATATTCTCTTTTTCATTGGCTTCTAAGATGGACTAGTAGTCTGACTACATTTACTGGTAGGCAGATAGTGACATAAATTGACCATCACAAATGGCATTATTTGACATATGAGATGTTAACTAAAACAACTCAGTACAGCTCTGAGAGATCACTAATAATTGCTTAATACTATAGGAGCTTGACCAACAACTTCCAAAAGTGTAGGATTAGGCACAAATGCTAGGCAGTAGACTAGAGAGAAAATACTGATTAAAAAGCACCACTCAGACACACACTGTTAACATCTAGAACACAAAAAAGGTAACTCAAATTTTAATATGAAAATTATCTACTAGGCTCTGATAAGCAAATCAGTCCACATGTCCTTGCTGCTTCTGTGCTTACTGTGTACTCAATCCATTAAATGAGAACTCGCCAAAAACGTCAGGGTTTCATGTGTTTTTTCTCATTTGAGCCTACCATTTATTCTGCTGGGATGACACTTCTCTCATTCTTTGATTCCCTATCAATCAAAGCGGTTCTACTGATGTTAGTTATTAAAGCACTAACTTTTCTCCAGTCATTTATACATATTGTATTGGCAACTGTTGTGCCTTCTAGAAGATGAACTTGTTCATTTTGATTGATTTACAATGCATGATGGCTTGCTCTTTTCTTCTGACTGGCATTCTAAGCACCACCCTCATTTTGTCTTTAATTTGTTTAGATTGGACTTTTCTTTGATTTGGCTTTCCAAATTCAGTGACAGTGGTCTGATTTTATCAGATGTCTACATTAACTTCTTTCTTACCTTACGCAGTAACTCCTGTAAAGCACAGTTATAGTAGCAATGAGGCACAGTTGTTACAGCTGTACCAGATTCCATAACGTTTGGGTTTTTTAGTTCTTTTCTCTATGAATAAAATCCTGAGCCAGTAAAGTCAATCAGAGTTCTTCCATTTCCCCCTATCACTTTCATATGAGAGAAAGTTATGAGTATCAAAGTCTCAAAATCCATTCATGTTTGTTTCATTAGAGTCTCCATTGTAAGGAAATCTGTCTTGTTAGATGACGAGGTCTGACGTGCATCTCACAACTTTATGTTGTGAAAATAGCAAGGCATGAACTTGTATGCCTACGTATGGCAAACAGTTTCACAAGTCCTCCTTGAAATGAGGATATGACTTGTTTTCACCCCCAGCTTATTTTGCTCAAGGTACAACAGGAATGAATTAGGATCATGAGTCAGAGGATGAGATTTTTTTTTATGTCATTAGGTCTCAGCCTGGGAAGACCTATGTATTGACTTGGTTGCCAAATTAAGGAGCAGACTTCCCCAAGTGATTCATACTCACTTGCTCTGCCTAGAATACATGCCATTCTTTCTAGTACTGGATGCCCATGATTATCTGTTATTTCTACAGTTCCAAAACCACAGATTGATATGGCCCTGTGTATATCTGTGAGAAGCAGGGGCAGCTTTAGGCCAGCTGGCCGTTAAAAAGGGTTATGTTTTAACCTGGGCATTTGCACACAATTCACTCATGATGTTGCATATACCTATATTCTTGATATTAATTAGCCACCATTTCCAAAAGCCTTCCAGATTCTTGTCTTTCATATATTATTGTCACCTCCACCATACTTAAACTGGATTGTATTCAGCTATTCCATTTATGTACTTTTTTGCCTCTAGATCAGAAGTAGATGATATTTATTTCAAATACAGATGCTGCACTGTTTCAGAATATACCATACACTACTGCTGTTTGAGCCTGCGGAAACTCATGACAACTTTATGCAGCATAATTAATACTTAAGAGCGATTGGGACAAAACATCTTGCCTTGTTAGGTTCCTCCGTCTCAAGTGAATGCACTCTGAAGTGAATAGAAGTTGTCCATTGTGAGCCTCTAGAAAGGAACATGGACAGTTCCCTTGACGCCTGCTCGTTATATTCCACATATAAATTGGTGACAACATATGGCAAAACTGGTAAAGACTACAAAATATATAAATCTGGATTTTGCTTCCTTTTTTTGGAAACAAATGAATCATCTACTGCATGATCATCACTGCTTCTTTGCAAGACCTGAAATCTGGGTTAGAAGTGTTAAGGATGCTGGCAAAAGTTGGCCAGTGGTAGATTACTGATGCTCACACTTTGCTCCACAACAGGTGCACTCAGATATCAGCTATAGGACCTAGAAAGGTTTTTACCATAAGAAGCAATGAAGACCTCATGGGATGGCACTTACACTACTGACATTTAACCAGTCTAAACTGGTAGACACAAGTAGCATGTTTGTTTATTTGAGCTCTATTTACTACAAGACCTGCTAACCTTCCAGGTATTCAGGATTTTGCTAATCTCTCCTTTCTCCAAAGTCAGCAAGCAGCTCACAGCAGCACCTGCTTCTGTGCCAGTCGCAGACTGGCTGTGGAGAGCCTGCCTTCATTAGCTGTTTTGCGTCTATTTGTTGGTGTTAGGACGATACAGTTACTTGCTTACCCCATCAGCACTGGGTTCTCCACCTCTTTGTGATGCTGTGTCCTCCAACTAATTTTTATTTCATCTCTCAAGTAGCCTTAGTATTTCTGGCACAATGCTTCACCAATTATATACCTTCCATCAGCACAAAACTCACTCAGCTTGTCAGTGCTTATCTGTGTTGTAAAAGGGGAAAAAAACCCACGACTGCCTACATCGCAAGCCTACCTCTCAAGCGTGCTCAAAATCATGCCCTTAAAACATGCTTTTAACAAGCCAGTAAGTATTGTACCTTTTTCCCCGACTACAGAGAGCAGGGAGGTGAGGCACTTCTCCGTGTAAAATGGCACACACATTTTGTAGATCTCATGTTCTAATGCTATCAGCTCAAAAGATTGAATTAAATAGAGAAAGGTTAATGAAAGGTTTCAGTCATGATTGCAGTGACCACGATGAAGCAAAGGGGCAAAAGAAATGGCAGCTTTAACAATTAAACTCCCTCAACACATTCGTTTAACACTACTGCCATAACACAGTGAAATGCCACAGTTAATCAGATCACGCTCGCTCCTAACACTCTCTACTAAGAAGTTGTTGTGACTCCCCTGTTGGGATGTTCTACAAGATGATCATGTTCTTCATTAATGCTAAATAAAGGCAGCGTATTTTAGATGCCACACAAATTAGTTTCCTTAATTGTTTATAAATATAGGAGCTATTTATGTATTTTTTCATTCTGATATTTTTAAATGGCATTATAAATAAATAAAGTACAATCAAATCCCTATTCCCCTGTAAATCTCAGTTCTACCGTGAAATAGGAGGCTACAAGGACCTAGCAGCCATGTTGTACCATACAGAAGTTTCCAACATACACTGGAAGTACTTTGCTTACCTCACTAAATGCCAAAAGCAAGTCTGGCACTACATCAGTCAGTCACATCTTCTTGCTTCAAGTATTTATTTCTCTGACTCTATTAAGTTGTAAGCAAACATCTGAGTAGTTGAACCTCCTGCAGGGTCTCATCACATTTTAGGATTGGCCCTTTCTGCATATCAATAAAATTCAACTGTAAAATATTTATAGTGCTAGCACATGTCAGAGGAATAAACTATCCTATAAAGAGCCCACTTTTTGCTGTAGTATGCTCTGACGTCCTTACCGAGGATAAAAGGAAACAAAGAAGCCCAGGCTCGCAGAGAGAGAAAGACAATGTTGGCCAGCAATAACACCATTAGATCTGGATGTACAAGACCCTAGTTCAAGTCACCGTTTCCTCTGTGCCTTGGGCAAGCGAGCGAGATTATCTCTGTACAATAGGGTTAAGAGCACTTACAAATACAACACCAGGGTATTTCAGGGTTAAACAATTAAAAGATTTTGGCACATTTAGATATTTTAGTAACAGAAACACCCCAAAGCAGAGAACTTCTTCAGGTTAAACTGAAGCTAGCAAAAAAACATGTGAAATAAACACCTTCCACAATTTGATTCACCACCCATCTTAAAAATTTCTTTTAGCAATATCATTCACATGTCATATAAATATTCTGAAAACTAAGATAAAAGCACGATGTGTCAAGGAGGAGAAAATGTGTTCCCACTAGCAGTAGATGGGTAAGTCATGTTTTGGGTGGAGACCAGTGAACTACAGTAAGGCTCTGGTACACGTAGGTGCAAAGCTTAAGATGTTAGTACTATCATCCATGTGAGGTTACTTCCTCACAGCAGACATGTGGTGTAATATGCTCCTGCGTATAAATGCAGGCCCACATTCCTTGTAAGTCTAAAAATACTGCAGGCTACGCACTACGGCAGCTGGGAGGGGATATATCCCAACGCTGGAGCAGGGGCCTCCAAAAGAGGGGCAGAGTGGGTATTTTGGGGACTGGAATATCTTAAACCATTGCAAATTAAATCTACCACAACACATTTACCAGAACCCTACACGAATAAAAGTGGGAATAGGAATAGGACAAATAGGACTAGGACTAGGAATAGGAATAATTTACATCACTTACAGGAATAATGTCTGATAGTTTTGCTAGTCTGTCCTTCAGATAGTGGATTTTTTGTAGCTTTTACAATTTTACAGATATTAACTTGAGGAAATAGATTATAGGAAGGTTAATGAAAGGTTTTAGTCATAATTACGATTACCATGACCTAACAGAAGGCCGAGGAACCTTGCAAATAAAAAAGAATACCAAACTTTTATTTATCTATTGCCAGAGCACAAAGAAATGCCACCATTAATTAAACACCACATCACTGATTACTAAAAAAGTTGTCATGTATCCCTTTGATGATGCAAGATGGTTGTTATGGCAATGAGATGCTACTAAAAATTCTTTGTAAGACTTAATTAGGTCATTCATTTAATCTCATGGGTTTTTTCCCCCCATTCTTTTTTCTTTTCTTTCTACTTCTCTCCACTTTTTTTGTTTAGCTGTTTGCTTTTTAAAAGTTAGGAAGATCTTTTCTTTTAAAGTACTTGAGAACTTCCACTATTTATGTAAGTTATACCAGATACCTTCCTCTGCTTTGGATGTTAAATACAATAACCACCTGAACAGTGACAATACTATCTCTCTACAACCTTCAAAAGTTATTTCTGTTACATACTGTGGTTCAAAATGCTGATCAGAAACTGTGTGTAGACGTGAAGCAGGAAATTTCCATTGAAATATGTGACTTGGATCTTTCTTTACCATCCTATAACACAGAGCAGAATCCTCCTCTTTGTTTATAAAAATATGCACCTATAAAATAATGTATGTAATGTCTGCTGAATATACTATTCATGAAGCTAAAATTAACTTCTTGTTTTAATTGCTTATCAGTTCCATAAGCATAATTCCCATGCTTTAAGCTGCTTTCTTAGGGATCTGCTACCTTTCCATATAGAACTTCACATTTTTATGAATTTTTACTGTTTAAAATGTATATGTATGTAAATTATTATGCCTCTGAGCCTTTCACATCAGAGGTACAGTATAAATACTAAATCAATGTGGAAAACATCATGTCTGCTTTAACTTGACTTGATTATACCTAAATATAAAAAAATAAATTAGCATTTTACTCTATTTTTAGTTGTCTTCATTGTCTTATACTGTATATTTGTTTAAAGTGTGTAGATTAACACCCCTCCCAACAATTTCCTATAGTTTTATGCTAATAAAGTGAAACTCAAAACAGCTCATGAGGGACTAGGAAGAGAAAGTCAGATGTCTAATAGAGATATTCCTCAACTGAAGGACAAATATGCTGGAAACCTTGGAATACTGAGTTTTATCTTTTCTGAGAACAGACCTAGCTATTGCAGATGGTCAATTTAGCACAAGTTTTGCTAAAAAAGGCTGAGAGAGTATAAAGCTTTCTTTTAATTTAGATGATATTTTTGCTCATGTTTTCAATAATTTATTATTGATTACTCTTGGATTTATTACCTATATTTTAGCTAACAATTTAGTATTCAAGAGGTTTTAAAAATAAAGCAGCTACAAAATGCTGCAATTCAGCAATCGTGCCAAAGACCATTTTTCTCGTCCACGGACGTGATTGACATATGAATGTGACTCAGGAAGAAAACATTATTAATATGAAGAAAAGTTATGACTTTTGAATGATGTTGCCTTGCCTTGTAAGTAATTCCCTGGGTTATATCTGCATTGCATATTCTGATAAGTATACATAGTCAGATTCTCTTTACACATTTTAGCTTCTTTAATAATTTTGTTAAATGCAGAAGAGGGGAAAATAAAGACATATTATTAATAAACAAGCAATTAAACAGGTTAGGGCAATAATGCAATGCTGGTCATTCAGGAACCCTGTGCTAATTTTAATTAGCTGCTTTCCCTTGCTTTCAAATGTAATTAAAGCAGCTTAGTTGTGCTCAGTGATGCAAACCACCTTATTTAATCACTAACATTATTTCCCTGAACTATTAATGATTTTCAAAACGCTTGTTTATGCAGAATTAGAACAGTAATTATCTTACCAGTTAATTTTGTACCTTCACATTTCACACCTCGCTCAAACGTCATTCATTTACCACAGCCTTTCTGTCAAAACAAAGAAATGCTTGTTCTAAATGTGCTTCTGACTGCCAAATTGAAAGCCAAGTTTTGTTAACACTAATAAAGTAGCTCCCAAGTGAAACAGGTGTAGTAATTTAGACCCTTCCTGTCTCGAGCTTGCACGTACATGCTATGTCTTTTCTTTATTAGCTTTAAAATGAGAGCTTGGTGTGCAAAATAAGCTATTTAATTCAGACTTGTGGAGCAGAATATAATCTTTAATTTAAACTAGAGCAGTAAAAAAAGGCCTTTAATTTTAACTGGCATGTGCATGTGAATTTGAATTAATAATCCAGAAAATTGAAACTGTTTTGCTGCTGTTGCTGGATAGTGACTGTTCTTCACATGCCCTTAGTTTCACTCACTCTATTTCGCTCTCCCAAGCTTTGCCTAGTGCTTATTTTATGATGTTGCTGTCTTACAGAAAGGGAATTCTTCTAAAAAAGAAATTCTCCGTTGATTGAATTCTTGCAAAAACATATTGTGTTGAAAGAAATTCTTATGTCTGTATTAATTCAGTTTACAAAAAGAATATAATTGGTGTATTCACTGTATCTACTTAAGACAGAATTTAAATGCACCATGAATTTACACTTCACAAATCATCAGACTTTTTTCCTGTTATTTCTTTTAGTGTAAGTTAACAACTAGTTGTGTACTTATAATCACAAAATATAACAGCCTTACAATCAGCAAATAATTCTTTCTCCTGACTCTTGTAAGAAAGGGAAGTCTTCCCTATTACCAGGGAAATTAAGCAACTGCCCAATGCCACACAAAAGAAAGTCTGTGGCAGAACTAGAAATCGAAAAAAGAAAGCTCCGTCTTTCAGCTGTTCTGAACAATCTCTGAGGTGTCCTACACTTATCCCAAGTTGTGCAGCAAGTGCTGGTGATGAGTGCATGTTGCTTCTTTTTCAGAAGATGGCTTGTGAGCTAGATGAGCAGCCTATGATGAGGAGTCATCCTGACGCTTTCCTCTCTGGGGCCACATATCAGACAAATAAACATCTATCTATTTAATTCAATTAAATTAAGTTCAACATTTCATCCACAAAATAAGAAGACAGCCTAAAAATCCCACTGTAAATCAGGCCTATCACTTACACGGTGCATCTGTGGACAGCACAGATACACAGACATCTGGCAAAATTCCTTCTGAAAAAAGGGGACAAAAAAGGCTGGATTTGATGTAATGCTTCCACCACTGACATAATCTAACAATAGTTTTTTGCAGGAAAGGTAATTGCAAACAGAGTATTGGATCTTAGCTTTTAAAGACTCGTTAATGTGATTAAATTTAAACATGAGAGCAGTGCATTTGACCTCCACTAGACTACTTTAAAGCATAAAGTTACCCATGTAAGCAAAGGGATGGCAGGATGGACACCTAAGAGTACGACAATAATTCTGCGTGTGTTCATTAGAGGCACTGAATTATTGCAGTCAAGATTTTAAATACTACATCACATTTTGCAAATATTCTTTCTAAATAATTATAAATCATACAGAAGAAAGCAGATCAATGTGCAAAAGAAACTGTTTTAGTTAAAAAGCCGTATTTTGTCTAAAAGCTTTACATGCACCCTGACAAAGTAGTTATATTTTAATAAATTTAAATGTATTAGATTTTTCCAAGGATTCTATAAATTTGAGACAGCTAAAATTATTTCAATATTTTCAGAATGCCCAAGATCCATGGTCTCCTGGCAACTAGCAATCACATGGCTGTAGAGGTTTTGGCCTACTGTTACAATGCCGTTATATGTTTGGTTGATGATTTATTCAAACCCAGTTTCAAACCTGCTGTTAGCTCCCTCATTGCTTTAATGCAGCTAGTCTACCATTCATAACTGTCAAGAACCAATTCATTGGGACTTGGGCTCATTAAGCACCCAAACTGTGTAGTGAACATACTCAGTTTTGTGCCTGGGAATGTGAATAAACACTGTACTTTCCATCCGTTTCAATTGATCTCTGATGTTTTTAACACCATGCAATATTTTTATCTTGTTATCAAGATACTCAACCATGAACACCAAAGAATACATTGGGTACAGTTCAGTGTTAGTAGGTGGCAGTAAGCCTGACTACCTCCTTTCTAACAGGGGCACGGACACAGGAGGAGAAGTTGGTTTAATACACTGTTCTTGCAGTAAGTTACTGTATGTACAGAGTATAAGGTTTATGATTTTACAGAGAAACAGGAAGGACAGGCTCATCTTCTGGATACAACGCTGTGCTTGGAGAAACAGCAACGGACTTCTTTTCTTAAATAGTGACTTACCGCTTTCTTTGAAAGGAGAAGGATTGCTCTGGCAATTAAAGAAGTAATCACAGTGGACATTTATCCTATTGAGGACAATATATCAATTCTCTTGGTCAAACACACCAACTGTATAAATAATATAAAAAGAAAACGGGTTTTGAAAATAAAATATTACTTAACAAGTGCATTTATATTTTAATCTAACTCTGTTAATTCAATAGTTTCAAAAAGACATATTTGAATTGGAGGCTTTAATAGTTTTTCATGTTGAATAATGTGGTAATATGATTTTTCTCCATTCTGTACACGTAAGGAACATTCTAAAATGTGTTGCCACAATTACACAGCAGCAGTGTGCATGCTATTTAATGTGAGCCTGGGAATAAAGCTGGTTCAAACCATTTGGTTTAAAACAATCATAAATAGCCATTTTAACATAATGATTCCAGTATAGTATGCTTTGCTTGAATTTCAAGGATTCTAGTGGGGAAAACATAACATTGTGAACACTAATTTAATTTAAACTAGGACTACTGTAAAATTCAGGTTCTGACCAAATAGCAATTAAATAAAGTTTGAGGTTGTTTTTTGGTTCTTTGTTTTTGTTTTTGTTCTGGCACAAAGGACTCAATATTTCTCAGAAAGGAAATTATTATAAAAAATATCTGAAGATGCCAGCAAGAATAATTGGAGGGTCAGGAGGTTTTTTCTTGAGTGTTTGCTGATGTTTTGCGCATCCCATCAAGAATTTCAACAGAGGAATAAAATGGCACTCTATCTTCTGGACAGCTTGATGTTTGTCTTTGCTGTCAAGCAAAAAGGGATGCAATTCCATTCATACAGAGAAGATTAGAATAATGCAGAAAATATGATAAAACAGAACAATTCACAATGATAACCAGTCATATCACACATTAAGGGGTCTAGACTCCTTTGGTACATAGAGACTAACACACAGGGCCCTAATGAATCAAGGTTGTTCATTAAGAACAAACGTACTTTCTTACCAGCTCTTCACATTTTCATGAAGAAGATGGTAACAAAAATAACAACATCAGTTAACTACACTACACTTTAAGCCTGATGCTGTAAACACAACAGGCCTCACTGCTTACACTCAGGAATGGCTGCAACAGGACTACTTTGCATTACACCTGGGAGTCCTTGTGGGATTAATCATCATTCATTTTCTACAAGACTTTCAGTTCAAACTCATGGCTTCCTTTAAAATAAACACAGTGGACACAGTTCTCCAGGCTGTTACATTGGTTTTGTGGCAATGTAATGTCATTAAATTTAACTAGCGTTGAACTGGCAAACATATACAGTGTTCAGGCTTTACCTTTAAATAAAGCTTACTGCTGCTCCAAGTTAATCAAAATCTTTTGCAAACTTGGAAAAAAGGTTAGAGCACTTTCATCTCTAGATCTTTTTTCATAATGACCTATAGAAATATCTGTTCTTTGGAAAGGCGAGGCGATGTGCAGCATTCCTATGGTCTCTTCCAATGTATTACACCGAATGCTGTTAATTTTTCAGATGCATGAAGCAATTCAGTATTGTCTTACTCTTCCTGAATATTTACTGATTACCCTGGGATGACATCAGATGGAAATTTAGGTAGAATCAATATTGGTTAGCTTTTTCTATAGTGATCACACCTACAGGAGATAAAGGTTTCATGGAATAACGGCTGGGAGTTCGGATTCAACGTTTCACGCTCTTAGCCTTATGGATCAACTCACAGAAACACCTGAGTCTAACTTGCTCTGTACCAAACTGTCCTTATATCTTATCGTACCTTATCAGATACTTATATCTGTCCATTAATGCCATGCACATCTGGCCCCAAATATAGGAATGCAATGAAATGAATGAAATGAAAAATGATGGGTAGTAGTAGCAATTCGTAGTCTACAAATTATTTAACCATTTCTTATTCAGAGACTTAATCTGGGAGAAGTAATCAGCAGTTAAACTAATCAAAGAATGCTATCAGGGAAGGGAGGAAAAGAAGCTCAGTAGGTCAACCAGTGCAGCTCTGCACTTTGAAGCAGGGTCTATTATAAACAAGTTATAATCTGTAAATTTCTGTATAACCTGTTTCTTAAAAATTATGACAATTACATAGCCTCCTTAAATAGCTGCTCCCATCCCCCAATTAGCATTATGGTCTGACAGATTCCTTCTTTCCTTATATTTAATACAAATCTCTTTTGCTACACATTAAAGAAGTATTTCTTGCCCTGCTCTTAGTGAACATAGGGAACCATTGGTCACTATCCTATTCATTGCAATCATTTAGAGTGTATAGTATTCACCCCTTAGTCTTTTCTCAGCTAGGTAAATCCAGGAGTTTCCAGGGGTTTTGTTTGTTCTGTTTCATAAGTCTTTGTTTAGCCCACATTTATCTTGACCAAAAACCAGGCAGAGTATTGCATCTCAGATGTCACACTTCAAGGAGTAATTTTCTCCCTGATTTTAAATCTGAGGGTCCTGATCATGCAACCTGGAGTTACACCTTGTTTTTCTTTCCCCTCACTATTTATCAAGATCTTTTGAATTCTAAAGCTAATCTCCCAAGTGCTTGCAAACTCTTCCCGATTGGTGTCAGCCAAAAATTTTTTAACAGTATCTGCTGTTACATCATCAGAGAGTAAAACTGGATCCATGAGAGACCTTAGGGAAGCCTGTTGTGTACATCCCTGAGTTGCAAAACAAAGTATTACTATCTTTGAGTATATTTAAACATTAATGTAAATGTTGTACGTAGCTTCATCCTGTTCATAGTTTCTTACACTACAATCTGTATTATTTAAGCATAAAAAACCGACATTTTAGAACATGAGGTTTTTTTCTATTTCAATCACAGAGCAGGTTCAAGTTCTTTTGTGAACTGAGGAAAAGGAAATGAAAGGCAAGGCATACCTCATCTGTCTTAAAAACTGATGAAAGAACGTAAGAATTAAGAGGAAAGTGAGAAGGTCATCAACAAGCAGAAACCAGGAAATATCATGGATAAAGCCAACTTTAGTATAAAAACTGTCCATTAGACTGATCATAAACATGACCAGTGAAAATTGCCCACAGAATTTTAAAGGGCAGAAGGAAACCACACAAGCCAGGTAACATTAGTTTTGCTTTTATGTATAATTTGAACTCTCAACTCCCATATAAAATGTGTGTTTACTGGAGAAAAAAATATATACATTAGTTCTACCCTTACTCTTCCATACTTGAAAGATTAACAACACAACTAGTCCGAATAAGGTTTTTCCTTGATTACTTAACACTGCTAATCATACCTCAGGGCCTTGGGTTTCCACAGAGGCTGAAAGCCATGCAAGGACTGTATCTCCTTCTTTTGTAAGCTGCCCTGCACAAAAGACACCCTCCTTCCCTTGTAGATCTCAGACCACATAGCCCTGGCCTTTCGCTCTGCCTATTTGGTTCGTGCTCAAGCATTCTCACTTTTCAGCTGTTCAGAGGAGGGTGAGGTTTTATTTATAAACTCAAGGCCCACAAAAGCAGCGTGACAGATTGCAGGTAGTGTTTCCACACCCTTCCCCATGAAAGAACAGATAGATGTACATACATGAAGTTTCTTGATTATAGTATTGTGCCTCTCCCAAAAAGGTGTCCAGAAGCAAGGCTTTAAATCCTTAAAATATCTCCCCCATGCTTTACACATATATCTCCATATTTCTTGAAAAATAACATTCTGACATGAAGTTAGGTATGGGAGAACATCAGGTGAGTAAAGCATAGTTAATACCAACTTTAAATATGAAGAGATTAGCACACCTCTGCTTTACTAAAACAGGAGAACTACATTTGGTGACACTCACAATGGTGGAGAGGGAAGATTCATAACTCCAGGCAAATTCAGAGGCAGATGTAACATGAATTTTTTCCAACTTGTGTATGAAAATCCCAGAGAGACTAAACTAGCCACTGGGGATGCAGAAGTATTTATCTATTGCCTGTAAGTATCAAGGCAGCCTTCTTTAGTAGCGTAATGAACAATGAAACTAGAATTATTGCACACATTCAGAAAAAAACACAGATCAGATGGTTAGTCTGTTCCCTTGTAGAAAGTGATATTCAGCAACTCTGTTCATGGCTTAGGTCTCATGTCAAGAGAATGGATAAATGTTCCAGAGCTTTTGTGTAGGTCTCTCTCACTGCCTCGTGCATTCAGCCTCCACGCTCAGAATCTCTGCCAGCTCAGATGAAACCCATAATATTTTTGTAACTATTGTGTTTTGACAGCGTCAGAGTTGACTGATGTAATAGGTAGGAAGCAGAGAGCCTAATAAATCCTATTAAAAGTTAAAGTTTCAGTCCAATAGCCAAAGGTGCATGAGGTAATGCATCCACAGTTTTCAATCACAGTCTCCTTTATTATGACCTATTTCAACCAGGCTAATCTAAAATGAATGCATTAGGTTTTGTGTTCTTTGCACAGTTGCTGCCAGTGTCTCTCTGCCCTTCCTTCTGATTTGCTTGGTAGTTTGGAAGCCTAAGGGAGGGGTGGATTAAATTGGAAAATATAAATAACAAATCAAAAATTAAAATTGATTGGATAAACAATTTCCCTTAGACTGTTTCTTAATAAGTGATCGATTTTTTAATCAATATTCATTATTTCTCAGAACATACCAAACTGTTTATTGAATAAATGAATGGCTGGAACTACAATGACATGAAATCAAATAGGTGAACCAATTTCTTTAATAACATGGGCTGAACAGGCCACCTCATCTTACCTGGCTGAAACTAAGAGTCAGAAATTCAAGACCATTGAGTAAGTGATCCAAATAAAGGATGCAATTTGTTTTAGGGGGCATGTGTTTTCATGTTTGATATGCACAGGTGTATAGCCACATGCTGATTTTGCGATATTTCCAAATTGCAGTTGAAAGTTTCTTTCTGTTTGATACAACTTTTGTATTCTTTCCCACAATTCTTCATTAGTCAGCATACTGCAAAGCTTCTGAAATAAAATTCAGATCTGAAAAATGAGATCTGTAAAACTGTTCACCATAAAGTCTTCAGGCATGGCAAATGGATTTCTCTAATAAGTTTTTATTCACCGGTATCAGATTCAGTGGTACATATAAACTATATGCTGCATCCTAATACATACTTCAGACTATTTCATATTATTTGGCATAATGTAAAAAATAATCTTCTTTTGAGGCACAGATGTTCTGAAGTTCTTTTTTTCAGTTGAAGACAAAGCACTAGGGTAACAGATCTCCAAGAAATGTTTGCACATTTGTTTAAAACACAAGCAAGCATATTAATTTCATTCTACATAGTACAGATCATATCATTTACATGATATTCAACTCACAAAATTTCTTCCAGTATGTGGAAATACCTAACCTTCATTTGTTCTCATAACATACATGATTCTACTTCTTATGAAAAAATATAAACTGTACTAATCAACTGTTAATTAATTTGTCGAAGCGCTCACTTTAACATCTATTTTAACTTGTCACAATTAATTTAACATATGACCAAACGGCAATATAATTCTATAGCTCTGCAGAGATGAAAGTATGAAATAACCTAAGCAATGAAAGGAATCAGAAGGATAGCAGTTTCAGTTTGTACACATTTTGTAAATGAATTCCATGTGTTTGTTGTCCTCACAATTATAGAGGAATCAAATATCAATCTATCATGCTATGTTGTCATCTACAATAACACTAACTAATATAATAAGAACTTTCATTCAACTCACTTCGGAGTTACTCCAAGTGTGTAAGTTCTGTAAGCAGTCTCCAAATACTTAATGAGTGAAACAAGTAATTAACTGGAAGGACATCAACAAAAGCAAGAAAAAATTTAGTAAGGGGTCAGTCAGACCTAATTCTTCAAGCTGCCTCTCTGCACCTATGTAGAGTTTCAGCAAAAGCAGCCCACAAGGGTTCGTATTCAAGGAACAGCTGTCACACTAACCTTGAGGTTAAAAAAGTGTTAACTATTGAAATGAGGCTGTTTCCTGCCGCTATATAAATATTCTGCAGGAATTCGAGCCCAGTCACCATCACATGTAACACACGTTTCTAGAGCATTCAGGACTATCTGACCACATGAGAGTCATCATCACTGACCAAAACAACACTTTCCCCTAATTCCAAGCATAAAATCACAGGCATTAACGCTCTGGTTTCATTTACAGAGCTTTCAGCTCCCTTCTTAGTCTGGCATTTGGCACTGTCCACTTTAATATACATCTGCATGAGTTTGTTAAGATCCAGGTACCCTTTGGAAAATTTTAAAAATATGCTATTTTTGCAGTATGAGCTTGCTTAAAATGGCTGTGATTGTCCTCTCGGTTGAGGCAACAGGAGACTTGGTAAACCACGCAGGAGATGAAGCAGAGGCGGTTTATGTCCCAAGGACTGGCCAGAAGATGGTGGCAGAGAGCAGTTCTCCCTTCCTCCTTCCTCACTTGGTTTATCATGGTAATTTTAATCCTCGTAGACCCCAAGGTCCTCTGGACACCTCACTACACTGCTACACAGCAGTCTCCTGACTTGTGCCATCAACTTACTTTTTATGTTTTAAAATAACATAACAAACTCAAAGCATTGGTTTACATCCAGTTCATTCAGTTAGACCTGAGCACTTGCATAAATACGCTACAGGCTGGATGCACTCTGCTCTCCCATGTCTGCTAAAGAACCAAGTATCATGACATCAGTTTTGGTAGTGATAAAAATCAAACATTTTCTGGAGCCATTATTGCCTAAAATGTTAATGCAGTTTACTTTTTTCAACTGTGATCGATAGCTGGGGGAAAAGTGCCCATAAATTACTAAAGGCAAATACCATTCTATTAGCACTCAGGAGATTTTGCAACATTTGCCAGTCTCTGTTTTACTGGAAAAAAAAATTAATTTGCTGAAAGCCTAGTTTTTTACCTGTCTTTGTCTTTCTCTGTAAAAGAGGGATATTTTTATCATGCGTCATTTAGGAGATGTAATTCTAATGTACTATAGCTATAGGTTTCAATTAATGTTCTACCTCTCTGTCAGCTTTACATTCCATGTTTTATGAAATCATTAACTATTGTCATGTTTCTATTATGATACTATTAGGAAATAAAGAGACGTATGTAAATGGAGATGTAAAATAAATGTACGACAGTTACTAGGAGCAACATCTGTGCACTATCATACATGTTTACACTAATTTTCTAAAGATTGTTCCATTCATTACAGAGCATTGTTACTTGCTGTGGCACAACCCTTATTTCCATGCATTTAGGGATTGAAGCAAAGAGAGGGTAAATGGGAGCCTAATCAATACCACTTTTCATTTTGCTTCTAATGTGCTGCCTTTCCCTTTCTTTTCTTCATGAACAAATCCAAAAAAGATCCTGACGTTACAGTCATAAAATGTAATTCTTCTGCAGAAACACAGACAATAATGCTCTCTGTATTCAGGCGTATTGCATATTCTAATGGCATTTGGCTAAATTGAGTATGGATTTAACATCAAAGGCTTCATGAATTTTTCAAATGAGATATTAAAGTCAATATTTCAAGTGAAAGATATTTCAATTTAGTTGCATACACAACAATAAAAAACTTCTACAAGGCAGAGGTACTAGTGGCTGTGGCAGTATTAGTTCATTCAGGAAATTATTAGTTTATAAGAAAATCAAACAGAAGGTTGTGATATGGCAATGACACTGAATAAATTAGACTAACTGATACGCGCTAACGTACTTTATCTCTTGGAGTCTGAAGCAGAACTTGCCACTGGCATGTTCAGTGCTTCAAGCAGAGCTTCGTTTGAGGATATTTTATTTATTTATTTTGTAAATTCAAACGGTTAGCATCAAGATTTGCATTCAGAAATCTGCTTATTTTCATCTCTGAAAGGGCTAGGCCTACTGAATGCAAGAAAACCTCCCAATCTTGTTTATCTTTTAATCTAAGTGCATTTTGCTCCATATTGTCAATGCTTATGCAATGCTGCTTCTGCTTTCACACCAAGTTACTGAATGTTTAGTGCCTGCAAAAAGTCCACTGAGCTCTGACAACTTTTGTTTCCTGGCAGACAGACAAAGACTTGCAAACAATACAAACACAGAGTCTGGTGGTTCCTTTCCTTTCTTATGATGCATGGTGCATGGAACGTAGCAAAATGCCCATTAAAACAGTAAGATGTTGTATTACGATGGCCTGACATATTGCTGAAGAACGCATACATTTGTATCACCTACCACTCATGGGGGAGCTGGATGCACTACACACACGTAGCGCTTACTTAGGCATCTATAATCACAGTGACATTGTGCTACTCTAAGACCAAATACGTCATTTGTTCACACATGGGATAACAGCAACCACAGATATATACCACTGAAGACTGAATGATTACTGATTTTACTATTCTTGTATTACTAAAAACTAATGATAATTAATAATAATAATTAATACTAGTACTACTAAGAAGAAATACTGTACTTGCAGTCATCCCCTGCTGCTACCACTACAAATACAAAAAGGTTTGCTATGTATGTGACACTTCTACAGAAACCCCCAGCCAATTCTTGCGAGTGCCCTTAAACACAGGTGGGAGGACAAATCTCTTTGGATACCAGGGGAAAGTTACACTGGTTTAAAACTTTGATTATCAGGTAGTTTGGGCCCACAACATGGACATTACTACAAAAAGCTCTGATCCTAAAAGCATTTCCTTGAAACCAGTGGGTTGTTTGACTCTACAATATTCACCTGCAGAGGTTGCACTTACTGTGAGAGCACTTTAACAGCTCAAAAGATCCAGAAGAATGAAGGTGGCTATAACTAAATGTTAAACTGCTAGGTCTATTTCTATCATCCATGGTGGCTGCTGGACTGAGAGCAAATGCTGACCCGTTATTCAGAACTAAACAAAGCTAGTAGCCTTGTGGGGAACACTTGCAGAGACTGAGGCATGCCATCTTTCCCCCATTCAAACACTAGATAATTTGTAGCACTGTTTAATTTATCCATTTTGCACCCTGTAGGTCTTGGGATCCTAGATAGCTGTCTGTTTGTTCACCCCTAGAGGCCTTCGGAAGCTCAGTGTTCAAAGCTTTATAGTATTTCCATAAAATGGAAAGTGCCACCATCTCAAAGGCAATCAATCAGGGATAAATATCATCTTCAGAAAGAGTACTCTCAGAAAAAGTATTTCTTGTGGTAACAAAGATAAGGCAGAAGTTTTGTATGGTTAATAAGATCCACTAATAACTAGAATTATATTTTCAAAATTGCCTCTGGGGCTGGGGAATATGGTTTCCTTTTCTTCTGTTGTGATTTCTGGACATCCTTGAGATCGTTTTGAAAACTACAGTTCACACTTAATGAGTCAGCAGTGCATCCAAAAACTTCCAGTTGAAATTATTGAAATTTTGATCTTTTTTATGACATGACTTAAAATGACACTGTTAAGATGAAAGATTCCCCCATGATCTCCATTCACTCTGAGAATCAGTGTTTAAGGAATGATCCCCTGATTTCAATAATTTAGTATTTTCCCTCTTGATTATAGGGATGTACATAAAGTTAAGCGTACCTCTCTTGTGAGATCTATGTCAAAATGAGAGCTCAAATCATTCTTTAGAGCACTGTTAACTAAAAAGGAATATTTGGAGCTAAGATCAGAAGAGGAGACCAAGCTGTAGCATTTGATCTTGGACAAGCAAATGCTATGCCAATAATAGTCATTCACATATCATGCTGTACATAACTTTTGTGTTTAATGTAAGTTTTTATTGAAAACATGTGTAGATTATCCACTGAAATAAACTGAAGAGATTGTGCTACCTAAAACATGCTTTTGACTCTTTATTAACTGGTGATAATCTGCACTGATCTGCATTGCAATTCCATTGCAGATGTTGCTGACATTAAGATGTATGACAAGGAAACTACAGAAAGAGCCGATTTAAACAGGTATTTCACATTAACTCAACAATATATGCAGTGCAAAATGTCTTTCATGGGAGTTCAAGTTTTCTACCTTATTCTTTGCAATTTTATGCGTGTTATTATAAATAAAGAGTAATGAAAGTCCATTTGACAGTCATTTGATTTTCTCTAATTTCATAGCTTTCTAAAATTTGCTGGTTTGTTGTTTAAGTTTCCCTCTTACTGGAGGCTAGAGAAGGAACTGTAATTATGTAGTTAGACTGAAACTCATGGCATGGGAAAGGCTGGTTACATTTTTTTGGATCTACCATCCTTACAGCCGGAGCAAGCACAGCTGCTTTCAGACTTGTTAAGACATTCTGTAGGGAATGAAAGGCTTGAAAAGGATTGTACTTCTGCGTGTTTTCCCCCCTCCACACAGTAAGTGGAGCTGGCAGTCCACCAAAGCTCAGAACATACGCTCCTGCACTGTGTAGAAGAACGTGTGGCATTTCATTAAGGGGGAAATAATGCTTCGGGGCACCACATAGGACCATCTTCGTTACAGAGGAAGAGCCACAAAGGACGAAGGAGGCAGTCAAAATGCTGGGACAGAAAGGTGGGAAATGAGTGTATGGCTAGGTGAAGAAGTGATCCCTGGATCACATTGTAATTCTTTCTTTTTCTTTCCATTTGTTATAGGCTAGGTCCACAGCATTAGCTCTTCATCTAGGTAGAAGTAAGATACACCAAGCCCCCCAAAAGATTTTTTAGTCTCTATCTGGGAAATGCATTTATTATGAAGTCTTAGGTGGTTCATAGCACCTGTGATAGTCCTCCAAGCTAGGGTGAATTTTGTATGCTTTTACAGAGTGACAAAGCAGGAAATAACTTAAGAAAACACCTTAGTCAGTAGAAATCAAAATAAAAAGCTCCATGTAGGCCATCTGAAAAGCCGAAAAGGCAATCAAAAATCGAACTGTTTACCAGGCACACTATGTACAAGAATAGGAGCAACTTCAGTGCAAAGTATAATAAACAAATTTCTCTAGTAATGTGAACTACACAGATGCTTTCTCCACCAACTCCTTACATATTTTGGAAGCCACACAGTACCAATGAAGGCAACAGGAGAACTTACCCGATTTCAGTAGTTCAGTGGTGAGCTCTGTGTGCTCGTCCACCCACCTCCCTGAAGAAAAGAAATGTTACATGTCAAGAATGAGTCCAGTAATTATCTTCTAACATAGGAGCAACGCCAGCAACATTCTGGTAATGGCAGCATTAATGCTGAAAGTTTACATTTTCAAAAGGGAAAACATTTACAGACACAATCTGGATATTTTAACTGTCACAGGCCTCAGTGATCTGATATTGTTTAGCCTTGTGGCCAAGGCATTAAGCCACTGGTATCTATCTGCCACCAGAACAGATCTTCTCAGTACTTCTCTAATAAGCTCAATAATTAATCTAACAAAATTTGAAGAAGAAAAGCAAGGGCATGTCATTATTAACAAATAAGAAACAAAGAAAAAAGTTACTTATTTTGCTAAAAATAGATCATGAAAGTATTTTCTACTCCATGATATGACCAGAAAACAACATAAAGCTGTAAAGGTCTACAGTAATTCAAATTCATTGTATTCATTATATATTCCAAAATGCAGAGAATAACTTTAACTCAGCTGCTTGGTCAATTATTTCTCTTACCTGTCAAAACAAAGCAAAACAAAACAAGGGGCAACAAGTTCATCCCATAGCGGAAGAGCATATAGAAAAGACAAAGCATCCACTATACCAGTGTAATCAAATGCAGGTTTGTACCAGAAATATAAATAGTACAGATTGGAAAAATACTTAAAGTACTCCATGCAATTCCAAAGAAAATTAGATGAACTATTGAAAAGGATACAAGTGTACACAATTCATTATATAGAATATGGTAACACTTGGCTACAACTAGTGTGGAGTTCCTCACTTTAATGAGCACAGTCTTCACCCACAAATTAAAAATAAACAAATAAAAAAGATACGAGTATGACCTCACTTATTGGCAGTCGATCAAATCGCAATTTGTCCCAAGAGCTGTGAAGCCACTGCCTTATAACACATCAAGAACTCTTGCTTATTGAACTGATCTGTATAAAGTCTGAAATTTTTTTTCTGGCTACAGCAATTGCTTTCTCCTATCAAAACATTTGGGTTTATGTAAATGACAACTTAATAGTTAATTGGAAACATAGCATGATGTTTAAAGTTAAATCATGCTCACTTAACTTCGTAGTATCAATGCACCATCACTGAATAAAGGTACGTTTCTTTAAGCTGAGGGTTGTACAATACAGCAAATAGTCCAATGTTAGTGCGCAATATTGCTGATGTTAATAGCAAACTTTAACAGCTACAAAGAATAGTCTAAATCTTTAACATACATATATTACCATAACTTTAAAAACAGCAGTTTTCATTAATCATACAATGGCATGCTTCTTCATTTGCAGCCAGCTGATTAAAATACAGATATATTGTCCTGAACATCATAGAAATTGCAGGCACTCAGCCATTCTTTCAAAATAGTGTTTTCTAAGCCTTGTTTCATCACTCAGCTACGTATTTCAGATTACAAATATTGTTAAAGATTCCAGCATAGAAATGGACAAAAAAGATCCTAAATAACAGAATGAAGGGCATACATTTTCTGCCAAAACAAGAAAAAAGCTTCAGGTAGAGAATGGCTGATTCAATGCTCTCCATCCTATTACTGCAGCATTTCAAACATAATCAAAAGAAACTAATTTGAATTTTTGATAAGGAAAGCCTGAAAATAGCTTGATAAACTATGGATAGACATCTGTAGCTTTAAATTTTTATTTACATGAATCAAAATATCTAAAAATGTTTGAAACACAGGGGAGTCTATGCTGAAAACAAAGTTATTTCTTAGAGAATGGGTCAACAGTCTAGAGATCTTAAGAAACTTATTGTCCAAATCTGAGTGAATCTCATATAAGTTAGATACCTGAAAAGGAATAGTTAAGATCCAAAATACAATTTTATCTCTGACCTAGGTCCTCTAAACATATCATTTACTCAGGGGTTGTAGCTCAATCTAAAGATATAATTTTTGAATATTTTTCAGAAGAGATGCAATAGGTGCACCATTGCCATTTGCAATAGGCAAAAATTGGTAGTCAGGACAGCTGTGGAAGGTGGTTGAGGCAGGCTGAGATTTCCAGCTTGTAGACGAATGACCGTTTCTTTGCCTACATTTCCAAAATGTATATGAAGGATAAGAAAGGAGCTATTGTAGATTTTTACCATCAGCTTGTGAGAGGTTGAAGCAGAGAAAGATTTCTGAATGCACAGCCCACATTTGATGTGTACGAAGAAGTCTGCAGATCTGAACTTAAGAGTGTAATTGTTCAATATTTAGATATGGAGAAAAGATATTGTGACTGCACAAAACGAGTTTTGGGCAAAGAATGAAAGGGACAGAGGTTGAGATGAGATTTTTTTAGATAAGCTTGAGATATTCCGTCATTCATTCTCTTTATAAAAAGTATTTCTCCTACAGTAAAGTATTTCTTTTCATTAATACAATCTCTTTTCAAGTCTTTTCCTTGGGATTTTTTTTAATTTGGTACCCTTGATATTCAGTATTATTTACTGTATAGTATTATTTACTGTCATTATTTACCAAATATCTAACTGTACAAATACTGAGTACATACTTTGCTAGTTACGGAATCACAGCTACCTATTCCATGGGCCAATTTTTAAAGCATTGTTTTCCTATAAGACAATTTGGCTAATAATTAATAAATTAATGGACTAGCCAAGGTACTTCTTACACTGAGTCCTTAAAATTTGGCGCTGTACTTTATAATCTCTATAGACATTTCATAAAACTTTTGAGAATATACATTGTGACTATTGCTACACCCACCCATACAGACAACTGGAAAAAAAATCAACATAGGCTGTTATACGGGACAATTTACAGATACAATTTTCAGTTAGACTGAAGCAAATTTCATTATAAAAGATGGAGTTGAAGGTATCTTGTTTTTTTAAAGTTCTCTTCTCCTGTGAGGTACCCGGATGGTCATAAAATGTTTTCAATAAAGAAAAATCCTCATGTGTAAAGGTAACATTCTGCAAATGTGTTTAGAATATTTTGTAATGGAATAGCTAAAAAGCTGTCTCACTATCAAAAGCCACTTCCAGACTTTTCTGTATACCAAGTACCACTGCTATTCAGTCACATCCTTTACCCTTGGGCCTGATACGTCATCCACTGAAACCTGTTTACAGCCTTAGTGGCCTCTGCATCAGAGAGTTCCTTCACTTCTCATCTTGTACTGTCATACCCTTACAAAATCAAGTGGCAAAGTCAGCGGGTAACATTACTGCCTTGTCTGGTAAGTGTCTGTATTTAAAGAAAAAAAAAAAGCATTTCATACCACAGAAACAAAATTGTACTATTATCTACATAGGCAATAGTGATCCACAAAAATAGAAATTTGGAATTTCTCTTTCATCCATTTTCCACTTTTAACAAATAGAAATGTCATTTGTTCATTATAATTTGAAAAACAGAATACAGTGGCTGCCCATTATCTGCCTGATAAAGTCATTCCGATGAATCAACTGCACAACAGATAACACAAACAATACATGAAAGATCCCGTGGAAGATAGGGTACTGCAAACCTAATTCTGTTTGTGGATGCAGCCCTATGTAGCAAGAGCTACACAGTATAATAATCTTTTACAAAATGGATTATTATTTATAAAGTACCATAAGAAGTCTTGCACACCATCAGACAGGATTAGTTATTATTCCTCTAATACTCATTGTCTACCAGTGAATATATACTGGACACAATAAGCTACATGTTTATAATTATAATTTATGTACATATTTCCACAATTTTTCTTGGAGGACAGCATTTTGCTGTGAACTGAATGCAGAACCAGTAACCAAGAGCTGTGCAGTTCTAACCTTCCCTCCAGTAACAGGTTCTTGAGCCTGCAGCCTGAAGCGAACCACTTCCAGCATTTGTAAAATGAAGATATAAACACCTGCTTGCTTACCTAGAGAAGGGTACTGCAAAACTGTTCAGCCTTCAGAACCAAAAGCCAAGTCTGGCAAATTCATAATGTATTTGGCAAGGAAGTATTGCACAGTGCACTGCAATCCCAGTGTCGCTTTGGCACCCTATTATATTTTCTCTGTACGCTTTCCAGGGTAAGTTTGAGTCTCTGTTTGACCTCCAAACCTGTAGACAGTTATGGCTGCTAAACTATAATC
Organism: Gymnogyps californianus; assembly: GCF_018139145.2. Lineage (NCBI taxonomy): Eukaryota > Metazoa > Chordata > Aves > Accipitriformes > Cathartidae > Gymnogyps > Gymnogyps californianus. The sequence goes on along the minus strand of NC_059478.1, from coordinate 19,023,324 downwards.
ACAGAATTTGTCCCCTGACTTCAGGAGGATTAATTAGATGCCTAAAGGTAAGGAAGTAAGCAAATGTTTGCAGAGTGAGGGCTACATTTGGTGAAGGGCCAATTTTCCCAATTGAAAATGTATAAATAAAAATCATGCCTAATTTGCTTCCATTACTAATGCTTTATATACTATATAATTGGAAGCAAATTAGATGCTTTATTTTAAATTGTTTACATACAAATCTTATTTTCTTAAAGAGTAGAAATCAAGAGCCATTTCTGTTCTAATTTGATGCTGTTGTCACATATTACAAAGACTGAGCATAAGGGGCTTTTTTTTTTTTTTACGTTATCTCACTATGTACTGAAGTGAAACATTTGATATAACACTACCCAACTGAAATCAAATTAAAAAGTATTTTGATTTGGAGAGCACCGATAAATGGAAAAATAATCTCAAAGGTTTATTAATCTAGGGCAGTTTCATATTTGATGCACACACAAAAATTTTCCCCAGCCATTTTAAAGATACTGCTTGTATTCTTCATACAAATTACAAGAAAATGACTCATGCAACTGAGAATGTTATTAAATAATATATATAGTTAGGATCACTTTTGTTAAAATGTCACTGTATTCCTCAAAATAACTTGACTCTTTCTGTTCAAAAGGAAGTAAAAATGTCTCACAAACACCAGTTAAAGACTCATTCTCTCAAAGACAAGATAACTCAGTAAAAAATAATGATGATTGATAGCAGAGTGGTAAGACCTTACATTTGTGAAACAAGACACAAGTCATCAGCAGGAGTTCACAGAAGTGGAACTACACTATTTTTGCATTATTGACAGATCAAGGTTCAGAATAGCCTGATTATCTTAAGTCTCTTGTTTCTCTCTCAGCCACACTCCTCAACTGAACATATGTGAATATCATTCTGGGTCTATCACATGTTGAAGCATAATTACTTGTGTGTTAAACTAGTATGGGTATTTTCCACTCCCTCTCCATACCTGACCAAAGAGTCAGAGAAAGCAGAGTTACTACCGTCAATGATATGTCTTTCAGAGCTCTGTTTTCTTGCAAGTACCATGACACCACATCCACTGTGGAAGGATACAGGACACATGAATAAAAGAGACTTTTTGAGGTACACAGTGAAAACAAACCCCATCAAAACACAGACTATTTTTTCACTGCACAGATTATAAGACAAAAAAATCACAAACAAATGGCCTAGATGGAACTTCTCCAAGCTTGTGGGCAGAGGGAAAATAAAAGGATAAACTCTACCTTCCCTGCCTTCCTTGATTTTTAAATGCTGGTATCATCTATGTTTCATCCCTAACTACAATTTTGTATGACTCGTGTCAATTCTTCTCGCTTATGCCCATGACAAATACATCTATCATAATCAGGACAAGAAAATCTAAAAAAATTATGTCCTTTGGGGTCTAGAACACAAGCCCCCTTTCTTCAATTATTCCTGGAATAAGTTCCCTAACCTTGATGAAGCAGTAGGTGTTTGGAACTTGTTCTATTGTGTGATGACTGAAGCTTGTCAAGGAGACACAATTCTCTGTTAAATCCTTACCACTTCTTTACAGCAGACGTCGGATTACATAGAAATTATTTGCAAGGATACAAATTACCTCATTTGCAGCCAAATTTGAAATTACACAAAATTTAGTAACTATGAAATAGTTGCTCCTCTCCAACCATATCATGGCTTTCTCTCATTTGGGGGGACTCATACCAGTCATGAGATTTTTGATATTACCTGTATTTTTCAAAACTCCTTAACAATGGTGCTCATAATTTGAGAGACAATATAAAGAATTTAATCTGTTAATATGTTCCACTCCTCAGAATGCAGCAGCATAAACACTGATGTCTAACGTACTAGAAGTGGGAGGTAATGCCGAGTACAATGTTTGACAGAAGAAGTGCAGAAACAGAAGTCAAGCTGCCTAAGGAATACTCTTCAAGTAGTTCAGTCTCTTTTACAAACACCTTCCATGCAGTTCTGGATCCAAGTAATTCCAGCATTGTCTGTTTTCTAAGAACACCAGATCCTTAATGGAAAAACTGCTGCTAGCTATGTGTTCATTAGAATTGGAAATGGAGAGTCACTCTTCTTGCCTGGAGCCAGAAGGTGGGCTATCTTGGAGGCAGGGTTGATAGCTTTTGAATACCAGATGAAGTCTATAGATACAAGACTGGTGTCAAATGACAAGAGCCTTAAGCAGATGGATGACAGTGTGTGTGCACTATAGGCTGTTGTTAATTTACTAGCTAGAGATAATGCTTCTTTAAAATTAAAAATGAGTCATTGGAAAACAGCCCGAGAGGCCATAGCCTGCAGATTTCAGGCCTCCTGGCAGGCCTGCATTGTGGGGGATATGGTTTTTTTAGAGTTATGAAAATTAAAATTGCATGTTAGAGAGAAAGAAAATGTAATTGTTTCTCTTACTAGCTATTTAAGCTATTCATAGTCTGGATTTGTAATTCACAAGTACATTTTCAGTCAAATGGAATAAACTAGTCATAGTAACTCATAGACAAGATATAGATGAGCAATGGCAAAGATGAATAATATTAATGAATTGTCAAGTGGCAAGATGTGGGGTTTATGTTTGTAACTACGCTTTTATTATTTTAGCATGACCATATACAAAGTCCTTCCTTTTCACTATCGCTCTGCTTAGGACTTTTCATTGCCATTGAGTTATGTTGGAAATAGCACTTTTCCTCTGCTTTGATCTTGGGATGAAAATTTCCTGGCATATCTCTTGCAAGAGTGTCAATATATTTCCATATCATAACATAGACAGGGCTGTCTCATTGTTTCCTTGCTCCAAATATATGACCAGACATTAGATTCAGTGTAAAATTTCTGAGGGAGTCCAGTTTGATGAAGAAGTAACTTATCTCCAAAGGCAAAAAAAGGAACTCTAGAGAACAAGTACACAAGTATATCATTTCTCATGCTAGTCTCTGAGGGCTACCATCTACTATGCTGTCTGGAACTTACTGGGGCACTCACCACCATTTAAGTTGAAGAAAACAGTGAAGAATTCAAACAGTCTGCTGTCCAGAGAGGCTGGACTCTGGCTGTCTATATAGCCAAAACTGTTCTTGATCCCTACAACTATTTATCAAAGGCACTGTAACAACTTAACTCATTGCCTTACAACCAGATTCTGGCAGACCTGAAAAACATGCTGTAGGAAACATAACCCTAAAACCCAGATGATTCCTTTAATATTATCATCTATCCAATGTAGAAATAACAATGCCTAACAATTTTACAGCACTTTTTGCCCCTACAGATGTTGGTGCCCATTGAATATCATTATCCCTATAATCCCAGTTTAAAGACACAAAGGAACAAAGTGATATATCAGTCAGTGACAAAGTCAGAAGAACTCAGTCCTTATGACACCCAGTCCTGTATCCTTGCAGCTGGAACACAGGGGTCACACAGTTTTTAACTCCATAACACCACTGAGCTGACGTAGAAAGCCTGCTACTCTATTCCAACACACTCTACACTGACTCAGCACCATTGAGCTCAGCTGTATTACTGATGGTTTACACGCATCCGAATGAGGGCAGAATTAAATATGGGATATTTAAAGAGATGTTCTTCAAAGCTTAAAAAGAAATGAGAGGAAAGAAGGGGAAGAATATGCATACAGTGAATTAGTTATCCTGCATAATATACTCCAATCAAGGTCACATATAAATATTTATGTACAGTGCACTGCCCGTGCAATATTGTACCCATTCCTCTCAGACACTGACAGTGACAGAACTCTGTGCACCAACTGGCATTTTTCAGCTTTAGAAAACTTCAAGACAAAAGTATCAACCATAGAGACTTTAGTCACAAACATGTCCAGGTATTTCAGTGCAGCAGCAGTTCTGTGAAAGCACTTCTCATTTCCACTTGAAGGTGAAAGGCTGACTTTACACAAAAGTTTCTTTTTTTTTAGTCCTATACAACACCACCTGTCTCATCAGCAGGACCACTCTAAAGGGATGGGCCTCAAGGCACCTCAGTCCCAAGATTCTCCATGCCTCATTCTTCATCCACGCTGCTAGTAATGTACCATCACTGGCACAGTTACACCTGAACACTCTGGTGCTGCCAAACACCTGGCTTGATTTTCCACTGTCTAAATGAAAAATAAGCATAATCTGCTTTTTGAGGATACAGCAAATGAGGGAGTTCATGACAAATTGTGTTGGTTTATGCAGAATAGTGATAATAAGATACAAATGAGAATTTTTTGCTTAATGAATAATACTAATCACGTTTCAACAAATGCTGTGCCCTTCTAATTAGAGAGAATGCATAAAATCAGCTTAATTTATTTGTGACTAGTTATACATAGTTTAAATATTTACTAGAGATTTACTCTAACGTTTGAAATGATTTTAAACAGTTCTTGCAGTAAAAGCAGACCTAGTAATGTAAAGGAAGTTACAATTCTAACTTCTGCCCTCCCTTTCGTTATGCAGCGTGTGATGTATACCCTCAGTTTTCAAGATGCATGAGAAAGGATATTATTGATTTACATGCTAATTCTCCAACTGTTACTAATTTTCTTGATTCCTGCTTCCAAAGTTGCACTTCCAACATTCATCACTGTAGTACACTAGAGGGGCTGAGCATCTTTTTCAATAAATTACAGGAACTATGACTAATTATAGTGATATTAACTATGCAAAGTAATGTGTAACTTAAAATGGATACGTTTATCATTTCAAATTATGCTTTTGACTCTTGATGGCCTAATACATGGATGCTTTTCTTTTTTTTTAAATACAGATTATGAACTGTGCTGTATTTTTTTAAAAAATCTGTTTCACAGATATAGGCATACCTTGTGAATTTGATGAATGGAAATAAATCATTTACATCCCATAAAATGCTTAGTGGGTAGAGGACAAGATTAGTACCAAGGGCAAGTAGGGCCAAATCCTGATTGTTTTAGCAAAGCACTGAGGATTCAGCCTGAACAGTGCCATTAGCATGTATTTGGCTGACAGGATTTGTACCATATACTTGTCTTCCTAATGCTACAAAGCTAACAGTGCAAGTTACTTGGCTGACAATACCAGCAGTGCCTAGCATTCAAAGCAAAACCATCAAGTGTAACTGGCTTTCAATAGTATGCAAAGTATGTTGCAACGGCTTAAGATACAGAAGATTTAAAACAATGGCAGTGCAGTTGTGCCCAGTGTAAGAACTTTGCACAGCAGCAGGGCTTTTTAGCTCACATGTGGCAACATATTGTTGTAGTTCTCCTTCCAAGCTGGAAAAAATGCAGCCTGTCATCTCGGTCATTTTCACATTACCTAGTACTTCATGGTACAGAAGTATAGCTCTTCATAAGCAATCAAAATTAAGGAATAACATAAACTGGTATGTTGCAGAGACATTGTCAGAGAAAAGAAAGCAGTACAGATGGACAGTGCCTAGATTTCTCTACAGCATTTGCAGGAACTGACCACCAGAGACCAAAGAGTTTGGCCAGACCCTTCCACGAAGTTAGACTATTCTTTTCCACTATGCCAGAATAGTCTATTCTCTTAAAAACACATGCAGACGTCTTCAGGGGCTTACCAGAGGAATATCTGCACTTTGGACCTCTGCCATTAGTTCCCTGCTTAGCCAACACATCCACTTGTTCTTCTGAGTATTGGGATGGACATTCTTGTGCTTGGATGATACTATTCTTAAAAAGCTGCCACCTTTCCTGGGCACGTTTGCCCTTCAGAGCTGCCTCCCATGGGATCTGACCACTAGTTTCCTTAATCAGTTAAAGTTGACTCTCCTACGGTCCAGGGACTGCACTCTGCCACTCTCCTTCCTCATTGCCCTCAGGATCTTGAACTCCACTATTTCATGGTCATTACAGCCAAGGCTACCATTGATTACCACATCCTCAACCAATCCTTCCTTGTTAGTGAACAGCAGCAGATCCAGCTACGAATCACCCCAGCTGGCCTTCCCAATACCTGTATCAAGAAGTTATCCCTGCCACCCTCCAGAAATCTTTTTGACTGCTTGTCTCCCAACATCTGCCCTTCCATCAGATGTCAGTTCTTCCAAAGGTAAAGGAAGTGTAAACTGAGGTTGCCTTCATTAAAACATCTTCAAAAATTAAACAAAATTACTAGTATTTTAGTTATGCAGTCTTATAACACTGAAGTGGAGCTTTTGCATATATTTATAATGGCATTTTATGGCAGCTTGAGCACCTGCAGTGTTAAACTTCTACCCACTGGACAACAGGCAATGAGTTACCTTATGATTCAATGAAACATCAATCAAAAGCTTCAGCATTGCACAGCAGAGTAAATCAGGCCACTGCATCATTCAAAGAACAACAGAAGACATAGGAAGGACCACCAAGGAGCTTACAGGTAAACACACCCTTTTCTATATCTACAGAAAACTTGAAAATCTAGCACATTGTTTTGGAATAAACTTGGAGAAGGTTTGGGGAAGATTTTGCCGAGTTATCATCACAGCTGGACCTCTGATTTCTTGAGGAGGAGTAAGAATTGTCTAGTACTTCTAACCTATTGTTACTAATATTTCTGGGCTTCAAGGTCTCATTTCTTCTCATCTTCACTGCATTGGGAAGAGCTGGGCCAGCTGACTGTCAGTTTTGTCTTATCACCTGCACAACTAGTGCCTCTTCTGATCAGCAGAAAATGAATATTTAAGTGGTGACCTGGACATCACCAATAGCATTAAAACATAAATCGACCCCTTTTTAATGATGCTTTCTTGTGGCTGAGCTGTTTGTCAGTTACCTTGGCTGGCTACATGCTATGAACACTCACTAAAGATAATTTTGGCTCTTAGAAGCTATATTGGTAACCAGGAAGGAAATCAGCCACCCTTCCTCTCATAAGAGGAAATGAAATTCTCTTCCCAGAGGCCTTTAAGGAAGGCCTTTCCCTTTACACAACTCCCAGGAGGGTTCCTTCCACTCAGACCGGCTTACTTATCACTGGGATTACCACACCAGCCCTGCTTCCTGCTTCGCACAGCCCTGCCTCATGTCACCAGGAGGGACAGAACTGCTACTGAGGCTCCTCTTGCTTCTGAGGGGATTGCTAGAGCCAGAGGCATCAGCGATGACTGCTCTGCTTAGAGAGTCTTCTCCCATTCCCTGTCCCTCATCCTCCATTATTTTCCAGCTTATGATGTAGTCTTAAGACCTGGCCTTGGTATAGCAGTCTGCCTTCTAGATAGTTTACAGAACCACTACCTACACAATCTGTACACCTCAGGTGATCCCTAAATGCTGACACAAGCCTAGAAGAACAAGAACAGGATTTGCAAAACTGAGTCTTGAAAGAGTCTGAATGTGCTAACGTGCTGTCTTGAAACTCCAAATACAGCACAGAGTAGAACCATAGAATAATTTGTGTTGGAAAGCACCACAGAAGGTCATCTCATCCAACCCGCTGCTCAAAGCAGAGGCAACGAGACAAGGTTCAGTCAAGTTCTAAATACCTGCAAGTAAGCAGAGTCCACAACCTCTCAGGGTAACTTGTTCCAGTATGTGATAGCTCTCATGGAAAAAAAAAAAAAAATCCTTCTATCTAATGATAATGTTTTGTATTCTAACTTTTGTCTCCTGCCTTTCATCCTGCCACTGTATATCTCTGAGAAGAGTTTGTCTCTGTCTTCTCTAGATTCTCCCATTAGGTAGCTGTAGACAGCAATAAGATATCCCCTTAGCCTTCTCTTCTTAAAGCTGAGCAAATCCAACTCTCACCCTCTCCTTGCACGTAATGCGCTCCAGAATACTTCAGATATAGTGGTTCTGATTACTAAACAAGATGTAATTCAAAGAAGCTTTGGTAGAAGACAATTTCTGAGACTATTTAAAATCAGAAGTGAAAATCACTTACTAGCATCATTTACAATTTTAAAGCACAGCTCACAGCTGTCCTAGTTATGTTCTTATCAATCTCTTCTGGACAAGTATTCTCAAGTCCTTTACCTCATCTAATGTTTTCTAATTCTCCTCTCAAGAAAATTTACTCTCAGGAAGTCATTGAGAGTTCACAATCTAATTAAATGAAAACACTGTATGATAAAATTTACCACAGATGCATCAACCACACTCTTTAAGTAGAGCTCAGAGATTCTCAAATTTGAAAATTCCTGATCAAAATCTAGGCCACTTTAGAAACTCTTCAAATAGTATGTCCAAAACAAGGAATAATGAGGTTCTGCCCTTGTAATGTCTTCTGGATCTCAACACAGTTCATCACCATTATCACTTAGAACAAATGCATAGCTTTAACCAACATGAAAAAAATGAAGAGCTTGCCTACAATTCAAAATATTTCACGTGACTGAAACTATGTATGCACTTTGCTTGGGCACTTAATTCTCTTCTTTTACTTTGCAGGGAAAGGTAATAATTTAAAGTTCATAATAACAACTGAACTACTACCAGGTGTAAAATTCAACACCACTATAAAAATGTCCTCCTTGTAAATAGGATCTTTATATTGTGTTCTATGCTTTTAATATTATATTTACAAAAAAAAGAATTTCAGCCTTGGAGAACAGAATCCCAGACCTCATATTTAGTTGTATTATGATTAGATGTGGTCTAGTGAAATGCTTTTTCATACTGTACCCTGTTTCTGTAGGTCTTAATTTCAATTTTATTTGATTTAGCTGTAAAATTCAAAAATTTAGACATTTATGTTTAGATCTGCGCTAGTCTACTCTAGGAGTCCCAGAATTCTAAATCCTGTTCCACTAACTTTTTTCCCCCAGATATCCCATTTTTTTGGTCATGCAAAGATACAATAAGACTGTAAACATATATACTTGAAAAGCAGCTGGATATCTACATCCCGTTCTCCTTTCCAATGTACATCAATTTTGAGACAGAAGACTAACAAATGAGTTTGCCTTGCAGGGGTGGAAGAAAGCCAAAACACTGCCACCATTTTATACTGTGTGGAGAAGCAAAGTTCTTACATTTGAATACGAATAGACAAGGATGGGGAGGCACAGTATGACCAAGAGACTACAAACATGATCCTTTGGGGTCCAGCTGCAAAGAGGAGATCTAATGTTGAGTTCTTGAGCCTCCTAATTGAGACCATGAATCTCATCCAAAGTCATACAGGTAGCCATTGTGGAATGACCATCTCCTCTTCCATTCACCACTACTACCCACAACTGCTAAGATCTTTCCTAATTTTTCTAAGCTTTTTCTGAGCTTTCCCAATCACTGCACTGCTGAGAATAAACCAAGCTTCAGGATTTAGGGGGGAGAAATGAATGCTTATGAGTCCTGCTTCTCTTTCTCCTCATTGTAAATTCCTGTAGATTGCCCATCCGACATAACTGATTATTCCCAAAAAAGCACTGAATGATTTCAAGGGTAGTGATGCACAGTTCTTACCAATGCTTTTATTTTAAGCCTCAAAGATACACAAATTGATATTTAAAGAGTGCTTCCTGGAGAATTTATAACATCCAAATCTCCCACATTGAGAACAGTGAGGTTTCTTGAAAGGAATGAAGAAATACAGCCATTTAAATTGTTCAACATAATTAAAATACTCCTAACTAGCTACTTCCAGGGAAGAAAAATACTACAGTTTCACAGGCGAAATATCAGTTCCTCCTTAGACAGATTTTAAATAAGGCTTAAGTGGGATATCAGTGACTGACTGAAATATGCTCCTGTTTCCTTAGCTTCTCCAGAGAGGATTTCTTCTGCTTCTAAACAGGAATAGTCTAATGGCTTTCACTCAACTGTGTTTCTGAACCTAAAGAAAGTAGGGTCTCTTCCCTGACATCTTCCTTTGATCTGATATTAAGAGACATTCAATTGCCTGTAAATTCTTTCATTAGCCACTATGTATCAGATTTTCAGAGGTACTGCGTACCAGAACTCTGGCTTCAGAGGGAGGGGAGTATGCTGGAAGATTGTATCTATGTACAGTCCAGCATCTTCATTAATGATATATTACACCGAAAGGCACCAAATACATCAGCATCAAGTGTCCTGCACACATGAAAATCATCAGGCCTGTTTTACAAAAGCGGACGTGCTAAAGTGCAGCCGTGCCCAGCTGCCCGAGCAAGTAAATTTCTTTGCTCTAAACAGTTGGACTCAAAGAGCCGGGCTGATGCCAAAAGCCAAGGGGCAAAGCTGTGCAGAGAGCGTAGAACTACCAGGGCGCACCGGAGTCCAAAGCAGGGGGAGGGATTAGTTCCATGCTGTGCATGTGAGTAACAGCAGTTGCAGTGTGACATTACAAGGAGATAAAGACAAGGATACAACTATTTCCTGGGCACAGCACAAAAGTTTCCGGAGTGAAAATTCTTTGAAAGTCCATGTAAGTTCCTATGAAGTTCCTTTCACAAGGAAACGCTTTAGGTATTTCAGTGAATAAACTGTTCACGTCAAATATTAGCCTAACTCTAGTAGAAATTTCACTGAAATTCAGCTTTCTGTAATACTTGAACGTATGTGGACCCTCTTCATTTCAATAAACTGGTCAAATTTCTGCCTTCTTGAACCTCTCTTTGCAGTAGAAATTACACAGAAACATCAAAGACATCAAGACTATCCTGTGTATATAATAGCAGATTTCTAGGAAAGCACAGACTGAATGCTCTTGATGAAAATGCTATTCTATCAGGCCCACATTCTGTGGAGACACTTTGGCTAACACATAAGTCAACCCATACACAGTTCCAGCCTGCCACAAGCAGACTGCTTCTAGTACTTCCATTGGTTTGTTTAAAGTCTATCTATGCTCTTCTGCATGCCATGGTGTGGATGTCAAACAGAAGCCCACCTATAGCAATTCTTCTCTGCTTGCTGCTCACTTTTTAAAACTTATTTTCCCTTTTTGAAGATATCATCCCTGCAGCATCCTTCAAATCACATTTCTTCTTAACATTAATAATAAAGCTGATAAATCTGAATGAACAGGAAACATGTCTTTTACTTTCTCATTGTGCAAATAACATCTTTTAAATTACAATAACTTCCCAAATGGTTAGCAGCAGGTCCTGCTCTGTTATCTGAATTCCTCCTCCTATGGAATATACCTAAAAGTATCTTCTTGGTAGATGTAAAGGCTCTGAGTGGCCAGAGCTGCTCCCGCTCAGCCTAGCTGGTAATCTGGCCCAGAATTCTATTCCAGCATCACTTACAACTTCAGTTTAAAATAGGTTAATACTTATGAGTAAATGGTACCTCAGAGTTATGAGAGGTATCATACTACCAATGTGCATTCACAGCATGGATTCCAGGATACTCCAATCCAGTTGCTTACTGCTACTGATCCCATTTAGCATGCTAATTCCAACTCTTACTAAAACGGCAGGAAGACAAGACCCTAACTTGTTACAATTCATTTCTATAGTGCTGAGGCCATTTCAGCTCACTGAAATGTTCATTCAGAGAAGTTTTCATTACTCTTTGGTTAATGTGGCAGTTAATGTCCTTGAGCTCTATGTTCCTGTGTCCATTTAAAAATGTGGAAAAAAACTGAGTTGCCCTTATTTAGGATACAATCTCTGAGTCAATCATTTGAAAAATCTTCATTTGCAATTGCTTGGGTGGATAGCGAAACCATTTCCTGAATAACACCGCTT